>NC_041729.1:64125784-64497537 GCF_004115215.2 Ornithorhynchus anatinus | reverse complement strand
ATGGTACCTGTCGAGTGCTTAACAGGTGCCAGTCACTGTCCTAAGCGCTGGGACTAGATAGAAGATAATCTGGACCAAATGGGGCTCACCGTCTAACTAGGAGGGAGAATAGGTTTTGAATCCCTATTTTGCAGATGAGGGAACTGAGGCACGGAGAAGTCAAGTGACTTGCTGAACATCACACATCAAGTAAGTGGCAGAACCTAGGTTAGAAACCAGGTCTTCTCAGACCAAGCCCATACTCTTTCCACGAGGCCTCACTGCTTCCCCTTCGACTCGCGTATTCTATCTTTAAAAGTCCCGTTGGTTTCAACTTTCACAACATCGCTAAATTCCGCACTTTCCTCTCCACCCTATTTCCACGTTAATCCAAGCACTTATCATTTCCCTTCTTATCATCTCTCTCTCCCCCATCTCTCTCTCCCCCACCCCTGTGGCCTTTGGCCTTTGCCCCTGGATCCCCTGGGTGTACCCCAGCCTCATCCCCACAGCACTTAAAACATCTCTGTGTAAATTCATTATTTATAGGAATTCAGTCTCTCCTTCTAGTCTGTAAGGTTGTTGTGGGCAGGGAACTTGTCTGCCCAATCTGTTGTGTTGCATTCTACCAACACATTACATTAATACACTTAATACATTGCAGTAGGTACTCAATAAATATCATTGATTTATGATCCCTTTATCTCTCCCTCATCATCATCTCTTCTTCTTTTCCCCATCCCTCTCCCTCCAGCTGTCTTCTCTCTTGGCTCCTTTCTTCCTCCTATATTGTATTCTCCCAAGGGCTTAGTACAGTTCTTTGCACGTAGTAAACACTCGACTAATACCATGGATTGGTACCCTACTCTCAAAAATTAAAAAAAAAAAGGCATCCTGCCTGATTCCCACTTAGGGCAGGTATAGAAATTTCAAATGAATTCATTTATTTAATAGTATGTGTACAGTGTTTATTGCACTAGTCATGTGGGAGAGTTCAGTTGCCATGAAAGACACTGCCCCACCCTCGAGAATCCTATCGTCTAATAGTTTGAATTTCAGAGACCTCTCCTCTGCTTTCCATCCTTGACTTGGTTTTTCCCCAACTGGTGACGTAGAACGTACATATACCTTGGGGGAATCAACGTGACAGGAAGGTTACTCCTGTGTTGTGCTTCCTCAGTAGTTCTGCTGGTTTGCTTCTGGAATTTGGGTGTGTTTAATTGAACACAACCTCTTTCGCTCCCCATCAGTTCATTTGCCCCTTCCTTCGAACAATCTGTGAGGTGCTCTGGTTATTTTGTGAATGTATATGTTTAATGCCTATCACTCTGTAGGGCAGTGTTTTTTCTCTCTGTCTTATCAGCTTCTCGATGTAGAAACAATCCACCAGTTTCAACAGGAACCCCAAACCCGCTCTCCATCTTTTACGGCTCTTTGCAACTTTACTGAAGAAAGCCCTTTTCTCAATCAAAATTGCTCTCTTCTAGAACCGGAACAGAACTGGGAAGCAGTTGATGGCAGCCTGGAGGGGTTTCGGAAGAAGCAGATTTTCATTAATATCTGCCATAGAGTGCTTCAGGAAGGCGGAGCTGAGGGATGTGCAGAAGATGCAGCCGTGTGTTATGTGGGTGAGTAAAAGTAACACAAAAGCATAGCCCCTCACTGGTCTGTTCAGCTACACAAGCTCTCCTGTTGGTGTTGTCATCTTTGAATATCAGACACACCTCTCCGAGTGTGTGTATTTGTATATTTTCATGAATATGTAGCTATTTTCTTTTGGAGCATGTAAGTAATAGTTATAGTATTTGTTCTACACTTAGCGCTGTACTGAGCACCAAGGTCTATAGAGGATCATCAGATCCCCTGTGGGAGTCAACACAACCATCCATCCATCCTCTCCAAGAAGGATTTTGGTCCACCTGTTTCAACCACATAGTCGCTGTCTGTCCTACAGTAAGTAGGAGGGAGAACAGATATTGAACCCCATTTTGCAGATGAGGCAGCTGAGGCATGGAGGAAAGGAAGTGACTTGCCCAAGGTCACACAGCAAGTAAGGGGCAGGGCCAGGATGAGAACCCAGGTTCTCTGACTCCCAGTCCTGTGCTCTTTCCACTAGGGCCCGCAGATTCTCCCCTCCCCACCACCTTGGCCGCATCACTTATTCTTGGACAAACTCCTTTTGAGCTGTCAGTGGCCAGTAAATGACATCATGCTAGGTCATCCAGCTAGGTACTCTGAGGCAGCCCTGATATCCCAAAAAGGACAGTCTCTGCCGATGAGTGGGTCCTTTAGGAAGTTTTTCTGGTTGAATGCGGAGGGCTTAGAAATCGAGAGTCATTTACACGTCCCTTATTCTAGGCGAAAGCCTTTCTGAAGATCCGAAGCAGAGTGGCTTAGTAGATAGACCATGGGCCTGGGAGTCAGAAGGGCCTGGGTTCTAATCCCGGCTCAATGGCATGTCTGCTCTGTGACCTTGAGCAAATCACTTCTCTGTGCCTCCGTTGCCTCATCTGTAAAATGGAGATGAGTGTGAGTCCCATGAGGGCTTTGTCCAACCTGATTAACTTGTATCTACCCCAGTGCTTAGAACAGTGCTTGGTTCATACTAAGCACTTAACAAGTACCATCTTAATAATAATAATAATCACAGTGTTGGTGACCTCGTCATTACCTTTCAAAGCAAGTTAGTGGTGAGAGTTTCTAGACACATGCACAAAGTTTACAGCGACTATGTGGATGAAACAGGTGGACCAAAATCCTTGTTGGAGAGAGAGGATGGATGGATGGTTGTGTTGACACCCATCTCTAGCCTGTAAGCTCATTATGGGCAGGGAACGTTTTTAGCAACTCTACTGTGTTGTACTCTCTCCCAAGCTCTTAGTACAGTGCTCTACAAACAGTAGGCGTTCAGTAAATACCACTGATTGATCCACACCTTTCCCTCGGTCAACCTTGGATAGCCACCCCAGGAAAAGCCTGGATATAGCCATCTCAAACTGCCACCCCTGTGGTATCTAAGATAAAGCGGGCCCTGTCTGATGGGAATACTTCAGGTCTTTACCCTTGGAAGCTCCTTAAAGCAGACCTTCACCTCGCCCCCACCTTCCTCACCGCTCTCTTGCCACCAGTCAGCCCGCACACTTCACATGTCTCATGCTAACCTTCTCAGTGTACCTCCTTCTCATCCTTCTCGCCGCCGACCTCTCATCCACTTCCTGCTTCTGGCCCTCCCTCCTGCCATCTGGCAGACAATGACTATTCACTCCCTTCAAAGCCTTATTGAAGGCATATCTTGTCATCACCTGTTCATTTTGCCATCACCCTATTTATTTTGTTTAATGAGATGTACATCACCCCGATTCAATTTATTTGCTATTGTTTTAATGAGATGTTCTTCCCCTTGACTCTATTTACTGCCGTTGTTCTGGTCTGTCTCCCCCGATTAGACTGTAAACCCGTCACAGGGCAGGGACTGTCTCTATCTGTTACCGATTTGTCCATTCCAAGCGCTTAGTACAGTGCTCTGCACATAGTAAGCGCTCAGTAAATACTATTGAATGAATGAACAAGAGGCCTTCCTTGACTAAACCCTCATTTCCTTTTCTTCCACTCCCTTCTCTGTCATCCTTGCACTTGAATTTGCACCCTTTTTTCACCCCTCCTTCAGCCCCATGGCATTTATGTAGGTATCCATCATTTCTTTATATTAATGTCCATCTCCCCTTCTAGACTGTAAGCTCATTGTGGGCAGGGAGTGTGTCTGTCAGCTGTTATATTGTACTCTCCCAAATGCTTAGTACAGTACTCTGCGCACAGCAAGCTCTCAATAAATACGATTGATCGATTAATTACCGCGAGGCTCACCTGGACAGGCAACAAAGCCAAATCTCTTCATTTGCTGCCTCTTTTTATATACAAGAAAGATGATACTTTTTTCACTTTTTTTTTATTCCTCCCCCTTCAGATAAAAATGTTAAAAAAAATCTGGGCAAGTTTGTATCTTCTCCTTCAAAGAGCGGCAACAACATCCAACTGACATATGTAGACGGAGATGACTGTGGGCAAAACAGGAAGACCCAAAGCATTGTAACACTGATATGCAAGCCAGGTAAGAGAAAGACGCGACCTCCTCTCTCGGGAGCAGTTCTTATTGTCTGTGCCTTATATGCTTTTGCCATGTAGTGAGCTTCTGAGGCCAGTCTGATCCATTCATTCATTCAGTTGTACTTATTGAGCGCTTACTGTGTGTGATAAACTGTACTGAGCACTTGGGAGAGTACCGTATAGCAATAAACAGACACATTCCCTGCCCACGAGTTGCTAGGAATGGCTGGGAACATCTGGATACGCCATCTTGTAATCATCTTAGCTAAGAGGTAAGTTTCTGCGATTTGCCCCTTCTTTTACTTTGCTGCCTTGAGTTGCCTATTATTCTGAGCTTTTTTTTTTTTACTTAAAATTGGTCATATTTGGTCACCTGTCCCTTCAGAAGGGTCGGACTTGATATAGTATGTGAGTCTTTGCAAAACGTCCGCAGCATTCTTGGAATGGGCATTCACTATGTCTTAATGACATTCTTCCACCGGGCAGTCTACGTAGACTCTGAGCTTCAAGTAGGACAGGGATCGTATTCGGCCTGATAAACATGTATCGAACCCAGCGCTTAGAACAGTGCGCAATATCTAGTAAGCTCTTAACAAATACCCTAAAAAAAATGGCAGTCGAAGTTGGGCTACTAACTGGGCTGAGGTAGTTTAAGGGAACAGTCTCGCCTGACTTCCAGGCCTGTAGGAAGATCATGGACCTGGGAGTCAGAGGACCTGGTTTCTCCGCTCAGCTCTGCCACTTGTCCGCTCTGGGACCTCAGGCAAGTCATTTGACTTGTGTGCCTCAGTTACCTCCTCTAATAAATGGTGATTAAATCCTACTCTCTCCTACTTGGATTGTGAGCCCCGTATGTGACAGGGACTGCGCTCCAGCAGTTAGTACAGTACTTGACACAAAATAAGTGCTTAACAAATTCCAGATGCAATTCCTGTTCTTGTCCCGCAAGGGACTGACAACTTAGGTAGCAAATTTCTTTGATTTCGCTTTGAATGACTCTCCTAGGCATTTGTAATATTGCTGCAAGGGCTCTCTTAGGCAGGTAATTTTGATCTTTAACAGTGCCATTGTCTAGAGTCAGTGATTTGCTCCATTTCCTTGCTGAGCTTTACGGTGTTACAGATGGCTGTGCCTTCTTCACAACTGAAGCTTCAAGAATGTAATGTTTTTCGAGTGAGTCTTCGGTCTTGAAGCAGTCTCAGAGGAATTTGAGTTTCAAAATCAGAAGGATCTGGTGTCATGTTCAAATTTTCTCTGACTGTTTCCCCTTTTCCACTCCCAGAGGCTAAATAAGAGGAACACTATTTTAGAAACCATAAAAGTCCTGATCCCTTAATATAGAAGCAGCATGGCCTAGTGGATAGAGCCCGGGCCTGGAAGTCAGAAGGACCTGGGTTATAATCCTATCTCCCCCACTTCTCTGCTGTGTGTGACCTTGGGCACATCACTTAACTATCCTGTGCCTCAGTTCCTTCGTCTTTACAGTGGGTATTAGGACTGTGAGGCCTGTGTGAGACAGGGACTGTTTCCAACCCAATTATTATCTTCTATCTACCTCAGCACTTAGAACAGTGCCTGGCACATAGCAAGCCCTTCGTAAATACCATTAATATTATTATTTTTACTATTATAAATATTCCACCGTGGAGCACCATTCACAATATTTGTACTGAGCCCTTGAATTAGCACTCCAGAACTAATATTTTCCTCTGTGCGTTGATTGGGAAGAAATTGATAGGGGACTTTATTTCCCCCAAATCATACCAAATTGCAACCCGAGGCCATTATGAATGGAATTGATTATAGTGTGTCATTTCCCTTTCTCGGACACGAAAATGATCAAGCGTTAGGTCCAAGTGGGTATTTCATTAATGAGCTTGGAAAGAATTTTGATGTTGAGCAATCATTCGCCTTCTTCCTTGTCAACAGGCGATCTAGAGAGTGCTCCAGTTTTGACAAGCTCTGGGGACGACTGCTTGTACGAGTTTGAATGGCACACAGCTGCTGCTTGTGTGCTGTCTAAAACCGAAGGAGACAACTGCGAAGTTTTTGACTCACAGGCCGGTATGTACCAAGGTCGAACTTGTGATGAGAGGGGGTTTCAGAGAACTTCTTGGAGCCAAAGTTTAGGCATCTGTCACTGTTCCCAACAAGAAGCAGTGTGTTGCGTAGTGGAAAGAGCACAGGGCCGGGAGTCAGAAGACTTGCCCGAGTTCTAATCGTGGCTCTGCCAATTGTCTGCTGTGTGACCTTGGGCAAGTCACTTAACTTCCCTGTGCCTTAGTTACCTCATCTGTAAAATGGGGATTAAATCCTAGTACCCCCTATTTACAGCGGGAGCCCGGTGTGCGGCAGGGGGCTATGTCCAACCTGATTATCTTGTATCTACCCCAGGGCTTAGTACAGTGTTTGGCACATATTAAATGCTAAACAAGTTCTATTGAAAAAAACACACCAAAAGACCCAAAAACAGGCACACACACACGCACGCACCCACACACACACCCACACCCCCCCCCCCCCCCCAGCCTCTTAGGGGACTCTGGGAACCAGATGTGCACACTGGGGTGTAAACTAATAAAAATAATGTCTTAGAAGAAATTCAGGATTTGTGAAGAAATTCATTGAAGAAGCCTCATCACATTCAAGATCGCTTATGCTATTGGATAATTAAGGCTGCTGGAATTGCAATTAGGAAGTAGCATGGCCTAGTGGATAAAACACGGGCCTGGGAGTCAGAGGACCTGGGTTCTCATCCCGTCTCCGCCACTTGCCTTCTGTGTGACCTCGGGCAAATCACTCAGCTTCTGTGCCTCAGTTTTCTCAACTGTAAAATGGGGATTCATCACCTGTTTTCCTTCCTACTTAGAGGGGCAGCTCCATGTGGGATTGGGATTGTGTCCCATTTGATCAACTTGTATCTTCCCCAGAGCTTAGAACAGAGCCTGTCACACAGTAAGCACATAAGAAATACCATTAAAAAATAAAATTAAAGGAGCACCTGAAAGCCTTTCTTAAATGGAGATGGAAGCAGGTGGTGATGAGTCCATGAGTCCACTGTAATATGACGACAGTACTAGCTGGTGAGAATTCTCCGGTCCTGGTTCATTTATTGAGATTTTACTGAGCGCGGGGCACTGTATTAAGTGCTTGCGATCAACAATAGAGTTGGTAGACAGGGTCCCTGCCCCCAAGGAGCTTACAATCTAGTTGGAGCTTACCATCACCGAGAAGCAGCAGGCCTAGTGGAAAGGGCAAGGGGTTGGGAGTCGGAGGACTTGAGTTCTAATTCTGGCTCTGCCGTTTACCTGCTGTGTGGTCTCAGGCAAGCCGCTTAACTTTTCTGTGCCTCAGTTCCCTCGTCTATTCTCTCCTACCCCCACTTGGGATGATCTTATACCTACTCCAGCGCGTAGGCAGTGCTTGGCACACAGAGAAGCAGTGTTGCTCAGTGGAAAGAGCACGGGCTTGGGAGTCAGAGGCCATGGGTTCAAATCCCGGCTCTGCCACTTGTCAGCAGTGTGACTTTGGGAAGGTCACTTATCTTCTCTGTGCCCCAGTTACCTCATCTGTAAAATGGGGATTAACTGTGAGCCTCACCTGGGATAACCTGATCACCTTGTATCCTCCCCAGTGCTTCAAACAGTGCTTTGCACATAGTAAGCACTTAACAAGTGCCATCATTATTATTATTATTATAGGAAGTGCTTAACAAGTACCCCAATTATTGTTATGATTGATTCTTATTGAAAAGATATAACCAAGGCTGTTCCTAGGATAACTGTAACAGGTGCCTTCTTTAAGTTGCCCTGTATGGTATTGGTTAAGCACTTACTATGTGCCAGGCACTGTACTAAGCACGGGGGTAGATACAAGGTAATCTTGTTGGACACAGACCATGTCCCATATGGGGCTCAGAGTCTCAATCCTCATTTTACAAATGAGGGAACTGAGGTCCAGAGAAGTAAAATGACTTGCCCACGGTCACGCAGCGAGCAAATGGTGGAGCTGGGATCAGAACCCAGGTCCTTCCGACTCCCAGACCCTTGCTCTATCCATTAGGCCACACTGCTAAAGAAATGAAGGCAGAAGCCTTAGAGAGCAATTGTCCAGCCTCTTGGGGGTTTCTGGGAGCCAGATGTGCACATTGGGGTGTAAACTAATAAAATAATGTCTTAGAAGAAAATCAGGCCCCAAATTCCCCCTTAATTGGCTACGTTCTTATGACGTATACTGGGAAAAATGTTACTCATTCTGTGTTTGGTTTTTATTCCCATTTAGGATTTTCTTTTGATTTGTCACTTCTGACTAAGAAAACTGGGAACTACATAGTTGAAACTGACAAGTATTTGTTTCTCATCAACGTCTGTGGCCCTGTATCTGAAAATTCCTGCCAACAGAACTCCGGAGCATGTCAGATAGATAAGAGGTAAGTAGAACAGATGCCGTCCATTGGTTGTGTATCTGTAATTTTATTTATTTGTATTCGTGTTTGTATCCTCCCCTCTAGACCGTAAGCTCATGGTGGGCAGGGAATGTGACTGTATTTATTGTTGTAGCGAACTCTCCCAGGTGCTTAGCACAGTGCTGTGCACACAGTAAGCGCTCAGTGAGTACAAATGAATGACTGCTTCTTGGACTCTGCTTCCCGAGGGGTTCTGTACTAACAGGTATACGAGATGGATTAATAGAGTGTATTTACTGAGTGCTACTGTGGGCAGGGCACGGTACTAAGCAAGGGAGAGAGTGTTAGTTCATTGAGGGCAGAGATATTGTTCTTTTGTACTCGACCAAACGCTTAGCACAGTGCTCTACACACAGTAAGCGCTCAATACATACAATTGACGGACTCCAGTACAACAGAGTTGGTGGATATGTTCCCGGTTCCCCGTGGGCTTACAGTCTTCAACAGTCAATCAGTGGTCTTTATTGAGTGCTTACGGTATGCAGAGCACTGTACTAAGCACTTGGGAGGCTAGTTCCCTGCCCACTACGAGATTACGGTCTCAGTGGGGAGACATTAAGGACATCGAATTATGGTTTTGTACACGAAGGGCTGTGGAACTCAGAGTTGGGGGAATATGAGGCGCTTAAATGGTGAGCGGGGGGATAGCGGATAGAGTGCAGGCCTGGGAGTCAAAAGGTCATGGGTTCTAATCTCAGCTCTTCCACTTGCCTGCTGTGCGACCTTGAGGCAAGTCACTTTACTTTTCTGAGCCTTAGTTACCTCATCTGTAAAATTGGGATGGAAACTGTGAGAGCCCCAGGCGGGACAGGGACAGTGTCTAACCCTATTTGCTTGTATCCACACCAGTGCTTAGTACAGTGCCTGGCACGTAGGAAGCGCTTAACAAATATCATTATTATTAATAATATACTATTCTAGTAACTTGGCCCGGATGGACTAGGAAAAGATCGTATAAATGTTTCAAAATCAAGAACTGGAGAATGTTAACCTTTTTTTTTTTTTTTTCCCCTCCCAGTGACCACTCGTAGAGTAAAATGGGTTGATTTTTCTCTCTCTCTAAAGTAGGGAACGCCAACTGAGGCTTTGCAATGGAATCAGAGTGCCTCCCCGGTGGTGATTGGGTTGGGAGGGTGGGGAGAGAGGAGGCGGAGGAAGGACAGTGTGGACAGAGAGGAAGCTGGACCTGTGGGCTTGGATCTTTCAGCTAGTCTTTAGGGAGACGGTCTGACTGAGAAGGGGACTGAGCCAGACACATTCCCGGCCCGCAACGAGCTTACTCTCCCGCGTGCCCTGCGTACAGTAATGCAGGATCACTCAGGCACAGATAGGTTCATATAGAAAGATATCTGTAGCTTGCCGTAGGCCTGCTGGGTAGCTCTGGCGCCTGTCAGCTGTGTGACTGTGGGCAAGTCACTTCACTTCTCTGTGCCTCACTTCCCTCATCTGTAAAATGGGGATGAAGACTGAACCTCACGTGGAACAACCTGATTACCCTGTATCTCCCCCAGCACCTTAGAACAGTGCTCTGCACCTAGTAAGCGCTTAACAAATACCAACATTAATTACTTGTCAGTAAGTGTCTGACTTACAACCAGTCGTACTTGCTGAACTCTTACTGTGTGCAGGGCACTGGACTAAATGCTTGGGAGAATACAATATAACAATAAACAGACTACGTCCGTAATTTATTCATTTTAATGTCTCTCTCGCTCTCTGGACTGTAAGCTCGTCGTAGGCAGGGAAAGTGTCTACCAACTCTGTTTAGAACAGTGCTTGGCACATAGCACTTAACAAATGCCCTCGTCATAATTATCATTATATCATACTCTCCCAAGCGCTTAGTACACTGTTTTGCACACAGTAAGCACTCAATAAATATGACTGAATGAATGACAGAAAATGTTCATCTTAAGAATTGACCTTTGTAAAGAAACATCTTCGAATCATGTTAAGATGCTGGGGAGGGACCCTTCGGTGCCTTAACCAATGCTCACTTCTCTTTCAGTTCTAAGAAAACTTGGAGTCTGGGAGGCAGCAGCTCCAAACTCTCCTATTATAATGGGATGATTCAGTTGAGCTACAAAGATGGAACGCCGTACAATAATGACCAACACACCCCCCGGGCTACGCTCATTACTTTCCTGTGCGATCGAGATGCCGAAACTGGTCACCCTGAATATCAGGTAAGCGGCACTCCCCGTTTGCACCCACACGAAAAGTTGAAGGGCAAGTATCTGGAGTAACGGGTTTGGTGAAAAGAAATACCGTGTTGTGGTAATATTGCAGTTGTCGCAAGAGGTTCCTTTTTATAACATTGTTATTAGAAGCAGGGGGCCTGGGTTCTAATCCCAGCTCTGTCAATTTCCTGAGTTGGACACCCGCTTCCGTCAACTGTCTGCTGCATGTGGCCGGGGGGCAAATCACTTGACTGCTCTGTGACTTAGTTTCCTGGCCTGCAGAATGGGAATTCAGTACCTGTTCTCCCTTCTACTTAAACCGTGAGCCCCTTGTGAGATTGATTATTTTGTATATACTCCAAAGCTTAGTACAGGGCTTGGCACATAGTAAGTGCTTAACAGATATGATTATTGTTGATGCATAAACCACAAAGTTCTTTAGAGGCAAGCATTCTCAGCCGCTGAAACATACCACTCTTTATTCTTTATCCTAAACGTTTATGAAAGAAACAGTCGTGTGCTACCACTGCCCCCCGCTTATTAAGCGGTAGGTCTTCATAGCCGTATTTCTATCTTGTGCTTGCCTATTTTCCCATTCAGGACTCTTGAGTTTGAATTAGTGTCCTGCTCTGTAATTTGTGGGTGAGGAGCGTGTTAGAATCACTCAATCAGTGGTATTTTTTGAGCACCTACTGTGTGTGTGTTACTGTACTGAGCGCTTGGGAGTGTACAACAGAATTAGCAGACACATGCCCTGCCTGTAATGAACTTTCGTTCAATCAGTGATATTTATTAAGCGCCTCCTGTGTACAAAACGTGCTACTAAGCGTGTGGGAGGTAATAGTGTAACAGAGCTGGTAGACAGGTTCTCTACCCACAACGAGCTCCGAGTCCAGAGGGGAGACGGAAGTTAACAAAAAGAGATAAATTATGCAGATGTACGTAAGTGATTAGAGAAGCAGCGTGGCGCAGTGGAAAGAGCACGGGCTTTGGAGTCAGGGCTCATGCGTTCGAATCCCAGCTCTGCCACTTGTCAGCTGTGTGACTGTGGGCAAGTCACTTAACTTCTCTGTGCCTCACTTCCCTCATCTGTAAAATGGGGGTTAAGACTGTGAGCCCCACGTGGGACGACCTGATTCCCCTGTGTTTACCCCAGCGTTTAGAACAGTGCTCTGCACATAGTAAGCGCTTAACAAGTACCAACATTATTATTATTACTATCTGTGATGTAGAGGTGGATAAAGAGTGCAAATCGAAGAGCGGGGGTAATGCAGAAGAAAGTGGGAGAAGAGGAAATGAGAGTGTAGTCGGGGAAGGCCTCAGAAGAGCTGTGCCTTCAGTGAGGTTTTGAAGGTTAGGAGAGGGATTGTGTAGATTGTCACTGTATGTAAAGAAAGCCTCTCTTGGCTTGCGCCCGCCACATGTCGTCATAAATGCCTTATTGGGTCAGAGCAGGAATTCCTCTAGGAGGAATTCCCAGTGGTACCCAAGAAATCCCTCTCCGTGGATAATGAATCCAACAGTGGACAATCCTGACTTTCCTCACTATAGGAGTTTTGCTGGACCCTATCGCTAATGAATCGAGGAATGGTTGAGCAGTGGTATTTATCGAGCGCTTACTGGATGCACAGCGCTGTACTGAGCGCTTGAGAGAGGACAACACAACGGAGTCAGAAGACACCCTCCCGGCCTACAGCAGTGGTCTAGAAGGGGAGACAAATATTAATATAAATTAACTATGGATATAATCAATTTTGGCTACACCAATTTTCAGATTTTGTCAATTGTGGATATAATTATGCGTACGCTAAATTCCAGATAAAGTAAATTATGAATATAATAATGAATTTATGGGCACACTTAATAATACATTATGAATGTGATAAATTGCAGACATCATAAATTTTGCCTATAACAACTTCTGAAATGATAAACATTTTTATGGTACTTAAATGCTTATTATTTGCAGGGCACTATATTAAGTGTTGGGGACGGCGTGGAGGGGGTAGATAAAATCTAAGGTTGGATACAGTCCATCCCACATGGGGCTCATAGTCTTAATCCCCATTTTACAGATGAGGGAACCGAGGCACAGAGAGGTGAAGTGACTTGCCCAAGTTCACAGAGAAGACAAGAGGCAGAGCTGGGATTAGAACCCAGGTCCTTCTGACTCCCAGGCCCGTGCTCTTCCACTAAACGATGCTGCTTGCTCCCGGTCACCCAGCAGACAAGTGGTGGAGCTGGGATTAATACATTCGTAAATATATTAAAATTAATAAATAAGTGAATCCTAACCCTTTTTGGAGCCCCCACGCTCCTTTCCAATTCACCTCCAAGCACGGCATTAAATCTTCAAGTTCCGGATGTTAGCACTGCTTGCTTTGCAATAAACGTCATCCTGAATAACAGTCCTGCCACCCAATGGGCTGCTTAAAACAACCAATTATTCGGTAGTATTTTTTGAGCGCTTTCCGTGGGCATAGCCCCGTACCGAGCACCAGAAGCAGCGTGACCTACTGCAAAGAACATGGGCCTGGGTTCTAGTCCTGGCTCCACCACTTGTCTGCTGTGTAACCTTGGGCAAGTCCTTCACTTCTCTGTGCCTCAGTTACCTCATCTATAAAATGAGGATTAAGACTGTGAGCCCAGTGTGGGACAGGGACTGTGTCCAACATGATTATCTTGTATCTGCTCCAGGACTTTGTACAGTTCTTGGCACATAATAAGTAGTTAACAAATACCGTTTTTAAAAAAAAGTTAAGGTTCAATATAATTGTGTTTGAATGTCTACTGTGTGCAGGGCACTGTACTTGAGTACTTGGGAGAGTACACTAGAATAAGTAGACTTAGCTGGTATCTATCCCCAGCACTTAGCACAGCGCCTGACATATAGTAAGTGGTTAACAAATGCCATAAAACAATGATTAAGGCTTAACTCATTCATGTTTGAATGTCTACTATGTGCCGGTCACTGTACTAAATGCATGGGAGTGTAGAGCAGAATTAGTAGACTTAGCATGTGTCTGAGCCCATTGTTGGGTAGGGATCGTCTCTATCTGTTGCCAGATTGTACTTTCTAAGTGCTTAGTACAGTGCTCTGCCCACAGAAAGTGTTCAGTAAATTCGATTGAATGAATGAATGTCTACACCAGCGCTTACTACAGTGCCTAGTACATAGTAAGCCCTTAAGAGATACCGTAAAAAAAAGTGTTTGGGAAAATACTATGGGACAATGGTGGCTGCGAACCCTTTCCACAAGGAGGTTCCAGTTTACATAGAAGGCAAGTGACAGGAAACGCGCTCATTCTACGTGTCTTGTGGCTCCACTGCCTTCGGCGTCTTTACTTTAGAGAAGCAGCATGGCCTAGTGGATAGACCCCGGGCCTGGGAGTCAGAAGGTCATGGTTTCTGAATCCGGCTCTGCCACTCGTTTGCTGTGTGACCTTGGACAAGTCATTTCACTTCTCTTTACCTCACTTCCTTTATCTGTAAAATGGGAATTGAGTCTGTGAGCCCACGTGGGACAGGGACTGTGTCCAACCCGAATTGCTTGTATCCAACCCATCGCTTAGTACAGTGCGTGGCACATTGTAAGTGCTTGATAAATACCATAATTACCATCATTATTTTTACTTTCCCCTGCTCCATTGGACTGTCTAGGAAGAAGATAACTCCACCTACAATTTTCGGTGGTTCACCAGCTACGCCTGCCCCGAGGAGCCGGTGGAATGTATGGTGACTAACCCAAACACCCTGGAGCAATATGATCTTTCGAGGTGAGAAAGCAAGCTATCCATGGTGACTTTCGGGATCGACAAGTGGGGCAACCTGGACATCATAACAATGGTGTTGGGAGCGGGAAGGATGCCCACCATGTACTAATCAGTCATATTCAGGGGGCACTTACTGGATCCATAGTTTGGGAGAGTTCGGTATGACAGTTGGTAGACACTTTCTCTGCCCGCAACCAGGTTGCAGTCTAGAGAATCACTCTGGTTAGAAATACTTTTACCTTTGTCTCACCGGTCAAAGTGTAAGACTTTTGTGGACATGGACCATGTTGCTTCGTTATTCGTTCTCCCGAACGCCCAGTACAGTACAGTGTACCCTACCAAGTGGCCACTCAATAAATGTTATTCCTACTACTGGTGGGGAAAGGGTAAGGAGAGAAGATGGGGGAGAGGACACTGGGGAAATAGTGATATGCGCCTGAGGGTTAGACTGTGGTATTTTCCTGTCATTTTGAGTTGTTTTTCAGACATCATCCCTGCCATAATTAATGGCTAACTAGAATGCAAATTTTCAGTTCTAATAGCTTTTAAAATTGGGAGCATTTTATGGGAGTATGTACATCTCTCTGTGGCATGTTGGTACATATCTTCTTACTCCATTTCTTCCCCTTTCTTGTACGGGAAGCAGCGTGGCTCAGTGGAAAGAGCCTGGGCTTCGGAATCAGAGGTCATGGGTTCGACTCCCAGCTCTGCCACTTGTCAGCTCTGTGACTGTGGGCAAGTCACTTAACTTCTCTGTGCCTCAGTTACCTCATCTGTAAAATGGGGGTTAACTGTGAGCCTCACGTGGGACAACCTGATTACCCTGTATCTCACCCAGCGCTTAGAACAGTGCTCTGCACATAGTAAGCGCTTAACAAATACCAATATTATTATTAATTTCTTTTAACATCTGTCTTCCCCACAAGACTGTGAGGTCCTTCAGGTAAGGGATTATGTCTACTAACTTTATCGTGCTTCTCCAAGTGCTTAATATAATGCTCTGCCATAGTAAGTGCTCAGTAAGTACTTGAGAGCGATCCGATCGATTGGGAAAGGATAGAGTTTGAAATCGGTTGTGTGAACTTCGAGAAGTCATGTAACTTGTGTGTCCCTTAGTTACCGCATCTTTAAAATGGAGATTAAGACTCTGAGTTCCACATGGGACATGGACCGTGTCCAATCTGATGTGCTTGTATCTACCCCAGTGTTTAGTACAGTCCCTGGCATGTAGTATATGTGCTTAACAAAGACCAGTAAAAAAAACTTTCTGGCAAAGCCGTTTAAACATCTCCAGTTTAGCCGTTTGTTGTATTAGTAGAAAGTTTCTTCCGCAATGGCTGTGTAAGTTGGGATCATTTAAGTACAATTTTCTCGTCCCTGGATATCCAGCGAAGGCTCTCTTTTGAATTTTGGGTTTGCTTTGCCCCCCAAGTGTCATAAACTATTAAGATCACATATTTCATCTTGTTAATTTAGCTTATCAAAATCTGAAGCCAACGGTGGAAGTAACTGGTATGCGCTGGACAAACCAGAGGAACCCAGTAGATGGAAAAAGTACTACATAAATGTCTGTCGGCCTTTGAATCCCGTTCCGGGCTGTGATCGATATGCCTCGGCCTGTCAGATGACATATACCAAAGATCACGTGAGTTGTCTTTGTCGTCTTAATTCCTCTCTTCAATTCCCAGCTAATTTTAGAATGCTAGATTCTGCTAAACCCAACAGAGAAGCACTTGGTGGTTAGAGCGTGGGCCTGGGAGTCAGAAGGATC
The DNA here is from genome assembly GCF_004115215.2 of Ornithorhynchus anatinus. Lineage (NCBI taxonomy): Eukaryota > Metazoa > Chordata > Mammalia > Monotremata > Ornithorhynchidae > Ornithorhynchus > Ornithorhynchus anatinus. The sequence goes on along the minus strand of NC_041729.1, from coordinate 64,481,265 downwards.
TGGGTTCTAATCCCGGATCTGCCACTCATCTGCTGTGTAACATTGAGCAAATCGTTTCACTTCTGTGCCTCAGTTCCCTCACCTGTAAAATGGGGTTTAAGCCTGTGAGTCCCATGTGGAGGAGGGACTCTGTCCAACCTGATTGGATTACCTATCCCAGCACCTAGAACTGTGCCAGGCAGGCAGCATCACTGAAAAAATACCTTAAAAAAAAGTTAGGCAAGCAGCTCAGACTTCTGATGAAATGGGAGCTGTGAAGCTATCAAGCACTTAGTATAGTGTAGCACACAGTAAGTGCTGCGTAAATATGATTGAATGAATGAATCAAACTTTTTGCCAGAGGCACGCAGATCTCTTACTGCCTTCAGGTCATTTCCTCTTGGATGTCCTGCTGGTGCCTCAAACCTAACCTGCCTGAAATCAAACTACTCATCTTCCCTCCCAAGCTCACTCTTTCTTAACTTTCCTGTCCTGTAGCACTATCCTTTCAGTTCCGGATGTCCATAGCCTTGTGGTCATACTAGACTCATTTCTGCCTTTCAGCCCTTAATGTTCAGTAAAACCCTGCTGGCAGTTGAGTGTGGCCTAGAGGATAGAACACAGACCTAGGAATCAGAAGCACCCTGGCTTCTAATCCCAGCTCTGCCACTCATCTCCCCTGTGATCTTGGGCAAGCCATTTCACTTCTCTGGGCCTCAGCTCCCTCATCTGTATAGTGCGGATTAACATTGTGAGCCCCACGCGGGAAAGGTACTGTGTCCAGTTTGATTAGCTTGTATTTATCCCAGGAGTTAGTACAGTGCCTTAGTAATTGTTTAACAAATACCAGAAAAAGCAAAAAGCCTACATATCCTGGTTCTGCCCAGTCCTCTCCACCTAAGTTGCAACTATACTAGAAAATAACATCTGGAACCTCACCATCTCCTTACCTTTAGATCCTCCCCTCTCCTATCTCCATTACACACTACTTCCACAAGCACCTTCCTGCAGGGTTGCTCCACACTCATTTCTTCACTCTCCCCAAATTTCCGTTGGCTTTCTGTGTCCCTCCTCAGTGAGCAAAAGCTGTTCACGTCCAACTCCAACGCTTTCCACCGCCTCTCTGCCTTTACTCTCTCGCTCAAGTAGCGCAGCAGCGGGAGTGTCTCAAGTAGGATGTTATTTATTTTTGGTTCCCCCCCCCACGCGCCTCCCTGGAAATCTCGGAAGAAGAATCCTGATTGGGGGTGGGGGTGGAGGTGTGTTTTTCCTCGGTTTTGTTTTTGAAGGGGCTGACTACACAAATTGATGACTTTTTAAAAATTTTTTTATTTGTTCCAAGGATTTGGCCACCGAAGTAGTTTCGATCAGTAATCTAGGGGTGGCAAAGCAAGGCCCGACAATCGAGAGCTCCGGCACCCTCCTTCTAGAGTATGGCAACGGTGCCCCCTGTACTGATGCCGATGGCCGTGCCTCCAATTACACGACAAGAATCCATCTCGTCTGTTCCAGGGGGAGCCTGGTAAGAAGCCATTCTGGGTTTCTGGTGGTTGGGGGGTAAATTGTATCATCGTTTTGCTGCAGCAGTAGCCGGACCCTCGAGTGACGCTTCACCGAGATGGGGAGTCCGTAACGTTGCTAAAAGTCGGGAAGAATGTGCATGAAGGCCTTGAGGGGCGGGCGGGGGTGGTAGGAACGCGTTAGTGGTTCTTTGTTGATTTACTTGGGCCCGGCTCTTGAAAGTAACGATCACTTCCTCTAGGCCAGAATCTGAGGGCCTACGTGGTCACGTCTGGGTAGCGAGCTACTCATTCTAGGCTTTCCACAAGCTTAGAGTAGGCAGTCAAATGGTTGATTGATTGATTAACCGATCAGTGGTATTTATTGAGCACTTACTGTGTGCAGAGCACTGCCCTAAGCACTTGGGAGAGTGCAGTACAACAGTCTCCCCCGCTTACAGTTTAGACATTGAAATAAACTATGGACAGGTAATATATTAATCAGTGGTATTAATAATCATGAATTGTGGTATTAAGCACTGACTACGTGTCAGGCACCGTACTAAGTGCTGGGGTAGATACAAGATAATTGAGGTGGACACAGTCCCTGTCCCGCACAGGGTTTATAGTCTTAATCCCCATTTTACAGATGAGGAAACTGAGGCACAGAAGTGAAGTGACTTGTCCAAGGTCATGCAGCAGATAAATCGGGGAGCTGGGATTAGAACCCAGGTCCTCCGACTCCCAGACCCATACGTTTTACACTAGGCCATGGTGCTTCTCTGAGCACTTTGTGGGAGACACTATTAAGTCTACGCCAATGTTCTGGGTTGCCCACGAATCCCCTAACCGTGATGTCGTGGCTGGGGGTCGTTACTACTTTGCTGTTTCAAACAAAAGGGCGCTTCAGTTTGCTCAAAAAACAGCATGACCTAGTGGAAAGAGCACGGTTCTGGAAGTCAGCAGGCCAGGATTCTGATATTGGCACTGCCATTTGCTTGCTGGGTGACCTTGGGCAAATTACTTAAGTTCTCTGTGCCTCAGTTATCTCATCTGTAGAATGGGGATTAAATCCTCCTCTCTCCAGCTATGTACCCCATGTGGCACAGGGACTGTGTCCAATCTGTTAAATTTGTATCTCTTCAAGCACTGAAGAAAAAAATTCAAAAACAACCTCCAAAATCTATTGCTTTGTTTAACCTCTCCTCTAAGGCACCTTTACCTCTCTGTACTCCATTAGCAGCCTGGTCTTGTTTGGTTTTGTCTCCCATCACATTAAAATGGTCATTGATGATGCTGATGATAATGGTTTTTGTTAAGTGCTTATTATTGTCAGTGGTATACTAAGTCCTGGGGAAGATGCAAGATAATCAGATCCCACGGTCCAAGTAGGAGTGAAAACAGGTATGGCATCCCCATCTTGCAGATGAGGGAACCGAGGCATAGAGATGTTAAGCTACTTGTCCAAGATCAGGTAATTGGCGGAACCGGGATTTAGAACCCAGGTCTTCTTACTCCCGGGCCTTTGCTCTCTCCACTAGGCCACACTACCATCTTTTGAGGTCCCATTGCTCACTGTTTAAACTTGCTTTCTCAGAATAGCCACCCGGTGTTTGTTCTCAATCGGGAGTGTGTGGTCTCCTTCGTATGGGATACTGAAGCCGCCTGTCCAGTCGCCACAACGAAAGATGAAATTCAAGTGAGTGTCTCTTCCTCCATCTTCAGAGAAGTCCTGTTTCCTTTTCTTTGTGTCATTATCTTCCTCCGGCTCCTCCCAGCCAGTTCTGCTGTATCGATCCATATATATGACCCGGCTGATTGATATCCTGGCTATGTACTGTTGCCTGCATTGGCAATTTGTCCCCTAATATTGTGAGGGCAGAGAGCCACCCCTCCCCATTCCCCGCAGAGACTTGGTGGGCTTAGCCATCTTCTTTTTCCTATCTGGCTCTTGGTTCTGAAGGCCATTTGAGATGACACAGCTTAGAATAGATGTCACTGACCTATGGCTCTCGAGCCATATCTGACTCTTCTTGGATCGATCAGTCAGTGGTCTTTATTCAGCACTTACTTTGTGCCGAGCACTGTGCTAGGCACTTGGAAGGGTTACAATACAACAGAATGAACAGACGTGTTCCGTGCCCATAAAGTGACTCAGCCATAGTCCGGGAAAGAACCGCCCCTGCAAGGGCTACCGCGGTGTCTGCCCTGGGAGGGCAACTAGCTGGTGGTGGGGGCATCCAGTAGTAGAGGGTGGTGGGGTACGAGGACAAAACCACCCCATGACTCGACAGCCGCTACCTCTGCCCCCACAGGCTGTGCCTGCTGAGGGCACTAGAACTAGACTGCCCTGGGGGAATGGCCACCACTCGGTATAATACTCCTTCAGTCAATTCTGTTTATTGACTCTTTGCTATCTGCAGAGCACTGTACTAAGCACTTGGCAGAGTGCAAAATAACATTCCCTGCTCACAGCGAGCTTACTTTCTAGCGGGGGAGACAGACATTAACAGAAATAAATTACGGATATGTACATACGTGCCGTGGGGCTGGGAGTAAAGAGAGTAAGTCAGGGGGACGCAGAAGGGAGTGGGAGAAGAGGAAAGGAGGGTGCAGTCAGGGAGGGTCCCTTGGAGGAGATGTGCCTTCAGTAAGGCTTTGAATGGAGGGAGAGTAATTGTCTGTCAGAGATGAGGAAGGAGGGCATTCCAGGCCAGAGGCAGGATGTGGGCAAGAGGTCAGCGGCAAGATAGGCAATATCAAGGAAGAGTGAGTAGGTTGGTCTTAGAGGAGCAAAATGTGCGGCCTGGATTGTAGTAGAATAACAAGGTGACGTAGGAGGGGGCAAAGTGATTGAGTGCTGTAAAGCCAATGGTAAGGAGTTTGTCTGAGGAGGAGGTGGATGGGTAACCACTCGAGATTCTTGAAGATAGTAATTGTGGTATATGTTAGGTGCTTACGCTATGTCAAGCACTGAACTAAGAGCTGGGTTTGCTATGAGATAAGACCTCTCCATCCAAACTGCTATCGTGCTGGTACAAGCTCTCATAATAACCCGACTGGATTATTGTGTCAGTCTCCTCTCTGATCTCCCTTCCTGCTGTCTCTCCCCACTCCAGTCTGTTCTTCATTCCGCTGCCCAGATCATCTTCCTACAGAAACGCTCTGGGCATGTCACTCCCGTCCTCAAATGGAGAACCTCCTCCAGTGGTTCTCTATCAACCTTCGCACTAAACAAAAACTCCTCACTCTTGGCTTCAAAGCTCTCCATCACCTTGCCCCCTCCTACCTCACCTCCCTTCTCTCTTTCTACTGCTCACCCCGTACACTCCGCTCCTTTGCCACTCACCTCCTCAAGGTCCCCAGTTCGCGCCTCTCCTGCCTTTGACCCCTGGACCACATCCTCCCGCTGTTCTGGAATGCCCTCCCTCCTCGCATCCTCCAAACTAACTCTCTTCCCCTCTTCAAAGCCTTACTGAGAGATCACCTCCTCCAGAAGACCTTCCCAGACTGACCCCACGTTTCCCTCTGTTCCTCCTCCCCTCCCTTTCCCCCCCGCCCTCTGCTCTTCCCCCTTCCCCTCCCCCAGCCCTGTGCATATTTGTATATATTTATTATCCTATTTATTTTGTTAATGAGGTGTATAACTCCATGATTCTATTTATCTTGATGAAGTTGTCTTGTTTTGTTCTGTTTTGCTTTGCTGTCTCCCGCGTTAGACTGTGAGCCCTTTATTGGGCAGAGATTGTCTCTATCAGTTGCCGAATTGTACATTCCAAGCGCTTAGTACAGTGCTCTGCACATATAGTAAGTGCTCAATAAATACTATTGAATCTCGGGGCTCACAGGCTAAGTTGGCGGGAGAACAGGTATCGAATCTTCATTTTGCAGATGAGAGGCCCGAGGTTCTATATTAGTCCTCTGTGCTTCTTCGGTGTGAACTGTCACCGGCTGAGATTGCTCTGCTTGGAGAGCCGTGATTAGATCCCAGACCTCCTGATTACCGATGGGCTTTTTCCACTGGGTACACAGTGGGACTGATGAGTAGTGGAAATCCACGTTCAAATGGCTAGTCGATCGGTCTGAAGAGCTTTGTTATGTTCTTATTGAGGCACCATAAGCCAGAAGATTCCAAAAGCTATCCAGCTGAAAAGCAGGGCTCAGCATTAGGATAGTTACTGTTTTATTCAAGTGCTGTCTCTGTGCTACATGTTGTATTAATTGCTGGGGTAGATAGTGGATAATGAGATTGGACCCAGTTTGTTCCCCGCCAGGAGCTTCAGTCTCAGAGGTAAAAAGATTAGGAAACTTTATTCCCATTTGAGGAAACTGAGACACAGGTCTCAAAGCCTGGCCGGTGGTGGAGCCGACGCTAGAATCTGAGTCTCTGGGCTTCCAGGCTCTTGGTCTTTCCCCAAGGCCAGACTCATCTGAGTCTTTTGGACCCCTTCTGTAGAATGGGGATATTGATCCCACAGTAATTTCCAAGAGAAACTAAAACATTCAAGCGGACACTGCAAACTATGCCGATATATTTCTCACTGAAATGGCATTTCCCTAGAAAGTTGACTCTGAATGAGTTTTCCCTCACAGGAGGTCCTTCAAGAACATAACCCTCAAGTACTAGGACAACTGGAGGTGTTTTTGGTAGCATAATGTATAAATAAAATGGTATTAAAGAGAATAATATAGTACTGTTTCTTTGACTTTGTCATCAAATATGAACTTTTCTTTTTGTAGGCCTGCACTGTGAGAGACCCAAACAGTGGATTTTTGTTTAATCTTGACTTGTTGGATGATCCCAAAGGATATATAGTTGTTGGCAATGGAAAGACTTTTGGGGTAAGACTGTGATAAGATGTAATTTCAATTTTTGATTTCAATTTTTCCTCCTTGAGCACCATATGGGACAGGGGCTGTATTTGCTTGATTAACTTGCATCGACCTGATCTTTTAGAACAGTGCATGGCTGTAAGTGCTTAACAAGTGCCAAAAAAAAAAAATTCTAGAGAACAGACTGTCTTAAAAAGCTACTTCTTCCTTGCCTTTACTTGGCAGGAGATCTGAGAACTTGACTAGATATACAAGGAAGAGGTTTCTTTACAGAATGGGTTAAAAAAAAGGGAGAGGAAATTGTCTGGTTAGCTGCTTGTCCGACGAAAGATAATCAATTCATGGTGCTTATTGAGCGCTTACTGTATGGAAATCACTGTACTAAGCACTTGGGAGAGTACAAAACGTTCCCTATCCACAAGGAGGTTACTGTCTAGGAATAGGAATTTTCTTCCTAAGCAGTATCAGTCAATCGTTGCTATCGATTGAACACTTACTATGTAACGAGCACCAAACTAAACATTCAGGAGACTACAATACAGCAGAATTAGCAGATATGTTCCCTGACCATAACGAGCTTACAGTCTAGTGGGAAGGGAGGTGTTGGAAATGTGTCATACTCTACAAAAACCTCTTCCTTTTTCTAAAACGAAAAGTTGTTTTCTGGTGGATTAGTGGATTCATCAACATTCAGTGGTGAAAAATTTGTTCAGTAGATCCTCTAAACTCTTTTAGAATGGCTGCGAACAAAGGGGCCTTTAGTTTTGAAGGGCAAGATTCTTGTCATCTAGGTTGTCGTCTTTTGCTATTGGATAGCTCAAATGTTTCACCCCACTTTTGTGTTGTTGTTTTTTTCAGTTTAACATCTGTGGAACCTTGTCTGCTTGTGGAACTGTAGGTGGGAAACAGTTTTCTGGCTGCGAAGCAAGCACACAATCAAAAGATCTGAAAGACCTGAAACCAGATAGATTAGTTGGTCCCAGTAGAAGTTTGCAGTTATCCACAGAGGGTCATATAACCCTGACCTACAAAGGACCGCTTTTAGACACAAAAGGTGAGCTCAAAAGCCATGCGTTTGTTTAAATGATAGAAGCCAGAATGATTTTTTAGCCTTATCTACTGCTCATGCCGAAAATCTGTCTGCCTACCCAGTAATCTCCTTTTTATTTTGTTTGGTAAAAGCTGGTTTTGTGAATAACCAATGAAGGTCCGTTAAACCTGCTTTCTAAATCAAAGGTGATTGTTCTATGTGACCTGAGTTTTGCAACTTAACCTTGACTTGAAGCCCAGGTTTTCTGAAATCACTTTTCCTTGGTGAGGAAGCGGTCAGTGAGAAGCCACATAGTAGAAAGAGTTGGGCCCGGGAGTCAGAGAACCTGGGTTCTAATCCTGCCTCTGCCAATTGCTTGCTATATGGCCCTGGGCAAGTCACTTGCTTCTCTGTGCCTTTGTTACCACAACTGTAAGATTCAATACCTGTTGTTCTTCCTGCATAGACTGTGAGCCTCATGAGGGACAGGCACTGTTTCCAACCAGATTAACAGTGTTTAGAACAGTGTTTGACACATAGTAAGGGCATAAATACCATACTAATAATCAGAACAGGTTACGTTCAGTGGACAGAGTGGACATAAGTCATGGCTTGATTCCACCTGAAAATCACCACCATGGTAACTTTTCCAGACAAAATAAGGTAGTGTGACATTCTTATTTTGGAGCCCATCTTTTTAATGTGACATTCTTATTTTGGAGCCCCTGTTCAAAATTCCGTCGCTTTTGAAAAGTGGAGTGTATTTCTGTTCTGCCCTTATGCTTCCTTTGCCATGTGAAAGCACTCTCACAAGACGTTCCCGCTTGATAGTGTGAGAAAGAAAGACAGAAATAAATTACAGGTAGGGGAAACAGCGGAGTGCTGAGGGGCTGAGGTGGGGTGCACAGCCGATGCAGAAAGGAGGGTTAATAGCGTGGGGAAATGAGGGGTTAGTCAGGGAAGGCCTCCTGCAGGAGACATGATTTTAGAAGGGCATAGAAGATGGAGAAGGTGGTGGTCTGGAGAGGAAAGGGGAGGGAGAGCCAAGCCAAAGGGAGGTCGTGGGTGAGGAGTGGTGAAGAGGAAGATGATACTGAGGTACAGTTAGTAGTTTGGCGTTTGAGGAGCAGAATGTGCAGACTGAGTTGTAGTAGATCAGTGAGGTTAAGTAGTGAAGGTCACACAGGTGGCAGAGCCAGGTTTAGAAACCAGGTCTGTCTGACTCCCAGGCCTGTGCTCTTTCCACTAGGCCACGCTGCTCATCATTCGTATGCTAAGAGACAAAGATGTGGTATGACAGCATCAATGAAGCCCTTTTGGTGTGTGCCCTTTGTCGGCAGTTTTCTCTGACCTGAGTGCATTTTTATGTGGTTACAGTGGATGGATCCTGTGGCTGTGGCCAGAGAGGGACAAGGTCTTAAATTTGATCTTACTTGTCCTCCTTTTCGTCCTTCATCACAGGACTACATCCTGGTTTCTTTTCACTGATTTGGAAGGGAGTCTCACAAGATAATGATATAGTCATTCAGAAAATAGCCCTGAAAAAGTCCAGTTTCTTTTGTCGGGTGGTTACTATGTCTGAATCCTAGAGGAGAATGCTGTCAGTAAATGCTGTATTTATTGAGCATTTACTGTGTACAAAACACTATAGAAAGTGCTTGCGAGAGTACAGTCCAACAGTCGTTTGGCACATTAACTGCCCACAGTGAGCTTGCAGTCTTCATCAGTCACTGGCATTTATTACACGCTTACTGTGTGCAGAATACTATATAAGCACTTTGGAGAGTACAGTAGAGTTGGGAAGCATGTCCCCTGCTCACAAGTAGCGAGAAGCAGCGTGGCTCAGTGGAAAGAGCATGGGCTTTGGAGTCAGGGCTCATGAGTTCGAATCCCAGCTCTGCCACTTGTCGGCTGTGTGACTGTGGGCAAGTCACTTAACTTCTCTGTGCCTCAGTTCCCTCATCTGTAAAATGGGGATGAAGACTGTGAGCCCCACGTGGGACAACCTGATTCCCCTATGTCTACCCCAGCGCTTAGAACAGTGCTCGGCACATAGTAAGCGCTTAACAAATACCAACATTATTAAGTAGCTTACAGTCTTCATCAATCAATCCGTGGTATTTATTGAATGCTTACTGTGTCTGGAGCCCTTTACTTAGGGCTTAGGAGAGCACAATATAGCAGATATGGGAGACACATCGCCTGCCCAGAATAAGCCTACGGTCTAGAGGAGGATCTCTCGAGATATAACTGTAAGCTGTATTCATGGCAACACATTTCGGCTGAGACCAATTAGTTACTTTGCTGTGTTGGCTGATCTTAAAAGCTACATGATTTCAACACAGTTTTGTCCAGATGTTCCACCAAACCTTTGTTGGTCCCTTATCCTTCATGATCTCCTCCTTCCTTCACTACTGTATACCTCAGTAATGTAGCACAACTTCTCCTCCACAAGCAGAAGCACCAGCTTCCTTGAGGCAATGAGGCCCATTGCCCATGGAATTAGGACTGTCTACCTCGGATTTTGGGGCTGCCCATAATAATAATAATATCAATAATAATAAATGTGGTATTTGTTTAGCGCTTACTATGTGCCAGGCACTTTACTGAGCACTGGGGTGGAAACAAGTAAATTGGACTGGATGCAGTCTCTGTCCTAAGTGGGGCTTTCAGTTTCAATCCCCACTGTACAAATGTGGTAACAGAGGTAAAGAGAAGTGAAGTATCTTGCCCAAGGCCACGCAGCCTACAAATGGCGGAGCTGGGATTAGAACCCACAACCTTCTGACTCCCAGGACCGTGCTCCATCCACTAGGCCCTGCTGCTCCCTCCTCACCCCTCCCCAGAACCCGAAAGTTTTCCCCTTCCCTGACCCTGAGCGGTAAACCAGCCCCACGTCACAGCCCGACTCCTTTCTCCAGGCAGCCCCTAACCTCGTGTGAGCCTGCAAGAAGGTAAACTCGTTGTGGGGAGAGAATATGTGTGTTAGATTGTTCTACTGTACTCTCCCAATCATGCAGTGAGCGCTCAATCAATACAAATGACTGACTGACCCACTTGTCCCTGTGAGTGTGTCTGGGCCCAGCTCCCACATCTCAAATACTAATCCATAGTATTTATTGAGCCCCTCCGGGAGGGTGCCCAGCACTGTACTGGGTATTTAGGAGAGCTCAGTTGATGTAGTAGATGATTGATGCCTTCAAGGAGTGAGCAATATAGGCAAAACAGTTCAGTAGCTTATGAAAAAGCAGTATGGCCTAATGGATAGAGCATGGGCCTGGGCGTCAGAACTCAGATGCTGGCTCTGCCACTTGAATGCTGTGTGACCTTGGGTGACTTACTTCACTTTTCTGGGCCTCAGTTACCTCATCTCTAAAATGGGGCAGTGGGACTTGTGGGACATGGCTTGTGTCCAACCCCGTGCTTAGTACAGTGCCTGGCCATAGTAAGCACTTAACAGATACCATTAAAAAAAATAAATGACAAATAGGAGAAAGGAATAGAATTTATGATGTAGACATAAGTGCTTCAAGAGTTGTGAATGGTAAATCAGTCAGTCATATTCACTGAGTGGTTAGAGCCCATTGTTGGGTAGGAAATGTGTCTATCTTTTGCCGAATTGTACTTTCCAAGTGCTTGGTACAGTGCTCTGCACACAATGAGCGCTCAGTAAATGCTATTGAATGAACGAATTACTCTGGGCAAGCACTTGCGGGGGAGAGAGAGCTCTATAACAGAATTGGTAGGCATGTTCCTCCTCCGCAAGGATCTTACTAGTTAATTGCTTAGGTGGCATGCAAGGTCTGGAATGATAGTTGGGGAATTTCAAATGGGGAGATGAGAGATTACTTGTGGCAGGGGGCTCCTGGAGGAGATGTAATTTCAATAGTAATAATCAGTGGCATTTATTGAGTGCTTACTGTGTGCAGATCACTATACTAAGCCTCTGGGAGGATGTGATACAAGAGTTGGTTGACACAGACATGATTCATGCCCTCAAGGAGATAGCAGTCTAGTTGAGGAGAGAGACCTTAAAATAAATAAAGGTTATGTACATAAGTGCTATGGAGCTGGTGGGGCGTGAGTTTCAAAGCGCTTAAGGGTGGTGGAGGGCTGGAGCAGGGAGAGAATCAAAGTTCCTAAGGAGACCCGAGTGCATAGGTGACAGATGGGGAGGGTGAATAGTTGGGTAAATGAAAGGCTAATCAAGGAAGGCCACTTGGAGGAGGTGTGATTTTTAATAAGTGGTAGTAATAGTATTGATAGTAAATTAATCGTAAATGCTTAACAAACATTTAACAGACATAACATCTTAACAAATGCTTAAGGTGTACTTGGAGCACTTAACTAAGTGGTGGGAAAGAGGATACAGGTGCGAATTAGACATGGATCCTGCTGTGAGAAGGGCTCACAGTCTATGAAGTCTAGGTGGGCGGTCGGGAGGGGATTGGAGGCAAACATTGAGCAGTGAAACATTCATACAGCATGAGGCACAAGGGCAAATACACAGTTCACCAAAGAAAAATGGAAACTCAGTAGGGAGTTAACTTTTTTCCTCGGGATTCCCGAGCAACGTCTGCATAGCCAGCAGAATTCCAAGGTGGCCGCACGTACTGTTCTAAGTCGGTTGGGGTGGTGGAAAGCAGGGCCAGGTGGAGTCTCCTCAGTGTTGCGGAGGGGGCCTCGGCTCGTGCCGACCCTGGGCACTGATGGGGGAGAGAGAGGTGGTCTGTCTAGACTGTGAGCTCATTGTGCTCAGGGAATGGTTCAGTTATGTTGTACTTTTGTACTCTCCCACTCTTAGTACATTGCTCTGTGAAGTGAGCGCTCAATAAATATAATTGATTGAAGGATTTCCAGGCCAGAGGGGGGACGTGGGCAAGAGGTCAGCAGTGAGAGTGAGGTTCATTCAATAGTATTTATTGAGCGCTTACTATGTGCAGAGCACTGTACTAAGCCCTTGGAATGAACAAGTCGGCAACAGATAGAGACAGTCCCTGCCGTTTGACGGGCTTACAGTCTAATCGGGGGAGACGGACAGACAAGAACAATGGCAATGGTTGGCAATGAAGAAGTGAAATATGTGGTTTGGGTTGTGGTAGGAAGTCAGCAAGGGAAGGGGGGGTGAGGTAAATAAGTGCTTTAAAGTTGGTGGTAAGGAGTTTCTATTTGATGCACAGTTGGACAGGCAACTGCTGGAGGTTCTTAAGGAGAGGAAAGACATGAACTGAATGTTTTTTCAGGAGAGAGGAGAGGCAGGAGCCAGGGATGTCGGTGAAGGGGCTGTAATCAAAGTGGGAAATTATAGTTGCTTGGATCAGAGGTAGCAGTTTGGATGGAGAGGAAAGGGTGGATTCTAGAGATGTGGGAAAGTAAGAATCCAAAGGAATTCATGACAGAATATGCAGGTTGAAGGAGAAAGACGAATCAAGGGTATTGCCAAGGTTACAGGCTTGTGAGATAGACTGTGATGGGAAAGGCAGTGGGAGTATAGAATTTGGTTGGGAAGAAGAGGAGTTCTCTTTCGGACATGTTTAATTTGAGGTAATAATAATATTATTTCTAAAACGCTTACTAGGTGCCAAGCACTGTTCTGAGCGCTGGGATAGATACAGGGTTATCAGGTTGTCCCACAGGGCGCTCACAGTCTTAATCCCCATTTTACAGATAAGGTAACTGAGACACAGAGAAGTTAATTGGCTTTCTCAAAGTCACACAGCACACAAGTGGCAGACCCGGGATTAGAATCCGTGACCTCTGACTCACAAGCCCGTGTTCTTTCCACTAAGCCACGCTGCTTCCACGAGACATGAAGGAAGTGATGTCCTAAAAAGACAGGAGGAAATGAGAGACTGCAAAGGAGGAGAGAGGTCAAGGCTGGAGATTTAAATCTGGGAATCTTCTATGTAGAGGTGATAATAGAAGCTGTGGGAGTGAATGAGTTCTCTGAGTGGATGTAGCTGGAGACTAGAAGGGGACCCAGAACTAATCAGTCAGTGGTATTGAGCGTTGACTATGTGCAGAGCTCTTTACTGAGCACTTGGAAGAGTGCAGTACTGATTTTTGAAGGACTCCCATAGTAATTGGGTGACTACTTGGTATATTTGGGAAGTGAAGAATAACTGACACATTCCCCTTCCCACAAGAACCTTGCAAGCTAATGCCAAACATAGAAATATTTACAGGAGTTGTCAGATAAATAATTGAATACACCATCCACTAGACATATAGATTTGTACAGCATAGAGTGCTGGGAAATTAATCAAGGGACACTTGTGAAGGAGGTGGGATTTTAGGAAGGATATGAGCATGGAGAGAGCATTATTTTGTCAGCTGTGGGCAAGGAGGGAGGGAATTCCAACCTGTGGGAATAGCAAGAACAAGGGGAGAGAAGCAGGAGAGTCATCTGAGGAAGCTCTGGAAGGTTACCTTGAAAATTGAAGAGAGCGAGCTGGGGAGTAGCGAGTGAGGGGTCTGATAAATTGGCAGAGAGACCTGATGCTGAATGAGGAGTATTCAGAAGGACTTTAAAGATGGGGAGAGCTGTATCTTTTGGCTGTGACAGAGCAGCGAGTTCCAGGGGGTGAAGAACTTGGGACTGAGATATTGGTGATGAGAGAGGCCGTGGAGAGGGTGTGAGGGAGGAAGGGTTCTCTTATGTGAGAGATGAAATCATGGCATGGTGGTCAGCTCACAATCTGTTTCTTTCAAGAGAGCCTGAGTGTTTTGAGAGAATTGAGAGGAATGAAGAATGTGAGCTGCTGTGTAGGGGAGAAGAGTCCTCCTCCAAGAGGCCTTCCCAGACTAAGCCCCCCTTTTCCTCTACTCCCCCTCCCCTCCCCATTACCCCGACTCACTCTCTTTGCTCTACCTCCCTTCCCCCATATAGCACTTGTGTGTATATGTACATATTTACAATTCTATTTATATTAATGGTGTGTACATATCTATAATTCTGTTTATATTAATGCTATTGATGCCTGTTTAATTGTTTTGATGCCTGTCTCCCCCCTTCCAGACTGTGAACCCATTGTGGGCAGGGGTTTTCTCTGTAGCTGAATTGTACTTTCGAAGCACTTAGTACCATGCTCTGAACACAGTAAGCGCTCAATAAATACAATTGAATGAGTGAAAGATTAAGAGAGAGTGAGCTAAATTGAGTCTTTTTAAGGCCCATTAATCTTCAGGACTTTTTGCCTGTTGCAGAGCGGAATGGGCAACCACTGGAGGTTTCTGAGAAGGGTGACGTGCAGAATGACAATTTAGAAATGAATCTGGGAAGCAGAGTGAAGTATGGGCTGAAAAAGGGAGAAACTGGAGGCGGGGAGGTCAGTGAGGAGCCTGATTGAGTAGTCAGGTGTTGTGGCCGTGAGGGTGGGGTGGATGAGGTGGATTCTGGAAGTGTTTCAGAGGATGAACTGACAGAGTTTGGTGACAGAATGAGTATGAGGTTTTCAAAAAGCCGGGGGAGAAAAAGGATAATGCCCAAAGATAGGGAAGCAGCGTAGTCTAGTGGAAAGAGCATGGGCCTGGAAGTTAGTGGACCTGGGTTCTGATCCTGGCTCTGCCACTTGTCTAAATGTGTTAACTTGGTCAAGTCACTTAAGTTCTCTGTACCATGTGTAAAATGGTGATTAATTCTGTGAACCCATGTGGGATATGGACTGTATCCAATCTAATTAGCCTATATCTACCACAGTGCTTAGTACTGTGCCTGGCATAGCACTCAGCAAATACAAAAAAAAAAAATTGCAGGTTTGAGAGATGGGCAATGTGGTGGTGTTGCTGACTGATGGGAAAGATATGGAGAGGAGAGGATTTGGAGTGGAACTCTGTGTGTATGTTTGCTTTTCTGCCTCCCTCTGCCCCATATCTAGAAAGCTTTAACCCAAGTTCTCCCCATACTACTACTACTAATAATAATAATGATAGCTATTATTAGGTGCTTACTATGTGCCTGACACTGTCCTAAGCCCTGAGGTAGACACAAGTTAATCAGGTTGGACACAGTCCCTGTCCCACATGAAGCTCACAGTCCTAACCCCCGTTTTACAGATGAGGGAACTGTGGTCCAGAGAAGTGAAGTGACTTGCCCAAGGTCACATAGCAGACATGGGGCGGAGCCCGGGATTAGAACCCAGGTCCTTCTGACTCCCAGGCCCCTGCTGTATCCACTAAGCGATGCTGCTTTCTCACTTCTGAAACAGGACAGAAGTAACAATTTAACTAAACACATTAGAAAACTTGTGCTTTCTAATGTCAAAATACCTAATTGAGAAAGGTCAGCGGGGAAAGGGAAGAAGATATGCTTTGGCCCAGAACATGAGAATATTTTCAACACTTGTGCACTCTTCTGTTTCTCAGTTAATCTTGCTTCATTGATTGGCAGGTGCTTCCGACACATTCGTAATACGTTTTACCTGCAACGACGATCTGTATCCTGGAACCCCCAAATTCCTGCGTCAGGAAATCAATTCAGCTTTAGGGATCCACGATACCTTCTTTGAATTTGAAACCGCCCTAGCCTGTGTGCCTTCTCCAGTAGACTGCCAAGTCGTTGGTAAGCTTGCTTGGGAAATGGAAGGTGGAATGTCTAGTTTGTCTGTGCTTCTGTGTGGTCATTTTAATGACAACCAAAGTAGTGTCAGAGTAAGATTAAATATCAAAAGCTTGCTTATTGTGAACTATTGTTTAGGACTTTGGAGAAGTTAGAGACTTTTGCCTAAAATTTCCATAGAGCTTGAGGATTCCTAGTTTTTAATTGGATTATATTCTAAATTCTCTCTTTAGAAACCAAGCCATGCATTCACCGTAACCATGCCCTCTTTGGGAGCTGCAACCCATCATTTTCATCTTCCTTGTGCTTTTTATTGGGAAGCATTGGTAGGAGGCGAGAGTTCAGATTTGGATATCAAAAGCTAGGAAATACCCTCTTCCTCTCAAGTGTCATTTTCTGGGTCACCTTCATATTAGAATCTAACTTATTCTAAAGTTGTTTGGAGACCAGAATAGTCCAGCATGCCCTCGTAATTACGTCCTTTATTCATTTATTCAGATCTTTCCGGGAACGAATACGATTTAAGCGGCTTGAGCAAAACGAGGGATCCTTGGATTGCTCTGGATACCTCTGCCGACGCCAAAAAGAGAACTTTCTACTTGAACGTTTGCAATCCTCTGCCTTATATCCCAGGCTGTCACGGTAAACTCCCTTCAGCCTCCTTAAAATCCAAGTCCACTCCAACGCTTGATTCAATACGAAGCGTTAAGGGGGACACCCGAAACACCCCGTAAATAGTCTCTCCTGTATTTTCCAGGTGGTGCGGTAGGATCTTGTCTGAAAGTGGGGGACCGAGCCCAGAATCTGGGAGTGGTCCAGATAAGTCCGCAGGCTGCCGCCGACGGGTCCCTGAGCGTTGTGTACCTGAACGGGGACGTGTGCAGAGGGGATCAGCACTTCTCCACCAGGATTATCTTCGAGTGCGATCAGACCCCGGTAAGTGTCAATCGACTGATCGTATTTATCGAGCGCCCACGATGTACAGAGCGAGTGCTTGGGAGAGCATGATATGACTGAATTAGCAGACACGTCCCCTGCCCTCAGTGAGCGTAATGTCTAGTGTTGGGATCTGTGTTTAATTTACAGACTGGTAGTGCAGTCACAATGCGTGAAGACTTGCTGAATTTGCCCATTCTATTCACTAAGAAAATACTCCCACGCCAAAAGAAGTTTTTATTTTTTACTTTCCCATCCAGGGCATTTACTGAGGCATTTATGAGGGACAGGGGACATGTCTAACTTTTTTTTTTCATAATGGTATTTAAGTGCTTACTTTGCATCATTCACTGTTCTAAGAGCTGGGGTAGATACAAGTTGATCAGATTAGACACAGTCCCTGTCCCATCTAGGGCTCACTAAGTAGGAGGGAGTATGATTTAAACCACATTTTTCGGTTGAGGAAACTGAGGGATAGAGAAGTTGTGACTAGCCCAAGGTCGCCCAGCAAGCAGTGGGAAGAGCCAGAATTAGAACCAGGTCCTCTGACTCCCAGGCCCTTGCTCTTTCCACCAGGGCACGCTGCTTTCCACCTGTGTATTAATTCAATGTTTAATACAGTGCTCTACACATAGTAAGTTCTTAAATATTATTATTACTGCTAAGCCTCCTTAAAAGAGTGGTCCTCAAATTCAGTGATATTGTTAATTCCCCCAGGCCAAAAAAATGAACTCCCTGAGGACAGGGACTAAGTCTGCTAAATCTAGTGTCCTATCCCAAGCACTTAGTAAAGTATCCTGCACACAACAGACTCACAGTAAACATGATTTAACCTTTTTTCCCCCTAATATGGTATTTGTTAATCCCTAGTTAAATGACAGGTTCTCTACTAAATGCTGGAGTCGATTAAAGATAATTGGGTGGGTCACAGTCCCTCTTTCACATGGGGCTCAACCTTAATCTCCATTTTACAGACAAGATACCTGAGGCACAGAGATGTTAAGTGATTTGCCCAAGTCACACAGCAGGCAAGCGGTTTATTCAGGATTAGAATCCAGGTTCTCTGACTCCCAGGCCCGTGCTGTCTTTGCTGGGCTATGCCGTGTATTTTGAGTTAGTTTCACTTTTATGCCTTCTTAGACCCTTAATTGTAGCTCTCTTACTATTTAACTTCCTTTCATGATCCAAAAAGAACCCAAACCTTTACAGAAAACCGAAACCTTAGACAAAGGGGAATCAGCTATTTGTTTTGTTTCCTAGGGGTCCCCCGTTTTTCAAAGGCAAGATGACTGTGAATTTGTATTCATTTGGAGGACGGTGGAAGCTTGTCCGGTTCGCCGAGCAGAAGGTGAGGACTCGTGGCACTTTTCGTGGAGTCTCATGTTTGAGGTTTCACAGGCAGCCAGGTGTGGGCTCATTGTGAGCAGCAAATGTGTCTGTAACATTGTTATATTGTATTCATTCAGTCTCATTTATTGAGAGATTACTGTGTGCAGAGCATTCTACTAAGCGCTTGGGAGAGTACAACAGACAAACCCCCTGCACACAGTAAGTGCTCAATAAAAATGATTGACCGAATAACTTGAGGAGGACAGGTAACTACTCCCTTGGGGATGGAGGGAACTCACCCTGCTGGGTTTTGCATGTGAGGAGCACGAAGCCATTGTTTTGGTTACTTGCATACGGCCTCCCATCCTCACACAATTCTCTGAGATCGGGAATTTCCATACAGGCCTGAAAAACTTCAGTAGTGAATCTCTTTGAAATTCACTATCCACTCCCAAGTCCTTCCTGCTTGCTCTCTCCCTAAATGCTCCGGCCCCATTTTGTTAAGTGTTTACCCTCTCCCCCTTCATATCTGAGAGCACCACTCTCCCCACTTGCACAGCCCCACAAAAATCCCATCTCTTCCAAGAGATCTTCCCTAAGTCATTCCCCCTCCTTGCCTTGCCCTCTGCATTGTCTAAACACTAGGCTCTGTATCTCTTAATCAGTGGTATTTATTGAGCGCTTGCTGTGTGCCGAGCACTGTACTAAGCACTAGGGAGAGTATAGTGCAACAGAGTTGATGGATACATTTCCTGCCCACAACAGGCTTACCCTCTTGATACTCACCCCAGCACCTCTCTACATAACCGTATATTCTGCCGCTTCCCCGGATGCCGCTATCCATAATTTACTTAAATGTGTGGCTACTCCTCTGTCATTCTAAGCCACGATAAGCTGTCGATTCATAATACGCTTTCTCATAATATCCCGACTGGATGATTGTGTCAGCCTCCTCTTGGATCTCCCTTCCTCCTGTCTCTCCCCATTCCAGTCTATTCTTCATTCCGCTGCCTGGATGATCTTCCTACAGAAACTCACTCGCCTCCTCAAAAACCTCCAGTGGTTACCTGTCAACCTTCGCACCAAACCAAAACTCCTCACTCTTGGCTTCGAACCTCTCCATCACCTTGTACCCTCCTACCTTACTTCCCTCTCTCTTTCTACTGCCCACCCCGTACACTCCACTCTTCTGCCGCTCACCTCCTCACTGTCCTCTGTTCACGCCTGTCCCACCGTCGACCCCTGGCCCACGTCCTACCGCTCACCTGGAAGGCCCTCCCTTCTCACATCCTCCAAATTAGCTCTCTTCCCCTCTTCAAAGCCCTACTGAGAGCTCCCCTCCTCCAGGGGGCCTTCCCAGACTGAGCCCTCCATTTCCCTCTGCTCCTCCTCCCCTCCCCATTCCCCATAGTAAGCGCTCAGTAAATACTATTGACTGAATGAATGAATGATCTCAGTCACACTATACTCTCCCAAGCCCTTAATACAGTGCTTTACACATGGTAAGTGCTCTGTAAATAGCATTGATTAATGGTAACTCTGAAAGTAGCTTTCGCACTTTCACATTGAGTGTGGGTAACCATTATAAAGTGTCACTCTCTGTGGGGAATGGACATTCATTCATTCAGTCATATTTGAGTGCTTACTGTGTGCTGAGCACTGCATTCATTCATTCAGTCGTATTTATTGAGCACTTTGTGTGCTGAACACTGTATTCATTCAGTTGTATTTATTGAGCGATTACTGTGGGCAGAACACTGTACTAACCGCTTGTACAGTTCAGCAGTAGAGACAATCCCTGCCCACAACGGGTTTACAGTCTCAAAGGGGAGAGACAGACAGCAAAGCCAGTAAACAGGCATCAGTAGCATCAATCTAAATAAATAGAATTGTAGATATATGCACATCAAAACACGTAAACGGGCATTAGTATAAATAAATAGAATGTACAATTCCAAGTTCATTGTACTAAGCCCTTGGGAGAGTACAATATGATAATAAACAGACAAGTTCCCTGCCCACAACGAGCTATTTTCTGTACAGTGTTGACACTACTGCAGTGGACTACAGGGTACAGCTGCCCAACTCTTTTGCCTTGCGTACGTTGAGCAAGATTGGTTGAACATTTGCTTGGCTCCAAAGAGTCTCCTGAATCACGTAGCAATTCCCTCTACCCTCATACTCCCTCCTCTCCCACCCCTCCACACTTAAAAGGGAGGTGAAGGTCATGAACTTGCCCCAGGGGCCAAAATGGGCGGCTGCTGCTTCACGGAGGGTAGGTCCATGCCTGTTTCTTTCTAAACTCTCTTTGCGGCCTCTCAGGTGACAACTGTGCCGTCAAAGATCCCCGCTACGACTACGTGTACGACCTGAAGCCCCTGGCCGAGAAAGACATGGTGGTGAAAGCGGGTGAATACAACTATCATTTCCGTGTCTGCGGGGGACTTTCTGCAGAGGTGTGCAATTCCATTACCCACCGCTCCGAGCAAGTGTCATCTTGCCAAGAAAAGACGGGATTCAAAGGCTTTCAGAAAATCGCAGGTACACTAACGGTCCCCGGCTTCCGTCCGAGGGTAGGGGTTTATACGCCATGTTGGGCTTGGGACGTGGAAGAGCTGCCGCTCGGTTTAGGTGACACCTCTCCACACGGTCACAGCATTCGACTCCCATCCTGGTTATGTACAATCCTCACTTGTGTGCATATTCGTAATCTATTTATTCGTATTAATGTCTGTCTCCTATTCTAGCTTGTTGTGGCCAGGGAACGTTTCTCTCAACTCGCTTATAGCTTAGTCTCCCATGTGCTTAGTATAGTGCTCTGCAAACGGTACATGCTCAATAAGTACGATTGATTGATTCAGCCCCTCCCCATTGACCTTAGTGAAGCCTAAGAGAAGTGTGGCCTAGTGGATAGAGCTTGGGCCTTGCAGCCAGAAGGACCGGGTTTTAACCCCGGCCCCTCCACTTGTCTGCTGCGTGACCTTGGGCAAGCCAACTAACTTCTCTGCACTTCAGTTAGCTCATCTGTCAAATGGGGATGAAGACTGTGAGCCCCATGTTGGACATGGACCGTGTCCAATCTGATTATCTTGAATCTCCTCCACTATTTAGTGCTTGGCCCATAGTAAGCACTTAACAAATACCAAAGGAAAAAGATGTACCCATCTGGGATTTATGTATTTAGATTAACGTCTGTCTCAGCCTCTAGACTGTAACCTCGTTTTGAGGAGGAAACGTATCTGCTAACTCTGTTGTACTCTCCCAAGTGCTTAATACAGTGCCTGCACACAGTAAGCCCTGAATAAATATGATTAATTGATTGAGCTCTTTCCCATTGGCCTTAGGGAAACCTCCCATAAACCTCCACCCTCGGGTGGCTGATTTCCCAGTCGGTTGCGTTTGGACTGGTTGGGTCTGGTTCTGTTCAGGGGCTGTGTCGTATTGTTGGATTCATTCAGACACTTTGTAGTCCAGTAAGTGATAATCTGAATCCATCAGTCGTGGTTTTTAGTGGGTGCTTACTATTATTATTATTTTGATTAAGTGTTTACTAAGTGCCAAGCACTTGGTCTAAGCGCTGGGGTAGGTACAGATTAATCCGGTCAGACGCAGTCTCTGTCCCAAGTGGAGCTCACACTCTTAGCCCATTTTTGAGTCAACTGAGACATTGTGAAGTCAAGTGACTTGCCGAAAGTTACCTAACAGACATGTGGCAGGGACAGGATTAGAATTTAGATCCTCCTAACTCCCAGGCCTGTGTTCTCTCCATTAAGCCATGTTGCTTCTCAACAAAATACAAGATAATAGTTGGCGCACACATTCCCTGCCCATAGTGAGCTCGCAGTCTCTTAACATGTCTTTCACCTCTGTCTTATTGTACTCTCCCAAACGCTTAGTACAATGCGCTGAACACAGTAAGCCCTCAATAAATACCATTGATTGATAGGACTGGTCAGAAGCAGGAATGCCAGGGATGCTTAGTACAGTGCTCTGCGCACAGTGAGCACTCAGTGAATGCCATTGGCGGATTGATAGGTTGACACTGAGACTGGCGTGGCAGAAACAGATGAGGTTTGAATTCTCGGGGGGCTTGGAGGTCCAAGGAATACATTAGTTGCACGTGAGGAATATAATGGGAACTATTTGACATTGTGCAGTCAATCAGTCCTTTCCGTTTCGTTTTCTTTTTCCTTATCTGGGAACATATTTGCTTGCCTGATCATTTTACAGATAATTCATTAGGGTTAATTCATTAATACTAATAGACATTAGTTTTAGTAGAGAAGCAGCCTGGTCTAATGGAAAGAGCACAGGCCTGAGAGTCAGAGAACTTATCATTCATCCAGTCAGTCATATTGATTGAGCGCTTACCGTGTGCAAAACGCTGTACGAAGTGCTTGGGAGAGTACAGTATAACATCAAACAGACACATTCCTTTCCCACAACAAGCTCACAGTCTAGAGGAGGAGGGTTCTGATACCAGCCCTGTTACCTTTCTTCTTGGGGATGAAGACTGAACGCCTCGTGGGACAGGGACTGTGGCCAAACTGATTAGCTTATATGTACTGCAGTGCTTAGAACAGTGCTTGACACATAGTACTTAACAAATACCATAATTGTTGTCTCTCGTGACCTTGGGCGAGTCACGACTTTAGCTTCTCTGCTTCAGTTTCTTCCCTTCGACCTGGACTGTTACTCCCTTGTGGGAGAAGGAGTGTGTCCTACCTGTTAACTTGTATTTACCCCAAAGCTTAGAACAGTTCTTGACACGTGTTGACGGTGTTATCTTACGCTGCCAAGTTGTGTCCGACCCATAGCGATGCCAAAGACGCGTCTCTCCCAGAACGCCCCACTTCCATCTGCAGTTGTTCTGGTATTGTAGCCATAGAGTTTTCTTAGTAAAAATGCGGAAGTGGTTTACCACTGCCTCCTTCCGTACAGTAAACAAGTCTCTGCCCTCAACTCTCTCCTGTGCCGCTGCTCCCCAACACAGGTGAGTTTTGTTTATAGCAGATTGCCTTCCACTCGTTAGCCATTGTCCAAGCTAGGGATGGAATAAGTATGCCCCTGCTTGACTCTCGCTTCTGTAGCCATGACTGGTAAAGTTCTGGAAACATAGTAAGCCCTTAACAAATACCATAAAAAATTGAGTAATTTTCAGCTTTTTAGAAATGCATCTCGTGTTGTTAAATGCAGAGCCACAGAAGTCCCCCACCCACAAGGATGTATTTGAGGTGCCTGCTTTAAGTGAAACTGTATTTTCTTCCCAGGAAGACCGTGTATGTCAAGTATTCCTTTCCCGATTGAGATATTTTATATTAAATCTTCTGTCTCTTTAAATAGGATTGCTCACTCAGAAGCTGACGTTTGAAAATGGCTTAATTAAGATTAACTACACTGGTGGGGAGAAATGCCACAAAGTGTATGAGCGCTCTACCACCATATTTTTCTACTGTGATCACAGCACTCAACAGGTTAGTTCTTACTGGGGTATTGTAGTGCAGCCACACTATTCCTGAAAAACCTCTGTAAGGCCAGGATCTCCCTGTTAGGCTGAGAGCCCCTCGGAGGCCTGGAAGCCCCCTTTAGGCCTGGAAGCGTCTCATGGGGGGCGGGATTGCATCTGCCAATTCAGGAGCTCAGAGCAGAGCTCTACACACATTAAGCACTCAGTAAATACAGTGACAGTAGACAGTGGAGGCAGAGAAGAGTTCACAGTGCTTTCTTGGTTCCTAATTTGCCACCCAGCCGCTCTGCTCAGGCCTATAATTTGAGAGCTGTCGACAAACTTATTTTAATGTAAACTGGGATCAATCATTAGTATTTATTGAGCGCTGACTTTGGGTGCCACGCACTAAAATCAGAGCTTAGGAAAATACAACACATTAGAATTGGTAGACACTATCTCTGCTCACGGGAGTTTGCAGTCTAGAAGGGAGTGGGGAAGTGGCTTCTTTTTGTTGGTTTTGCACCAGTAAGGGCTGAAAGAGCTAAGAATCTCAGAGTAGGGATAGGTTCAAATTATGACTCAATTTGAGCAGGTTAAGGGAGCCTCTAAAGCTTCGCCCTCTGCCACCTGTGAAAACCCAAAAAGTGGGATGGCCCATGTGAAATTGAGTAAGGAAAATTTATTTCTATTGATTTTTTAATTTTTTGTTGTTGTTCTTCAGCCAGTGTTTCTGAAGGAGACTTCAGATTGCTCCTACTTATTTGAGTGGGGCACCCAGTATGCCTGTCTGCCTTTTAAATGGATGACATGTTCCTACAAGTAAGTTGGCTCTGTGGTATACCCAACCACATTTTCTCATTTTGTGTTTATAGGCATGTTTTGACATGGGTATATTTGGCCATATCTTAGGGAAATACTTTTGAGAGTCTCACTTTTTCCTGGTGCTTCATTTGGGGGAAAGAAGAATGAGAACTATGTTTAATCGGTGGAAAGCAGTGTGGCCTACTGGAAAGAACACGGGCCTGGAAATTGAAGGACCTAGGTTCTACTGCTGGCTCCGCCACTTGCCTGCTGTGTGACCTTGGGCAAATCACTTCTCTGTGCCTCAGTTCCCTCATCTGCAAAATGGGGATCAATATCTGTGCTCTGTCCTACTTAGACTCTGAGCCCCACGTGGGATCTGATGATCTTTTAGCTACCCTGACCCTTAGTACGGCATTTGGCATATAGTAAGCATGTAATGAATACCACGGTTTTTAAACCAGCCAGTAACAGGTTTTCTCTGAGGGTTCAGGGTAGCAGTAGTAATATTGAGCACTTGTTTGTGCGTGAAGACTCTCTATACCCTAAGCACTGTGTGGGCAGGGAACCTGTGTGTTATATTGTTAAATTGTACTGTCCCAAGCACATATTACATTGCTTTGCACACAGTCAGTAAAAAAAAAAATTGCCCAACAGGATGGTGGCAGTCGGCTCAAACTCTGCCCTAGCTCAATTCCAAATCTTTGAAAATCTCCAAACACCCCGAAGCCCGCTCTCATCTTGGGGAGTACAGACACTTATTTGGGTTTATGCTTTGCTGACTGGATTGAGCCCTGGGTGTCCCACTTTGTTAGCCCCAAATTTGACCGTTCGTTAATAACTTGTGTAGTTTTTCCTTTTTTCAGCAAGTGACTAAAGAAGCAGCGTAGCCTAGTGGATAGAGCATGATCCTGGGAGTCAGATGGATCTGGCTTCTAATCCTGGTTCTGCCACTTGTCTGCTATGTGGCCTTGGACAAGTCACTTCACTTCCCCGAGCCTCCGTTAGCTCTTCCGTAAAATGGGGATTGAGACTGTGAGCCCCATGTGGGACATGGATATGCCCAAGCTGATTAGCTTGTATCTCCCCCAACACTTAGTGTAGTATATTGCCTGGAACATAGTTAAGAGCTTAACAAATACGATTAAAAAGAAAAAGTGATTACTACTACTAGACCTCCCTTCCTGCCTTCAACTCTTCCTCACATCTCTTAGTAATTGTCCCCGTGCTCTGAGGTCCACTTAAAGCTAGCAAATTAAAAAAAAACAAGGTAAAATTAAACACCAAGTAGTAAACATGAGGCATCGATGATCTAAAGCAGCCATGGCCAAAGTATGCCCTCCGAATCCACGTAGCACTTTGCAGTCCTGCACGATCTCTGGCCTTTTCCTTTAAGGCTGGCTCTTCAGCTGCCTTACCAAGAGGCTTGGGTTGGTGCGGCTGATAGTCTGTCAGGTCAAGACACAGCCCTGGCAGATCTTCATCTGGGAATCCACTGGGCTCACCATTTAGAAAAGAAAGGCCTCACACCTCACGGGAGAGAAACAGTGAGGCCTAGTGGAAAAAGCCCGGGCCTGGCTTCCAGTCCCAACTCCTCCACTTGCCTGCTCTGTGACTCTGGGCAAGTCACAATTTCTCTGGGCCTCAGTTTTCTCATTTGTCAAATGCAGATTCATTGCCTGTTCCCCCTCCTTCCTGTACCGTGAGCCTCATTTGGGAGAAGGACTGTGTCGTTTCTATTCCAGTTCTTTGTACAGTGCTGGGCACATAGTAGTCATAGTAATTATCATCATCATGATCATCTGGCTTCTAGTTCAGGGGCATCCCGTTGTTGCTCACACTCGTGGACATTAAAACTAGTAGTCATTCATTCATTCATTTGTATTTATTGAGCGCTTAACTGTGTGCAAAGCACTGTACTAGGTGCTTGAGAGAGTACAGTAAAACAGTAAACAGTCACTTTCCCTGCCCACAGTGAGTTTACTAGTAGGCTCTTTCCTGGCATCACCTGTTTTTTTCCTATGCTCTTCCTCCCTTGCTAACTTAAAGACTCTGGAAAGTTGTAGCTCTGGCCTTGGGCTACCCTGATCCAACCCCTAGTATATAATAATAATAAAAATGTTTATAATTTTTTTTATGGTTATTTAAGTACTTACTATGTGCCCGGCACTGGATTAAATGCTGGGGTAGTTACAAGTTAATCAGGTTGGATACAGTCCTTGACCCACATGGGGCTCACAGTCTTAATCCTTGTTGTACACATGAGGCAACTGAGGCTCAGAGAAGTGAAGTGACTTGCCCAGGGTCACCCAGCAGTCGAATGGCAGAGCTGAGATTAGAACCCAAGTGCTGCTGACTCCCAGGCTCGTGCTCTTTCCATTAGGCCACGCTCGTTCTCCTTAGCGTGGGATTAGCCCACCAGAATAAGGGGAAGACTTGGTTCTTGGACTGTAACCTCTTATTTAGCCAAACTTGTCGCGCCAGTGCCGACTGCAGTCCCGATGACCGTGTAGAACCCGCCCACAGGAAGTCTTGGGACAGTGGGCTCTATGCTGCTTAGATCTAGTCAGCTCTCAGAAGTTAAAAAGATTCAGGCGACGTCTAAGAGGAGGCAGCTTCACAAAAGCCTAATGGCTCTTTCTCTCTGGATCGTTAATCCAGTCCCCACCGTAGCAGACTGGGATTTATTTGATGCTCAAGTGAGTGATCACATATTGGTGGGTGTGGACTTGCCACGGTAGATCACACTGACTGTGACCTTTGTGCATTTCAGGGACCCGGAAGGGAACTCCTATGATCTGTCACCCCTGTCCCGGTACAAGGACAACTGGGAAGCAGTTACGGGCACTGGAGTCACCCAGCGGTTTTTCATCAACATCTGCAAGTCTCTGTCTCCCCAGGCTGGCAAAGGTGAGAGGGCCTGCCATGATTTGAGGGTGTCCTTTTGGAGACAGGTTTCTGGTAGAACTGGGAAGAACGAAGCTCAACGTCAGCGGGGTGGTGTTGCAGTGATGGGTTGTGTGAGCTAGTGGAGAAAGCATGGAATAGAGCCAGGAAATTCAGGTTCTAATCTCAGCTCTACCACCGGCCTGCTCTGCCACCAGGGGCACATCACTTAACCTCTCTGGGCTAGTTTTCTTGGCTAAAAAATGGGATGAAATAGCTCCTTTTTTTAATGGATTTGGTTAAGCACATACTATGTG
Organism: Ornithorhynchus anatinus; assembly: GCF_004115215.2. Classification (NCBI taxonomy): domain Eukaryota; kingdom Metazoa; phylum Chordata; class Mammalia; order Monotremata; family Ornithorhynchidae; genus Ornithorhynchus; species Ornithorhynchus anatinus. The sequence continues at coordinate 64,453,649 of NC_041729.1, read as the reverse complement.
CTAGGCACTGCACTAAGCACTGGGGTAGATACAAGATATTCAGGTTGGGCATGGTCCCTTTTTCACCTGGCACACACAGTCTTAATCCCCATTTTAAGCCGAGGTAACCGAGGCAGTCATATTTATTGAGTGCTTACTGTGTGCTTGGGAGAGTACAGTATAGCAACATTACAGGCACATTCCCTGTCCACAAAGAACTTACAGTCTAGATGGGAGACAGGCATTATTATAAACAAATGAAATTGCAGATATGTACATAAGTACTGTGGAGCTGGGAGTGGGGAATGAATAGAGGGAGTAACTCAGGGCGACGGAGCAAGGAGTAGAAGAAAAGGGAAAGCCTCTTCGCGGAGATGTGCCTTCAGTAGGGCTTTGAAGACAGGAAGAGTAATTGCCTGTTGCATATGAAGGGGGAGGGTGTTAAAGGCTAGAGGCAGGACTTGGGTGAAAGGTTGGTGGCGACAGTGATGAGATGGAGGTACAGTGAGAAGGTTAAAATTAGAGGAGTCAAGTATGCAGGCTGGGTTGAAGTAGGGTAGTAATGAGGTGAGGTAGAAAGAGGCAAGGTGCTCTTGTGCTTCAGAGCTGATGATAAGGAGTTTCTGTTTGATGCCAAGGAGGATGGGCAACTTCTAGACGTTCTTGAGGAGTGGGGAAATATGTCCTGAACGTTTTTGTAGAGAAATGATCCAGGCAGCAGAGCGAAGTATGGACAGGAGTGTGGAGAGAGAGAAGAGGTTGGGAGGTCAGTAGTCAAGGTGGCGTAGGATAAGTGCTTGAATTAACATGGAGCAGTTTGGGTGGGGAGGAAAGTGTGGATTTTAGCAAGCTTGGGAAGGTCAAAAGGACATTATTTTGTGATACAGTGAATATGTGGGTTTGATGCGAGAGAGGGGTCTAGGATAATGTCAAAGTTACGGGCTTGTGAGGCAGGAAGGATGGCGGAGCTGTTTACCGTGATGGGAAAGGCAGGCGAAGCACAGGGATTAGGTGGAAAGTTAAGGAGTTCTTTGTTCGTGTGAAGTAACATTGGGACATCCAAGTAGAGATGTCTGAAAGGCAGGAAGAAATGCAAGACTGCAGAGAGGGAAAGAGATCTGGGCTGGAGATGTCGATTTGGGAATTGTATGCACAGAGGTGGTAGTTGAAGCCATGGGAGTGAATGAGTTCTCTAAGGGAGTGGGTATAGATGAAGAATAGAAGGGGACCCAGAACTGAGCCATGAGGGACACTCACAGTTTGGGAGTGGGAGGCAGAGGCAGAGTATGCGGAGGAGGCTGAATGAGTGGCCATAAAGATACTAGGAGAACCAGGAGAGAAGAGTGTCGGTGAAGATGAAGTTAGATATGTGTCTAGGAGAAGGGGATAGTCGACAGGGAGTAGCTAGCTGAGAGGTTGAGGAGGATTAGGATGAAATAGAGGCCGTTGGATTTGGCAAGAAGGAGATCATGGGTGACCTTGGAGAGGGCGATTTCTGTGGAGCGAAGGGGAGGGAAGCCAGATTGGAGGGGGTCTAGGAGAGAATTGGAGCAGAGGACCTTGAGATGGCGGGTGAAGACAACTCACTTAAGGGGTTCGGAGAGGAACTTCAATTCAGTTCAATTAGATGTGTGCAGAGCACTGTACTAAGTGCTGAGAAAGTACAATACAGCAAAAATTGCACACATATATTTACATAAATATATAAAATTGCACACTGAAGCACCTTGCCCCTTTCTACCTCACCACACATATATATATATATGTGAGCATTGTGGGATGGGGGAGAGCAATGAGAGTGAGTCAGGGTGACACAGAAGGGAGTTGAAGATGATGAAAAGTTGGGCTTATCCTGGGAAGCCCTTTTGATGGAAATGTGCCTTCGGTAAGGCTTTGAAGGTGGGGGAGAGTAATTGTATGGTGGATTTCAGGAGGGAGGGCATTCCAGAGGTGGGCCAGCGGTCAGCGGCAAGATAGACGGGATCGAGGCACATTGAGAATGTTAGCACCAGTGGAGCCAAGTGTGCAGGCTGGGTTGTAGAAGGAGAGAAGGGAGGTGAGGTAGGAGGGGCAGGATGATGGAGAGCTAATGATAATAAGGAGTTTTTGTTTGATACGGAGGTGGATAGGCAACCACTGGAGATTTTTGAGTAGGGGGGAGTGACATGCCCTGAAAGTTTCTGTAGAAAGATAATCAGGGCAACGGAGAATGAGTGATTGTACTAACATGGTGGCGGTTTGGATGGAGAGGAAAGGACGGATTTTATTGGTTGTGAAGATGATTTGGTGACGGTTTGGATATGTGAGTTGAATGAGTAAGCGGAGTCAAGGATGATGCCAAGGTTAAGTGACTTGCCAAAGGTCACACAGCAGGCAAGTGGACAGACAGGATCAGAACCCAGGCTCTCTGACTCCCAGGCCCTTGTTCTTTCCACTAGGCCATGCTGCTTCCCTTTTCAAAGTAAGGCGTCCATTCTAGTATTTCAGTCATTACTTGGTAAATCCTGTTGGAGTAGCTCAATTGAGAGGCCAGCTAAAAATTTCTTAGACCTACCAGGAAAACATATGTTATATGTGGAACCTGATTTCAGCTTATATCTACCCCAGCGCTTAGTACATTGCTGGGCACGTAGCAAGCGCTGGACAAATGCCACAAGAATAATTATGATAATTAGTATTATTGTAAAACGCTGGAGTAAAGAAGGATAAGACACCTTCCCAATTGTGTCGTTTCAGAAACGTGTCCTTCCGATGCTGCTGCCTGTCTGGTGGAGGGATCTAATCGCATGAACCTCGGGGAGCTCCTCTCCGGTCCTCAATGGAGCAGTGGCACTGCGGTTCTGAAATACGTCAACGGAGACCCGTGTCCGGACGGGGTTCGCAGGAAGTCCACGACGATACGCTTCAAATGCAGTGAAAATCAAGTCGTAAGCATTGGGGTTGTCTTAACATGGGAAGCTATATCATTTAGCCCTTCCCTGGCCAGAGATATCAAAGCGTTTGATAAAACAGGCTCGTGGGCTCTCCAGTCCTAATGGGGCTGCTGCAGAGAGACTGGAGAGATTGGGACTTGGCAGTCACCTGCCAACCAACCAAAAGTTCTGTCAGCTGCAATAACCAGGAACAGAATTGATCCATCAGTGGTATTTTATTGAGCTCTTACTGTGTGCAGAACACTGTACTAGGTGCTTGGGAAAGTATAATGTAACAGAGTTGATAGACACGTTACCTGCCCATAACGAGCTTCCATTCTAGAGGATGAATTTAGGAGTTATGCCAGGAGAAATATCTCCCAGATCTTTCCGGGCTTCAGCCGCTTCCTTCTTCCCTCTCACCCTTCTCTCCTCATGCCCCAGTGTTTCAGGGAAGTGGTGACATTTAGTTTCTCTTCTAGGACAAATTAAGCACTTCTGGTCATTTACTAAGGTTAGTGAAGTGAATTTCTTGCCTGATTTCCTAGAGACTTTAGCAGCAGTTGCAAGAAATAAATACTGGATTCCCTGTAGACTAAATTCCCCCATTAGATAGTAAGCTACTGTAAGGCAGGCATTACATATTCTTAGTTTAATGTACTTTCTCAAGCAGTGCAGGTCTCTGCACCTGCTAAGTGCTCAGTATAATACCATGGATCAGTTGACTAAACCGTGACTCTAACATTTTGATCACATCTGATGGGTGATTTAACCTGCTACTAAATCTACATTTCCTCCTACCATCAAATATTCTTTAGTTAGTTGTCACGTAGCAATTGTTCTTACCTTGTAGTCAAGAGTTCTCTTAGGGGCTGGTCTCAAATTGTGTAAAGTCCTTAATCAATCATTGGTTTTTATTGAGTGCTTACTATGTGCAGAACACCATACTAAGCGCTTGGAAGAACAAAATAAGTACTTTCCCGGCCCATAATGAGGTTACAGTCTAGAGCCTCTGCATTAGATTAAAATTAATCCTTAGTTTCTGAGAATCTCTAAAATTCCCAGAGTTTTTTCAATTGCTTATTGTGAGGCTCCATGGGCTTGTACATTTTGGGAAGCTTAATGATTGTGGTATGTATTAAGCACTTACGACGTGCCAGGCACTGTCCTGAGAACTGGAGTGGATCCTGGCAAATCTATTTGGAGTCAGTCCCTGTCCCACATGGGGCTCACAGTCTTAATCCTGATTTTAATAATGTTGGTATTTGTTAAGCGCTTACTATGTGCCGAGCACTGTTCTAAGCGCTGGGGTAGACACAAGGGAATCAGGTTGTCCCACGTGGGGCTCACAGTCTTAATCCCCATTTTACAGATGAGGTAACTGAGGCCCAGAGAAGTTAAGTGACTTGCCCACAGTCACACAGCTGACAAGTGGTGGCTGAGGTAACCGAGGCCCAGAGAAACGAAGTGACTTGCTTAGGGTCACCCAGCAGACACATGGCAGAGCCAGGATTAGAACCCAGGGCTTCTGACTGCTAGGCCCAGGCTCTATCCATTAGGTCATGCAGCTTCTTAAAAATAGTTCCTCACCCTTTCTTGGGACAGATTCTTCGGCCCTGCCATCCCCTCCATCTTCGTGAGGACAGGCAACATTATTCTGTTATTGAGACTTGGGGATACTTGAAAAGCTCTAGTCTCAGATGAGGGTATTAACAGCATGTTTATAACCAGCACAATTATTTGCACCTCTTTGTAGGATTCTAAGCCCATGTTTATCAGTGCGGTGGAAGGTTGCGAGTATTCTTTCTCGTGGCAAACGGCAGCCGCCTGCGCTTTGAAAAGCAACGTCCAGGACAATTGTCAAGTCACTAATCCCGCGACAGGTAAAGAGATTCAAGATCCTTTCTCTAAACCACACCATGGGGCAGTTCACCAAGGACAGAGAATCACACATGCGTCTGCCTGACATTTCACTTGATTGTGGCTGGTTGCTGTTGCCAATAATCCTCTTCGCGGGTCAATTCTTTCATGAACTCACAACCACAGGAATCCATTCCCGTATCCTCTGACGGCAGTGGCTCAGATGGTTTTGCTTCTGGGCTGTAGTTGGGGATAAGTCCCAAGTGCCAGAAACAGCACGTCGTTCTATGAGCATAAGCTCTTGGGGTCCCCAGGATGCAGAATTTTAAGAAAAATCAAATTCCGAAGCCTACGGTCTTGGAAGTTGCCTGGGTGAGGCTAATTTGAGGTTCTCTCTCCCACTGGACTGGGCCCTTGAGTGACAGGTAGTGGCACTTGGGTGGGAGCCAAAGAAGAAAGGTGTCCAGATTCTCTCCTCCTTGTTGGAGGGGAGAGTGAAGCAAAGCAGGAATGAAGGGGAGACTAGCTGGCCATATAAGAGCTAGTTTGGAAATGGCATCCCTTTTTTTTAATGGTATTGGTTAAGTGCTTTCTATGTGCCAGACTCTCTACTAAGAGCGGGGATTGGCATGAGCACAGTCCATGTCCCACATGAGGCTCACAGTCTTAATCCCCACTTTACAGATGAGGTAACTGAGGCCCAGAGAACTGAAGTGACTTGCCCAAGGTCACACAGCAGAAAAGTGGCAGAGTTAGGATTGAATCCAGATCCTTCTAGATAGAAAAGTGAAAGAAGGGTTAGATCTGTTTGTAAAATTCATTAGTAATGACCCAGCAAAACAGGGGTCTTCTAAACATGCCTCAAAGACATTCCCTAACCCCCCATCCTCAGACTATTGTTGGCATTAGGTCACTCCAAAGAAGAAAACTTCCCTATCTTCCTGCAGGCTACGTCTTTGACCTGAACTCTTTGAAGAGAGAATCTGGCTACACCATTTCTGATATCAAGAAAGGATCCCTTCGCTTAGGGGTGTGTGGCGAAGTAAAAGACTGTGGTTCTGGAATTGGTAAGTACCGAAGTTTGGATGCATGCTGCTGCTGTCGGGTCCCTGGTCTCCACAGGTAGAGCCTCCTACATCCAAGCTCCCGGAGGAGAGTTTGCTGATGGTATTCTTCACGTCTGTCACCAATCCCGGCGGGTCTAACTTCGTGACATATGTAGACTCTGCCCTTCTTCCAAACTGCGACCCCACTAATCCAACCACTTCTCCTGTCCCATCTTGAGTATTGCATCAGCCTCTTCGCTGAACTGCCTGCCTGTAGTCTCTCCCCACGCTGCTGCCCGCATCATTTTTTTACAGAGCCTTTCAGTCCATGTCTCCCTACTGCTTGAGAATCTCCAGTGGTTGCCCATCCACCTCTGCTTCAAAACAGAAAGTCCTTACCCTCAGCCTGAAAGCACTCAGTCAGATCTACCCCTCATCCTTTACCTTGCTGATATACTACAACTCCAGTGTGCGCACTTTGCTCCTCTTAAGCCAACCCTCTCTTTTTCCCTCTAGTCTATCCCACCACCAACCCCTTTCCCACATCCTCCCTCATGCTTGGAACTCCCTTCCCCTTCATTACTGGAAGTCTCCACTCTCTCCCCCTCAAAACCCCCCTCAAATCACATCTCCTCCAAGAGGCCTTCAGTGTCTCAGCCCTCATTTCCCCACCCTATTTGCCCTCTGCTCTGCATTGCTTGTACACTTGGGTAAGTACCCCTTAAGTACTTTGATATTTATCCCACCCCCAGCCCCCGAGCATTAATATACATAGAATAGTAGAACCCAAGAATAGTAGAACTCCAATTCCCAGGCCTGCACTCTTTCCACTAGGCTATGCTGCTTCTCTTAGTACTGTGCTCTGCGCACAGTAAGTGCTCAAAAATACCGTTGATTAATGCACTGTAAGAGGAAGAAATTTTATGCAACTATATGTGCCAAACTGAATTCCTTATATTTCCACCCAAATCCTCTCCTCCACCTAATTTTCCCATCTCAGTTTACAAGCCCTTCATCCTCCTTGACTCTCAGGATGGTAACCTCGGCATTACCTTTGACTCCTCCATCTCTTTCACCCCAAACGCTTAGTACAGTTCTCTGCTCACGGTAAGTGCTCAATAAATATGATTGATCGATTGAATAAACCCCCAAGTTCCTTTTGTCGCTGAATCCCGTTATTTCCTCCTCCCCGACATTTCCAGAGTCCCCTCCGTCCTCTCCGTCCAAATGATCACCATGCTGTGCCAGGCATTTATCCCGTGTCCTGACTTGACTCCTGTATCAGCCTCTTCGCCGACCTCCATTACTCCAATCACCCCCCCCCAGTAATCCACTTGCCTCTGCTGCCCAGGTCATTTTTCATTCAGTTCTATTTAATGAGCACTGACTGTTTGCAGAGCACTGTACTAACCATTCCGGGAGTACAAGACAACAGTAAACAGACACGTTGCGTGCCCACAACAAGCTTATTTTTCTGAAATATAGTTCTGTACATGTATCCCCAGACCTCAAAAGTTATGTGCCGAGTACTGTACTAGGTGCTGGATAATCAGGTCAGACACAGTCCTTGTCCCTCATGGGACTTAGAGTCTAAGTAGTGGCCTGTTCCCTTCTGTGACAGGCAGAAAGTCCTGACCTTCATCTTTAAGACATTTAATCAGCTGTCATCCTCCTAATAGTAATGATGATATTCCTTAAGCGCTTACTATGTGTCAAGCACTGTTTTAAGTGCCGGGGTAGGTACAAGCTGTTCCCACGTGTTGCTCACAGTCTCGTTGCCCATTTTACAAATGTGGGCATTCGGGCACAGAGAACTTAGAGACTCGTCCAAGATCACGCAGCAGACAAGTGACAGAGCCGGGATTAGAACTCAGATCTTTCTGTCTCCCAAGCCCGTGCTCTAGTCAATAAGCCATGGTGCTTCTCTAGGCTCTTAGGTTTCCATGCTCTTCTCCCACTATACCCCAGCTTGTGACCTCCATTTCTCTCAAGGCAGGATACTCACCTTTCCTTTGCTCATGCCCCTGCCTGGAGCTTCCCCATCTGCACCCCCTACCCACCTCTTTCATATTGAGCAGACGGCTTCTCTCCCCATTTTCAGAGCCCTTCTGAAATTTCATCTCTTCCTGGAGGCCTTCCCTGATTATTCTCTCATCTTTCCACCCTATTTCACCATCTCTCCACTACCGCTTTGACGTCACCCCAACACTAGGATATTCACATACTCCTTTTGCACTTAAGGGTGGCTCGTTATACTCTATTGGTTTTTGTAATGGTATTTGTTATTTATCTTATTTCTAGTATTTAAGCGATTACTGTAGCAAGGACTGTTCTAAGCACTGGGGTAGATGCAAATTAATCAGGTTGGACATAGTCCCCGTCTCACACGGGGCTCACAGTCCAAGTAGGAGGGAGAACAGGCTTCTCATCCCCATTTTGCCATTGAGGAAACTGAAGCCCAAAGAAGTTGTTACTTGCTCTAGGTCACACCACGGACATGTGGTGGAGCCAGGCTCTTTGGCTCTCGAGGCTGTGGTCTTCCCACTAAGCCACGGTGCTTTCTCCCGTCTCTCTCTGCCGCTAGGCTGCAGACTCCTTGAGGGCAGGGTTTGGGCCTAATAATTCTATTGTTCTCTCACGCTTTTTTTATTTAATGGCATTTGTTAAGCATTTAGTATGTGCCAGGCACCATTCTAAGCCCCGGGGTAGTTAAAAAGTAATCAGGTTGGACACGGTCCATTTCCCACATGGGAGTCAAAGTCTTCAAGAGAAGTGAAGTGGGAGACAAGTGGGAGAGCCGGGATAAGAACCTACATCCTTCTGACTTCCGGGCCCATGCTCTATCCACTAGGCCTTGTTCAGACCCATGTCCTCAGCTGCTCAGGAAATAATATTGATGGCCTAACTAGTAGCGGGTGGTGGATCTTGGGGATGAAGAGGAGAAAGGAATGCAAGATTCTGGAGGCCCGAATTCCTTTAAAATGAAGGAAAACCGGGCTCTGCTTACAGAACCCACCAGCTGTTGTGAATTTTAGCCACTTCTTAGGAGAAAATGTAGGGACTTCTTTTATTCATTTATTCGATCGTATTCATTTTGTGCAGAGCAGTGTACTAAGTGCTTGGAAAGTACAGTTCAGCAGCGAACTGTGACAATCCCTACCCAGCTACTGGCTCACAGTCTAGAAGAGAACACTGTTAGAGGTTTAATCCATTTCCGTTCCTAAGTATTTTGTCTATGTGAATCTGAATCAACTTCTCCTTTCTGAATTTTCTATTGAGACTGACCTCACAAAGTGGGGACAGTTAGTCAGTCAGTCTATTTCTTGAGCGCTTAGTGCGTGCAGAGCACTGTACTGAACGCTTGGGAGAGAACGGTATAATTGACACATTTCCCGCCCAGTTCTCTTCTAGATAATGTCCATACTCATTTTGGTTTTTGCTACTTTTAGCCTGTAGTGGTCTGAGAGAAGAATATTCTGTAGAAGTGTTGACATCTCCTGAATTGCATCATTTTCTCAAACCATTTTTTCAGGGGCCTGCTTTGAAGGAACTGGAATCAAGGCTGGAAAGTGGAACCAGAAACTGTCCTACGTGGATCAGGTCTTACAGCTCGTTTATGAGGATGGAGATCCTTGCCCCACAAATTCGCATCTCAAGTACAAAAGTGTTATTAGCTTTGTATGCAAATCTGACGCGGGGCCAACTTCTCAGCCTCTGCTTCTGTCCGTGGACGAACACACCTGTACCCTCTTCTTCTCTTGGCACACGTCATTGGCCTGTGAGCAAGAGGTGAGTCGATTCAAATACACTTGCCCACACTGGGAATTTAAATTCGCCCTTCACATCAATATTCTGTACCCTTCGAATAGCGTTCCACAATATTAGCGCACACTGAAGATATTTTGGCAGAGTTAATGCCAAGTGTGCTGCTCAGTGGAGAGCATTATTTTCTCATTGGGAAAGTTAGACCGTGATGAACTTTGAGTTCAATTCCTTCAGAGCCTCTTAAGCACCTTATCCAATCTGGGCTTTTGTGGTTAATAGATCACGCATCCAAGGAGCTGTTTTCTCTTAAACAGGTGTTGTGTTCTGTGAAGAATGGAAGCTCTGTTATCGATCTCTCTCCTTTGATCCATCGAACAGCCGGTTACGAAGCGTACAATGAAAACGACGACATATCCGACACCACGCCAGATTTCTATATCAATATTTGCCAACCTCTCAATCCTATCCCGGGCGTGAAATGCCCTCCTGGATCTGCCGTGTGCAAGGTTCCAGTTGACGGCGACCCCATTGTATGTATGACTCTTGGGGGCTTTCAGGAGGGGGTGACGATAGTGAAGGACCCCAAATAGATATCTCTCCATCCGTATGGGAAAACTCCACCGACGTGGAGTGTCTTTCGCTAGTTGATACCCTACCTTGTCTGGGCCTGAAGGAGCCGAGGGTGGCTTAAAAATGCCGATGTCGTGTTCGAAAGAGGTAGCTAATGCATATTTAGACTGATGTAGAAAATGTAAGTAGGTGCGAAGGTATACGAAGATGCGAAGTTCAGAGAAGCAGGAACACCACCGAGATTTCCGGCTTTGTTCGGGCACCCTGAAGGACGGACCATCTCAGCCCCTTTCTGCCGAGCCCGACTTTAAAAGGTGTCAAGTGTGTTGTCTGAATTGTCTTGGTCACCGGACCAGCCTTTGACAGAGCCAACCTGAGTTCAAGATAAACGATTAGAGGAAAGAGAGGCCGACAGGGCCACAGTGTTGAATTTCAGTAAGAGTTCCAACGAAAAATCTCTACATCCTAGAGCAATCAAGGTGGAGAAAAGGCAGTAAGAGGGAGATGGGTTTTAACACACAATCCCCCGCCTGGATTTGTGTCTGTCTTCATGTGTGTTTAACTCCTCGGTTCCTTTTCCTAAGATGCTGTTATCGACCTGTTCCCTATCTCTCCATTTCCTTTATTTCCAGTTTGGGGTTTTCTGAATTCCCAAACCAAAAAGTGTTGTTTTATAGAGAATTAGCCTTCCAGGCCGAGATCTCCATTTTTTAAGTTTCTTGGAGTCATAGGGAACAGAACAGAGGAAGAAATGGATGTATTTCTGAGAATCAGAACAGACCACAGTTCCCACTTTGGCATTGCTGAATAGCTTCATTGTGACACATCTCATCATGGCTCAAAGCGTAGCTTCATAGAGCACACTCAGCTAGTGGAATGTATCCGAACCACGACCTGTATGTTAATTAAAACTTAGAGGACCCCTGGAATGGTTGGAACTCACTGTATCTGGCTTTTGACCTCTCTTTAGACATACTGATTTATAGAAAAGTAGCCTTCCAGGCTTAGATCCCCATTTTTAAAATTTCTTGGAGTCATAGGGAACAGAATAGAGGAAGAAATGGCTGTGTTTCTGAGAATCAGAAGAGACCACAGTTCCCACTTTTGCATTGCTGAATAACTTCATTGTGACGAATCACATCATGGCTCTAAGCACAACTTCATCGAGCGCCCTCAGCTAATGGAGGGTATCCATACCACGGCCCATAAATTTATTGAGACTTAAAGGACCACTGGAACGGTTGAAACTCACTGTCTGGCTTTGGCCCTCTTTTTAGGATATCGGCCGCATTACTGGCCCACCAACCCTCAATGTGGCTGCTGATGAAATTTACATCACTTTTGACAGCAGTACCCCGTGCTCATCAAATAAAAATGTCAACTATTCTTCTCTTATAGTATTTCACTGTAAGAGAGGATTAGACGTGGTAAGTCGTTCTCGTGAACAAACCATTGAAACCCCGGGGATAAATGAAAGATGAATACCACCAAGTCATCTGGGAGTAAGACATCATGCTCAGTGCATTTTTGAAAAGTCAATAAAAATTGTGGTATGTAAGAGCTCACTATGTACAAGGCACTGTGTACTAAGTGCTGGGGTGGATACACGCAGTAAGTCAGTCGTATTTATTGAGCCCTTACTGTGTACAGATCACTGTACTAAGCGCTTGGTAGAGTACAATAGAGCAAAATAACAGACACATTCCCTGCCCACAAAGGGCTTTTAGACCAGAAGGGGAGCAGGCATTAATAGATATAAATACATTACAGGTACGTATGTAAGTGCTGTGAGGCTCAGGGAGGGATGAATAAAGGAGCAAGTCAGGGCGATGCACAAGGGAGTGGGAGAAGAGGAAAGGAAGGTTTAGTCAGGGAAGGCCTCTTGGAGGAGCTGTGCCTTCAATAAGGCTTTGAAGATGGGAGAGTAATTGTTAAATATGAGGAGGGAGGGCATTGCAGACCAGAGGCAGGACTTGGGCAAGTGATTGACAGTGAGATAGATGAGATCGATATACAGCGAGAAGGTGAACATTAGAGGAGCCAAGCGTGTGGGAGGAGCAAGGTGATTGAGTGCTTTGAAGCCAGTGGTGGGGAGTTTCTGTTTGATTTGGAGGTGAATGGGGAACCACTGGAGGTTTTTGAGGGGAAGGGAAACATTGGCCGAATGTTTTTGTAGAAAGGTGATCCAGGCAGCAGAGTGAAGTATAGACTGGAGTTGGGAGAGACAGGAGGCAAGGAGTTCAGCGAGGAGGCTGATTGAGGAGTAATTGAGGCGTAATAGCTCGAGTGATAACGTGCTATCTGACGTAATGCGATAGTTTGGATGGAGTGGAATGAACAGATTTTAGCGATGTAAACGTTGAGATGAGAGGATTTAGTGATTGAATGGTGGGTTGAGTCAGGGGAGTCAAGGAAAATGCCAGGATTATGGGCTTCTGAGACAGGAAGGCTGGTGGTGCCCTGTACACTGATGGGAAAGTCAGGAGGAGGACAAGGTATGGGTGAGAAGATAAGGCGTTTTGTATTAGACCTGTTAAGTTGGAGGTGATGGTGGGACATCCAAGTAGAGATGTTTTGAAAGCAGGAGGAGATGCAAGACTGCAGAGAGGGAGAGGGGTTTAGGCTGGAGAGGTAGATTTGGGTATCATCTCCATAGAGGTGAGAGTTGAAACCATGGGAATGAATGAATTCTCCAAGCGAGTGAGTGTAGATGGAGAAGAGAAGGGGACCCAGAACTGATGTTAGGAGCTGGGAAGCCGAGGAAGACCCTAGTGCCTAGTACAGTGCTCTGCATACAATAAGTGCTCGGTAAATATGATCGATTACATCAGCACTTAGTACAGCGCTTGGCACAGAGTTAGTTTTATCAAGTACCTCGATGACCATTATCACGGCATAGTCAAGATGTGCCGAGCTTATTATGGGAAGGGGACATATCTGCTAATCCTGTTGTAATGTACTCAACTGCGATGTTACAGTGCTCTGCACCTAGTGTGCAATTTATTAGTAATTAGTAATTTATTGCTATTGTTCTTGTCTGTCCGTCTCCCCCGATTAGACTGTAAGCCCGTCAAAGGGCAGGGACTGTCTCTATCTGTTGCCGATTTGTCCATTCCAAGCGCTTAGTCCAGTGCTCTGCACATAGTAAGCGCTCAATAAATACTATGGAATGAATGAATGAATGAAGGGGCAGGGACTGTCTCTATCTGTTACCGATTTGTCCATTCCAAGCGCTTAGTCCAGTGCTCTGCACATAGTAAGCGCTCAATAAATACTATGGAATGAATGAATGAAGGGGCAGGGACTGTCTCTGTTACCGATTTGTCCATTCCAAGCGCTTAGTACAGTGCTCTGCACATAGTAAGCGCTCAATAAATACTATTGAATGAATAGTAAGTGCTCAGTAAATACCATCGATTGATTTCTGTGAGGCATTTGTCCTCACAGCCTTGACATCAGAGTAGTAATGTCGTGCAACCCCCTGCCCCATTTCGAGCCCCGTTTGGGTGACTGACTGGATCCCCCAGCAGGGAACATGTCTACCAAGTCTGTAATCTTAGTACAGTGGTCTGCACACAGGAGGTTCTCAATAAATACCACTGATTGATTGAAAGCAGGTCGGGTGCTCTGCCAAGCAGTTAGCACAATGCTCTGCACATGCTGAGTGCTCCAGGAATAGCATCGACTGATAGAAAACGGGGGGTCGGGTTTGGGGTCACACAGAGTCGAACTAAAGGAACAGCCTCCCCTCACCAGTCACCAAGGGTCTCTTTCTCCAAAACAGGGGTCCCCCAAAATGTTAAGGACCACCGGCTGTGACTTCGTGTTCGAATGGAGCACCCCGTTCGTGTGCCCTGATGCAGTGAAAACCACAGGCTGCTCAGTGACGGATGAGCAGCTCCGCTACAGCTTCAATTTGTCCGGCCTCTCCGGAAAAGTAGCCCAGGTGATGAACCGGGGTCCACGCCTCGTCCTGGCCTGGAGCCCCGGGACTTTGGGAAGGGAGCATGGCGTAGTGGATTGAGCACAGGCCTGGGAGTCAGAAGGACCTGCTTTCTAATCCCAGCTCCGTCATGTGTGATGTTGTGACTCTGGGCTGGCATTTGAAGTAGTTTGAGGAAACCGAGGCACAGGGAAGTGAACTGACTTGCTCAAGGTCATTAAGTTGGCAGAGCTGGGATTACAACACAGGTCCTTCTGACTACCAGGCCTGGGCTGTCTCCAGTAGCCTACACTGCTTCTTTGCTATAGCCTTTGTGTTCCTTGTTTTGTTTTCGGTGTGTTGGGTTTGAGGGGTGTGTCTGGAAATAGTGTGGGTGCTGGGAGCCAGTTTGTGGATGGCTTTTACAAGACCTACAGGACATCCCTATCAGGCTCAGACAGAATGTTGATGAATAGCGCCCGTATTTAAAAAGGACGATGCTTTCCACTTAAGTTTCTCTCTGCCCTTTAAAGAAAAAAACCAATTTTTTCCCGTCAATTCCTGTCACTTTTCCTTGTGTGCCGAAAATAGAGCAGTTACATGGTGATTTGATATTCTCCCACCCTCAACCCCACAGCATTTATGTGCCTATCTTTAAATTATATATTCTCAATTATATTAATGTCAGTCTCCCAGCCTGTAAGTTCACTGTGGGCAGGGAACGCATCTAACAAATCTACCAACTCTGCTATACTGTACTCTCCCAAGTGTTTAGAAGAGTGCTCTGCACACAGTAAATGTTCAGTAAATACCACTGATTGCTACTACTGCCGCTTTTGCTTTTATGGCCACTATTGTTAATAATAATAATAATAATAATAATAACGGTGTTTGTTAAGAGCTTACTATGACCAGGCACTGTACTAAGCGCTGGGGTGGATACAAGCAAATCGGGTGGGACCCAGTCCCTGTCCCCCGTGGGGCTCACAGTCTCAATCCCCATTTGACAAATGAGGTAACTGAGGCACAGAGAAGTGAGGCAACTTGCCCGAGGTCACATAGCAGACATGTGGCAGAGCAGAGATTATAATCCATGGCCTTCTGACTCCCAGGCCCATACTCTGTCCACTGCACCATGCTGCTTAATGCTGTTACAACCAAGTCCTGTACTAGACACTTGAGCACAAAAAAAGGATAAATTAGAGACTGGATCCAGCCCTCAGAGGGCTCGTACTGTCAAAGTAGTGAGGATCAGGATGTGGAAGCAAGTATATGAGGAAAGTCTCAAGTGATAAAGACCGGACCACAATCAACAAAGAAGCAGCATGACCTACTTATTGGAAAGAGCGTAAGTCTGGGAGTCAGGAGACCTGAATTCTAATTCTAATTCTGTGACTTGTCTGTGTGACCTTGGGGAAGTCAATTGCTTTCTGTTTGGCTCAGTTTCCTCTTTTTTTCTTTGTAATTGTATTTGCTAAGCACTTAGTGCGTGCCGGGCACTGTACTCATTAAGTGCTGGGGTAGAGGCTGATCTGGGTGGACACAGTCTCTGTCCCCCATCCACTCTAAGCATTGCATCCCCATTTTGCAATAGAGGTAACTGAGGCACAGAGAAGTGAATGACCTGACCAAGGTCACACAGCAGAAAGATGGCAGAGCAGGCATTAGAACCCAGGTCCTTCTGACTCCCAGACTCGTGCTCTATCCACTACGCAACACTGCTTCTCGGAGGAATGTCCGTGGATGGGCTGTAGCCACCAACCTTTAGGTAAACAGCAAAGCATGCTAACTGATTGTGCCAGAGATATTTTTCAAGTCTAAATGGGAATTAAATACCTTTCCTACCTCCCCGTTAGCCTGTGAGCCCCATGCAGGTCAGGAACTCCCTGTTGCAATTGTATTCCCTCTACCCCACTGCTCAGCAAAGTGCTTGGCACACCGTAAAAGCTTAACAGACACCAGTGTTATTTTGATAAAAAAAGTACTGGCAATCATTATGGCATGAAAGGTGGGTTTTCAGAATCTTGACCATTCAGGAAGGCTTGTCTAGAGTCCAATAATAATAATAATAATAATTGTGGTATTCATTAAGCATTTACTTTGTACCAGCCACTGTACTAAGCTGTGGGGTGGATACAAGCAAATCGGGTTGGACACAGTTCCTGTCCCACGTGGAGCTCTCAGTCTCAATCCCCATTTTACAGATGAGGTAACTGAGGCAAGAGAAGTGAAGTGACTTGCCCAGGGCAGACAAGTGGTGAAGCCGGAAGTAGAACCCATGACCTGCTGACTCCCAGGCCCGTGTTCTCTCCATTATACCATGCTGCTTCCCTAAGCCACACCCTAGCCACAGTTTTCTCCACCATGTAAAATCTGAGATGCCATGGCTGCTTCAGGCGTCTTCTTGCCCGGCTCTGACCCTACCCGTCAGGGCCCCCCGGGTGGTATGTTGGGGGGTTTGGCTCCCCGCCACATCACGTAAAATGAAGCACAGTGAAATATCTGTCTCGTGGGGCTCGATGGACCAGTCAGCCAATAACATTTATCTTAATAAATTCACCGTGTCAAGCGCTATCCCAAACTCGGGGAACAGAACGTGGGTATGAATTGTACCAGGACTCTGGGCCTGTGCCAGCATTTCAGAACTGCCTCAAAGGAGTCCCTGTGTCAGAGAGGGGAGGACAGACCCAAAGAAAGTGTCTCTCTATCTTCCCCTCACTCCTCCTCCCCTGCCAAAAAATATTGGTAAATTGAGTAGGTCTGAAAGGTAGAAACAATACCAGCAATAGACTATAGGCCATTCATCATCAGAGTGGAGATGGGTAGTCTGCGTGAGGGAGCAAACCCAGGGTGAAAATGGATGTTCTCGGCACTCCTAAACAGGGACTACGTCATAGACTGAGGCTAGTTCCTGTAGTAACTCCGCGCTCTCAACCAATTCCTGGGGCCTCACTTAGGTCTCGTGTGGGATATGAGGTGAAACTGCACAAATGACCGAGAGAGAAGTCTGCCTGCGCTGTGCACCCTGAAACGTCCACTCTTGGTTTACCGGTGGACAGACAAGTAATATTGAATGGGAAAAGTAAAATGGCGGTTGACAGATGGTTCTGAAGACCGTCCTCAAACTGCAACATTGTATGTCCACCTAGGCTCCTCGAAGGCAGGGATCGTATTTACCCACTTCACTGTATCATCCTCTTCCAAGTGCCCAGTGGAGTGTTCCGCACACAGTAGACACTCAATAGACGCTATTGATTGATTGTAGGTAACTTCTGGATCCAATACGTACCACATTGGTGTGTGTGCGGCACCAGCCTACAGACCTCAAGGGACCTGCAGAGACGGAGCGGTGTGTCTGGTTTCAAATCACCGGGGATGGTCTTTCGGAAACCTGAACTCCATGTCGCTAGATTACAGCCGTCAGGATGAGACTGTCGTTTTAAGATATACCAACGGGGATCCGTGTTCTCCAGGTAAGGCCTTTGAGCCGCCCTTGGGAAATCTACAGTACACGTGATAGCTAGGAATCATGGGGAGAAATGAGAATAGGGTTGGGGTGTTTTTTGAGGATATAAAAAGCTGGTCAAAACTTGGAACCGATTGGGTAATCCCACCAGCAGCAAGACTTTGGACTAAGCCTGCCAAGGGTTTTATTTCACGGGCTGGGGAGTCAGAAGGTCAAAGGTTCTAATCCCGGCTCCACCGTCTGCTTTGTCATCTTGGGCAAGTCACTTCACTTCTCTGGGCCTCAGTTACTTCATCTGTAAAAGGGGGATTGAGACTGTGAGCCCCACGTGTCCCCCGATTTGCTTGTATCCACCCCAGCGCTTAGTATAGTGCCTGGCACATAGTGAGCGTTTAACAAATACCACGGTTATTATTATTAGAATTACCAACGTGAGCTCAGGTTCTAATTTGGCAAACGCTCGCCCCGTGGAGTATTCCAGGAATGACACCCCAGAGCACAAATAAGGAGTTGAACCCCCAAAATGAAAAATGTTGTCTGTGCCACTTTGGCTTGCAGCCTAACTTCATACCGTGTGGCTGGGAGGTTTTGCGGGATCATTTTCCGTTGCCATCTGCCTCTGCCAGTTCTGATTATTGTCATTTGACCCCTGAGAGTCGCTTTTGGGGTGGGGAGCGATGATGAGAGAAAACCTGTCACCTGGCCAAGGTCATGCTACCGTCTCATATTTAAGCACCGTACTCAAATATTGAACTTTATCATTTTAAAGTACTTTAGCTTTTGTATGAAAGCTCTCTGTGGGCAGGGATTGTGACTTTCTGTTGTTAGGTTGTACTCTCGTAAAATGCTTAGTACAGTGCTTTGCTCAATAAATCCAGTAGAGTTTTTAATTTTTTTCTAGTGGCCGAGGCGAGAGGTATCTGAGTAACTGCCCGTATATTCTTCAGCCTTCGGTCTTTGTGCATCAATTTGTTTATGTGACTGGATTATCGTGTCTCTTAATTTTGTGATATTGTACTCTCCTAAGCGCCAAGAGCAGTGTTCTGCACTTATTATGCGCTCAGTAAATACAACTGATTCTTTGACCGTATCGTTGGCAACATTTCATGATGGTTCTTGCTTCCAGAAACTGAAGATGGCGACGCTTGTGTCTTCCCTTTCACGTACAATGGAAAGAGCTATGAGGAATGTACTACGGAAGGAAAAGCTAAGGCGTGGTGTGCCACTACTCCTAACTACGATAGAGATCATAAATGGGGATTTTGCCGTTCCTGTAAGTAGCAGTAGACGTAATGTTTATTGAGTACCTGCTTGGTCTGCTCCACCATGCTAAAAAGCTTGGGAAATAGAGATAAATAAAGTGACCCTTTCCCTGTCCGCAAGAAGCAGCCTGGTCAAGAGGATAGAGCACTGGCTTGGGAGGCAGACGGACCTGGGCTCTAATCCCGGCACCGCCACTCGTCTGCTGTGTAATGTGGGCAAGGCACTTCACTTCTCTGGGCCTCTGTTCCCTCATCTGTAAAATAGGGATTAAGACTTTGAGGGTTGTTTACACTCTAGCAGGAGAGCACTGTTAGACATGAAACACAATAAAAAAGCCCTTGGTTTCCAAGGCAGCAAGAAATGCTCTTTATGTAGTTTCTAGCAGGTGATGTAAGTAACCGTCCCTAAATGAAAGTTCCTTTTAAGATTTGTAATATGTGGGTGAGAAAGGACTGTCATCCTCACACATTAGACTCCATAGGATATTGAATTGCTTCCACAAATATAGCGTATTTTGATGGACTTGTTTCCTGGCTAATCTTTGCTACTGCATTGGCCGGAACAAATTGAATGAATTGTAGTTGACTTCATCAATCGTGTTCATTATGTGCTTAGTGTGTGTAGACCACTGTAGTAAACACTTGGGAAAGTACAGTATAACGGAGTTGGTAGACATGGTCTGTGGCCACAATGAACTTATGGTCTAGAGAGAGAAAATTGTAGTCTAAAACGGTGCCTCATCCTATGTCCAAAATACTATATTGCTGTAAAGCTTTCCTTTCTTTTGCTCAACATGCCGTTGTATTTTGTATTGAATTACAGATACTATTTCAATCAGTGCTTACTATTTATTGCATACTTACTACTCTAAACAGATCAGCATGTTTTGCATGTGGGAGAGTAAAATAAAACTGGGAGACGTGATCCGGACACCCAGGTTGCTTGCGATGATGATGAGAGAAAGACTCTAAAATTGTTTATAGGAGGACGTCAGGGAGTTTGAGGATATGTACATAAGTACAGTGGGGCATGGTGGGTGCCAGAGTGATGGATCTTTCAATCAGTGGTATTCATTGAATGCTTACGATGTGCAGAGCACTGTACGGAACACTTGGGAGTGTACAATGTGACAGTTGATAGATGTGATCCCTGCCCACAAGGAGTTTCAGATCTAGAGGGACAGTATAAAGTGGGTTGATAAAATATTGGGACATGAGAAGTGAAATGAGGAAGTCTTCTTGAAGGAGGCGAGATTTCAACAGGACTTTGAAGATGGGGGAGAGCAGTGGTCTGATGGGTGTGTATCAGCCACAGCCTGCTCTGCCCACTCTGATCCTTGGAGACTTCAACATCCATACGGATGTACCCGACGACTCCTCTGCCGCCCGCCTGCTATCCCTCCTCGACTCTGCCGACCTCCTCCTCCACCATACCGCGCCCACTCACCGACTCGGTCACACCCTCGATCTCGTCATCTCCTACCGCTGCACTATCTCCTCCCTCACCGACTCTGAAATCCCTCTCTCTGACCATAACCTTCTCACCTGCCTCATCTCTCACACTCCCTCCCCCTGCAAATCTTCGCTACTGCCCCACAGAGACCTCCGCTCTCTCGATCCCATCCGTCTTTCCAATAGCATCTCTCCTCACCTTGCCGCCCTGTCTTCTCTTCCCACTCTCGGCGATCGGGTCTCCGCTCTCAACTCCACCCTCTCTACTCATCTTGACTCTCTCGCCCCCCTTTCCCTCCGCCGCTCTCGCTCCACTAACCCACAGCCCTGGATCACCTCCTCCGTCCGCCTCCTACGCTCCTATGCTCGAGCTGCCGAGCGCTGCTGGCGAAAGTCCAAGCACCAAGCCGACCTCACACACTTCAAATTTATCCTTTCCTGCCTTAACTCTGCCCTCTCCTCCGCCAGGCAAAGCTTCTTCTCCTCCCTCATCGACACCCATGCCCGTCACCCCCGCCGATTGTTCCGGACCTTTAACTCTCTCCTTAGGCCCCCTGTTCCTCCCCCTCCCCCATCTCTCACCCCCAATGATCTGGCCACCTATTTCCTCACGAAAATCAACGCGATCAGGTCTGAGCTCCCCAAAGTCACCCCTCCGCCTCTCCCCTCCCCCCCACCGACCCCCTCCCCTACTTTCCCATCCTTCCCTGCAGTATCCTCAGAGGAGATCTCCTCCCTCCTCGCAAGTGCCACCCCCTCCACCTGCGCCTCGGACCCCATTCCCTCTCACCTTCTTAAAACCATCGCCCCTGCCCTCCTCCCTTCCTTAACTTCTATTTTTAACCACTCAATCTCCAAGGGCTCCTTCCCCTCTGCCTTCAAACATGCCCACGTCTCCCCCATCCTAAAAAAACCCGCTCTCGACCCCACTTCCCCCTCCAGTTATCGTCCTATCTCCCTACTACCCTTCCTTTCCAAAATCCTAGAACGAGTCGTCTACAATCGATGCCTAGAATTCCTTAACTCCCATTCTCTCCTAGACCCCCTCCAGTCTGGCTTCCGTCCCCTCCACTGTACCGAGACTGCTCTCTCTAAGGTCACCCGTGACCTCCTTCTTGCCAAATCCAATGGCTCCTACTCCATTCTGATCCTCCTTGACCTCTCTGCTGCCTTTGACACTGTCGACCATCCCCTCCTCCTCCATACCTTATCTCACCTTGGCTTCACGGACTCTGTCCTCTCCCGGTTCTCCTCTTACCTCTCTGGCCGATCATTCTCGGTCTCCTTCGCTGGAGCCTCCTCCCCCTCCCATCCTTTAACCGTTGGAGTTCCTCAAGGGTCAGTTCTCGGCCCTCTTCTGTTCTCCATTTACACTCACTCCCTCGGTGAACTCATCCGCTCTCACGGCTTCGACTACCATCTCTACGCAGATGACACGCAGATCTACATCTCCGCCCATGTCCTCTCCCCCTCCCTTCGGGCTCGCATCTCCTCCCGCCTCCGGGACGTCTCCACCCGGATGTCGGCCCGCCACCTAAAACTCAACATGAGCAAGACTGAGCTCCTCATCTTCCCTCCCAAACCCGGTCCTCTCCCAGACTTCTCTATCACCGTGGATGGCACGACCATCCTTCCCGTCTCTCGGGCCCGCGATCTCGGTGTCATCCTTGACTCGTCCCTCTCGTTCACCCCACACATCCTATCCGTTACCAAGACCTGCCGGTTTCACCTCTACAATATCGCCAAGATCCGCCCTTTCCTCTCCACCGAAACGGCTACCTTACTATTACGGGCTCTCGTTATATCCCGGCTAGACTACTGTGTCAGCCTTCTCTCTGACCTCCCTTCCTCCTCTCTCGCCCCGCTCCAGTCTATTCTTCACTCCGCTGCCCGGCTCATCTTCCTGCAGAGACGATCTGGGCATGTCACTCCCCTTCTTAAACAACTCCAGTGGTTGCCTATCGACCTCCGCTCCAAACAAAAACTCCTCACTCTAGGCTTCGAGGCTCTCCATCACCTTGCCCCTTCCTACCTCTCCTCCCTTCTCTCTTTCTACCGCCCACCCCGCACGCTCCGCTCCTCCGCCGCCCACCTCCTCGCCGTCCCTCGGTCTCGCCTATCCCGCCGTCGACCCCCGGGTCACGTCCTCCCGCGGTCCTGGAACGCCCTCCCTCCTCACCTCCGCCAAACTGATTCTCTTTCCCTCTTCAAAACCCTACTTAAAAATCACCTCCTCCGAGAGGGCTTCCCAGACTGAGCTCCTCTTCCCCCTCTACTCCCTCTGCCATCCCCCCTTTACCTCTCCGCAGCTAAAGCCTCATTTTCCCCTTTTCCCTCTGCCCCTCCACCTCTCCCTTCCCATCCCCACAGCACTGTACTCGTCCGCTCAACTGTATATATTTTCGTTACCCTATTTATTTTGTTAATGAATTATACATCGCCTTGATTCTATTTAGTTGCCATTGTTTTTCCGAGATGTTCTTCCCCTTGACGCTGTTTAGTGCCATCGTTCTTGTCTGTCCGTCTCCCCCGATTAGACTGTAAGCCCGTCAAACGGCAAGGACTGTCTCTATCTGTTGCCGACTTGTTCATCCCAAGCGCTTAGTACAGTGCTCTGCACATAGTAAGCGCTCAATAAATACTATTGAATGAATGAATATTAAGCGCTTAGCAAATACCATAACGATTATGATTTTGAGAGTTCCAGTCAGGAGGGAGGACGTGATCTAGAGGTTGACAGCGGGAGAGCCAGGGCCCAGTGAGTAGATTTGAGAGGAATGAAGAGTGTTAGCTGGGGTGTAGTGGAAGAGGAGAGTGGAGAAGTAGGAAAGAGATGGCAAACTGAGTGTATCTGAAAGCCAGTGTTGAAGAGTTTCTGCTTGATGTGGAGAAGAGTGGGACCGCAGAGTCGAATATGGACTGGCAAGGGGAGAGACGGGAGGCGGGGAGATGAGCGCAAAAGCAGTGCAGTAGCCAAGCAGAGCTATGCAAGGGCCCCAACGAGAAGGCAGGCCATTTGGCTGGAGAAAAAGGGATGGATTCTGAAAGTGATCAGAACCCATAACCTTCTGATTCCCAGGCCCGTGCTCCATCTACTACGCCACGCTGCTACTCCTGCCAGGATTATGACCTTGAGAAGGCAGGAAGGATGGTGATGATGTTAACCGTGATGGGAAAGTGAGGTAGAGGAGAGGATCTTGGTGGGATGATGACGAGCTCAATTTGGGATTTATTGGGCTTGGGGTGCCGCTGGGAAATCCATATAAGAGAGATCCTGGAGGCAGGAGGAAATGCAAGATTAATGATAAGAATAATAATGTTGGTATTTGTTAAGCACTTACTATTTGCAGAGCGCTGTTCTAAGCGCTGGGGTAGTCACAGGGGAAGCAGATTGTCCCACGTGGGGCTCACAGTCTTAATCGCCATTTTACAGATGAGGTAACTGAGGCACAGAGAAGTGAAGTGACTTGCCCACAGTCACACAGCTGACAAGTGGCAGAGTTGGGATTCGAACTCATGACCTCTGACTCCAAAGCCCGGGCTCTTTCCACTGAGTCAGTCAACCAGTGGTATTCATTGAGCGCTTACCGTGTGCAATGCACTGTACGGAGCGTCTGGGGGAGCTCAGTTCACCAGAATTGTTTGATATTCTCCTTGCCCAGAACCCGCTTACAGTCTAGAGGGAAGGGGAAAGTTCAGGGCTAGTTGAGTATATTTGCAGAATAGATAAAAACTGGAAAGGTAACTCTTTCTATTAATGTTCTTCCAACAGCAACTAGCTCTCGGGCAGCGGCCATTTTATTCAGATGCGACGAAAGCGCCGGCATCGGGAGCCCCCAAATCTTCAGCGAGACCCCTGGCTGCGCGGTGACGTTTGAGTGGAAGACCCAAGTTGTCTGCCTGCCGAAGAAGATGAAATGCAAATTCGTTGAAAAGCACAAGACGTACGACCTAAGGATCCTGTCTTCCCTTACGGGGTCTTGGCTCTTTGCCCAGGATGGCACCACGTAAGTTTTTCCTCGATTCATCCAAGAGTGTAGGACACCGGTTGCTTTAGAAGTGTAGGGTTTTTTCGGGGGGGATTGCTCTGAAATCCAGCAGGTGGGAGTTGACAGTATCGTCTCTGTGTTTGTGATGTCAGCCGAAGCTGCTCGGGGAAGCTTCCGAGTTGCTCTGTGCAGCTCTTGAAGTAGTTCCAGGTTATTCATAATAATGATGGTATTTTTTTTAAGTGC
Organism: Ornithorhynchus anatinus; assembly: GCF_004115215.2. NCBI lineage: Eukaryota > Metazoa > Chordata > Mammalia > Monotremata > Ornithorhynchidae > Ornithorhynchus > Ornithorhynchus anatinus. Next base: position 64,429,180 of record NC_041729.1, on the reverse strand, counting down.
TTACTACGTGCCAAGCACGGTACTAAACCCTGGGGTAGACACAAGCAAATGGGGTTTGGACACAGTTCCTGTCCTCTCAGTCTCAATCCTTATTTTACAGATGAGGTAACTGAGGCACAGAGAAGTGAAGTGACTTGCCCAGGGTCTCACAGCAGACGAGTGCTGAGACGGGGATAAGATCCCGTGACCTTCTGACTCCCAGGCTTGTGCTCTACCTTCTGCACCGTGCGGCTTCTCAGTAAAGGGCCTTCTCTGTCTCTCACACACTGTTAGCTGAAGAGATGTCTTCATTACGCTGAGAAGCAGCGTGGCTCAGTGGAAAGAGCACGGGCTTTGGAGTCAGGGCTCATGAGTTCGAATCCCTGCTCTGCCACTTGTCGGCTGTGTGACTGTGGGCAAGTCACTTAACTTCTCCGTGCCTCAGTTCCCTCATCTGTAAAATGGGGATTAAGACTGTGAGCCCCACGTGGGACAACCTGATTCCCCTATGTCTACCCCAGCGCTTAGAACAGTGCTCGGCACATAGTAAGCGCTTAACAAATACCAACATTATTATTACCTGACAGGAAGTGCTGTTGCTGCCTCCGCTGCCTCTCCCTTCTCGCACCCCCAGTTTTGGGAAAGTTGGGTTAGTAAATTTTGGCAGGAGAAGCAGCATGACCTAGGGGAAGGAGCCTGGGGAAATCAGAGGCCCTGAGTTGTAATCCTCCATCCCTCCACTTGCCTCCCATTAGACCTTGGGCAAGTCATTTAACGTCTCTGTGTCTCGGTTTTCTCGTTAGTAGAATGGGGAGTCAGTGCTTCTTTTCCCACGTGCTTAGTCGGTGGGCCCCTTGTGGGACACAGGTTTTGTTTGTCTGACCTGATAAACTTATATCTACCCAGGGCTTAGTCCCATGCTTGGCACAGACTAAGCCCTGAAGAATACTTTTAACATTAGTATCATTAATATATTTATTATGTCAAAACTCTCTGGGGAGCCTTGTGACCAAAGCTGATGGTTGACAACTTTTGGCTCATCTGACTGGTAAATGTGGCTGAGACTTGCTACATTTCCAGACTGGGCAGGGGAGGCTATCCGAGTGTTTGGCGGGATCCAATCCTTGGCGGAGAAGTAAATGACTCAGGTTAATTGGTACTTTACTGCCCCAGGTCGCTGGTTCTAGCTATGTTAATCATATTACACCTTGCCCGGGTCCCTTCCCCTTGAACCCGTGCAGACCACCCCGCTGTTAATCACTGTTGTCCTGTACAAGGTGGCACCTCAGTGTTGTGAAAATAGCATAGTAATCATTGTAGTATTTGTTGAGCACTTACTGTGTGTCAAGCAGTAATAAGCACTGGTGTAGATACAGGATATTTAGGTCCCCCATGGGCTCACAGTCTAAATAGGAAGGAGAGCAGATATTGAATCCTTATTTTGCAGATGAGGGAACTGAGACACAGCGAAGTGAAGGGACTTGGCTAAGATCTCACAGGATAGAGTTGGCGGACCTGGGATTAGAACCCATGACCCTGTGACTCCCAGGCCCGGGCTTTTTCCACTACCCCGCATCACTTCTCAGCGTCCCTGCAAATGGCGAGAAGTTCCTTCCCTTAAACTATTTGTAGGCAGGGATCATGTCTTAGATTTCTGTTGTATTCTACTCCACAAGCGCTTTCAATAAATACCCTACCTCCATCTACCTGAAGGATCTAGCTGAATTGCCCATTGATTAAGAACACAGACATCATCACCTTTTCATATCAGTTAAGAAGCTAATTGCCATTCCAAGAAAAATCAAACCCTTAATCAATACAGAAGACAATTGAAATTTTAAGAGCTCTTTATTTTTGCAAGGGCTGAAACATCTTCGCCAACCTCTTGATGTTTTGAGTTTTTGGATAGCTGACTTGGCCAGTATTTTTAATTCTCTTGTCTTTTCTTGTGTTTCTTGTAGGTATTATGTTAATCTGTGTCAGAGCATATACAAAGGACCGGATGGTTGTCCCGAAAGGGCCAGCATTTGCAAAAAGAGTTTAAGCGGTCCTGCCGAAGCCTTAGGACTCGTGCACACGCAGAAGCTGCATGTGACAGGTAAGGTTTCTGAATCCAGGGTGGTTAATTGAGTTATGTGGCCAGTTCCTTCTAGGAACCTGGAAGATGAAGTTGTCGCATAAACTCTGGTCATACTGTGTGGCCCACTGGATAGAGCACAGGTCTGGGAGTCAGAAGGACCTGGATTCTGATCCTTCCTCCCTCACTGGTCTGCTGTGTGATCTTGGGGAAGTCTTTGGAGCCTCATCTGTAAAGTGGGGATGAAGACTGTGAGCCCCAAGTGGGACATGGACGGGGTCCAACCCGATTAGCTTGCATCTACTCCAGCGCTTAGCATGGTCCCTGGCACATAGGTGCTTAAAAAACACCACTTATAAAAATATGCCAGGTAAGGGGCATGTCACTCAGACTTTGGGCCCACCTGAGTCTCCAGGAGAAGCACCCATTGGCCATACAGTTGGAAGCTTTGGGTGCTGTGAGGATGTTAAGCTGCTGCAATTGAACGTGGAAGTTCCCCCAGACAGAGTGAAAGTCACCAATGCTCTTGGCTTGAGAACTTAAGCATATTTAAGACTCAACAGAAAAGGGCACAGGAAGGCTTGATTGCTGTAAGACCTTGCTTTAGGAACTAAAATAAGCTTCGCCGCTCCATTTTAATGGTAGAGAAAAGTCCTTGTGGATGGTTGATTCATTCTGCAGGTGGTTGATTAATGGAGAGGCACAATTATCATATTCATTGAGGGCGTGATGTGTGCAGAACACTGTACTTAGTGCTTGGAAGAGTCCAGTAAAAGAGTTGACAGACACATTCCCAGCTCACATCAGTCCCTACACCTTCAAAGCATTAGTAAGGTCACATCTCTTCCAAGAGGCCTTTCCCGATCTCTTCAGTCAGTGAGTGTCCATCAGACAGTTGGCTTAATCCCGTCCTCATCAGGAGAGTGTCACGCAGGTCCTGAAACCCAGGAATCATGGGTGAAATTGCACGGGAGTCAGTTACTAGTATTTATAGAGCACTTCCTGTGTGTTGGGGTAGTGCAATATAACAATATAACAGACAAATTCCCTGCCCACAAGGAGCTTACAGTATAGAGACACTAGTTATTTAGTTATTTGGAAAATTCATGAGCTTCAGCTGGCTCAGATGAGTTGGGTTGAGTGAAAGACATATACTTCTCATTTTGTTCTAAAGATATTCCTAATTCTTTTGGAAAATTCTCATTTGTCAATCAGTGGCATTTATTTTCACGTTTTAATCGTGCTCTGCGTCAGGTTCTCATGGAAGTAGGTACAAGTTGATCAGATTGGACACAGTCTCTGACCCAGATGGGGCTCACAGTCTAAGTAGGGGGGAGAACAGGTTTTGATTCTCGATTTTACAGCTGAGAAAATCGAGGCACAAAGAAGCGAAGTGACTTGCTCAGGGTCACACAGCAGGCAAGTGGAAGAGCTGGGATTAGAACCCAGGTCCTCTGACTCACAGATCCATGCTCTCTACACTAGTCCCCATTGCTTTCCTATTATTCATTTTCTATTATTATTTATCGAGTTGGGAACACTACTGTAAGCATTTGGAAGAGGTCAGTATAAGCATATTAGTAGACACAGTCCCTACCTGCAAAGAATTACAGTCCTAGCAAGGTAGACGGACATTAAAATGAAATACAGGCAGGGAAAACAAGTGAGTAAAAAGATATGTACTTAAGCTCCGTGAGGGTGGGGAGTGGGGAATAGCATGTGGAGTTACACTTCTTTGAATCAGTGGTACTTAGTAAGCACTGACAGTGTACTAAACACTTGGGCAGGTACAGTATAGCAGAGCTGGTAGACGTGTTCCGTGCCCATAAGGAGCTTAAAACCTAATTTCCCCCCAAAAAAACGCAGAACTGCCATTCAGCATCCCTTTCTACAATAGACATGAGCTCTATGATCCTTCAGAATAGGAAACACAAAGTAGCAGTTAATAATAATAATAATAATAATGTTGGTATTTGTTAAGCGCTTACTATGTGCCGATCACCGTTCTAAGCACTGGGGTAGATACAGGGTAATCAGGTTGTCCCACGTGAGGCTCACAGTCTTCATCCCCATTTTACAGATGAGGTAATCGAGGCACAGAGAAGTGAAGTGACTTGCCCACAGTCACACAGCTGACAAGTGGCAGAGCTGGGATTTGAACCCATGACCTCAGACTCCAAAGCCCGGGCTCTTTCCACTGAGCCACGCTGCTTCTCTGCTTCTCTTGGTTACCATACGAAGCTCAAGAACGCTGCGCTTCCAAGTCAGATTCTAAATGAGAGACTAGGAAGGCTCTTAATCTTCATTCAGTCATATTTGTTGAGCGCTTCCTGCGTGCAGAGCACTGTACTAAGCGCTCGGCACTGTACTAATCGTCCATAGACTCAAAAGGTGTCTCCAAGTTGGGCTCAGGAGAGTACTAAGCGGTTGCATGGTTTCATTTCAGGCGACAGAGTTCTCGTAACTTATTCCAGCGGCCACACGTGTCCAGCCAGTGGCATGTCAACGGCCACCACCGTCATTGAGCTGAAATGTGCAAAAACAGTTGGCAAACCCACATTTCTCAGGTAAGAAATCACCTTGTCCTGGACGCTCCCTCCCCCCTTCCATTTTTTTTAATGATATTTAGGCGCTTACTACGTTCCAGCCACTGTTCTAAGCCCTGGGATTGGTGGTATTGGTGGTATTTGATATTGGTGGTATTGATATTGGTGGTATTTAAGCACTTCCTACGTGCCAGGCATTGCTCTAAATGCTGGGGTAATAACAATTGGAGTCTTGGTTAGGCGTTTACTATGTGCCGGGTACTGTAGTAAGCGCTGGGGTGGATACAAACTGATCGAGTTGGACCAAGTCCATGTTTCATAGGCTCACAGTCTTGATCCCCATTTTACGGATGAGGACACTGAGGCATGGAGAAGTGAAGTGACTTGCCCAGCCGACAAGGTGCAGAGCTGGGATTAGAATTCAGGTCCTTCTGACTGGCAGGCCCATACTCCATCCACTAGACCAAAACCGCTTCCCTTTATAACAATAAGAATTATTTGTTCAGCCCTTCCCCGTCCCTCCCTGCGATCCATGAGATGGAGGGAGAACAGATATTCCGTCCCCATTTAGTACCTCATGGAGAAGGTAAGTGACTTACCCAAGGTCCCATGGCGGGCAAGCAGCGGAGTCAGGATTAGAACCCAGTTCTCCTGACTCCCGGGGGGCCCAGGCTCTCTCCACTAGGCTGTGCTTCCCAGAGCAGCGTGGTGGCGATACCTATTGAAAGAGTCTCTTGGGCAAGCCCCTAGACTCATTCCGTCGTCTTTACTGAGCGCTTACTCTGTGCAGAGCACTGTACTAAGCGCTTGGGAGAATACAAAATAGCAATAAGCAGACACATTGCCTGCCCACGAGCTTACAGTCGAGACTCCTGTCCTGGACGCCTTGGAATTAGCCCAGGTTCTTTAGGTGTGGATTCTGGGAATTGTTCACCTCTGGCCAGAGCAACCTGTTGGATTGTGCTCTCCCAAGAACTTAGTACAGAGGCAGCATGGTGTGGTGGATAAAGCGCATGGGCCTGGGAGTCAGAAGGTCATGAGTTCTAATCCTGGCTCTGCCACTTGTCTGCTGTGTGACCTTGTCCGAGTCACTTCACTTCTCTGGTCCTCAGTTCCCTCATCTGTAAAATGGGGATTGAGACTGCGAGCTCACGTGGGACAGGGACGGTGTCCAACCCGATTTGCTTGGATACACCCCGGTGCTTAATGCAGTGCCCGGCACATTGCGAGAGCTTAACAAATGCTATGATTATTATTAATCATTAGTATAGCGCTCTGCACATAGTAAGCCCTTAATAAATACCACTGATTGATTTTTGGCCCCTGCAGAGTGCTAAACGACTGTAGAAGGGAGAAGTTGAAACAGACATCTCCAAGAGAGTTGGTCTGGGCGTGCATAGCGACTTCTCCGCTTGAGTGGGGCATTTCTAAAAGCAAACTAGTTGTTCGTTTCTAACGTAGCCCGTAAATGGTTCCCCGATCAACATTTGATACCCAGGTAGGGAGACCGTGCAACCACGTCAGCTGGTGTGTGTGTCTTCCCTACTGGTTACCACTTGGCCTGCAGAGGGTGGATTTTGTCAGCCAGTTTCGCATCCTGGGCCTGCATCGGTTCCTTCAAAGGAATCAGAGATGAGGCTAGAAAATTGAAAATTATGTAACCTAGAATAACTGAAACATTGGGGAAGGGGAGATTTGGGAAAGGGCAGATGGGTAAACTGCAGTTAGTTAAAATGTGTGGGAGACCTGTGAGAAAAAAAGTCAAGTTATTTCTGTCTTTCTATTTTGATCGGTTTTGGAATCTAACCAGAACAAAAATTACATCCCATTTGTATATATTTTTTATATTACATGTGCTCATTTGTCTATATTTTTATTACGTATTTATTTTGCTAATGAGGTGTACATCCCCTTGATTCTATTCATCATGATGATGTTGTCTTGTTTTTATCCGTCTCCCCCGATTAGACTGTAAGCCCGTCGTTGGGCAGGGATTGGCTCTATCTGTTGCTGAATTGTACATTCCAAGCGCTTAGTACAGTGCTCTGCACATGGAAAGCGCTCAGTAAATACTATTGAATGAATAAATACCTAATTAAAATTCATTTAGATAAGCAGGGTGGCCTAGTGATTAGAGCTTTGGCCTGGGCATCAGTAGGACCTGACTTCTAATCCCAGCTCCTCTGCTTTTCTGCTTGGGGATGTTGGGCAAGCCACTGAACTTCTCTGGAGCCCAGTTCCCTCACCTGTAAAATGGGGATTAAGACATTGAGCCCCATGTGGGACAAGTACTGCGTCCAACCTGTTTAGCTTCTATCTACCCGGTGCTTAGTACAGTGAGCACTAGATTAGTCCCCCGATTAGACTGTAAGCCCGTCAAACGGCAGGGACTGTCTCTATCTGTGGCCGACTTGTTCATCCCAAGCGCTTAGTACAGTGCTCTGCACATAGTAAGCGCTCAGTAAATACTATTGAATGAATGAATGAATGAATACAGTGCCTGGCACATACTAAGTGCTCAGTAAGCATTTAACAAATACCATAAAAAGATGGCTCTCTCTTCTTATAGTAATAATAATCTGCTGCCAGTCCCAGCGTCCTAAAACCAAAATCTGAGATTCTGCACCAAAGTACACTGCCAGAGGAATAAGAGAATCACCCAGCTGCCAATTTTGGTGTTTGGGTGATCCCGGATCCCTCTGTCACCCTCCAGGGCTACACAGCCGCTGGGTACTTCCTCAGGGCTGCCCAAGAGGTTATTGGTTTGGGGAAACCCACTCCAGGCCACTTGGTGATAGTATTTGTTAAGCGTTTACTGTGTGCCAGGCATTGTACTAGGGCCGATACAAGCAAATCGGGTTGGGCACAGTCCCCCGTCCCACATGGGGATCACCGTCTTAATCCCCATTTGACATATGAGGTGACCAAGGCACTGAGAAGTGAAGTGACTTGCCCAAGGTCACACAGCTGACAATTGAAGGAGCTGGGATTAGAGAAGCAGCGTGGCTCAGTGGAAAGAGCCCGGGCTTGGGAGCCAGAGGTCATGGGTTCGAATCCCAGCTCTGTCACTTGTCAGCTGTGTGACCGTGGGCAAGTCACTTCACTTCTCTGTGCCTCAGTTACCTCATCTGTAAAATGGGGATTAAGACTGTGAGCCCCACGTGGGACAACCTGATTCCCTTGTGTCTACCCCAGCGCTTAGAACAGTGCTTGGCACATAGTAAGCGCTTAACAAATACCAACATTATTATTATTATTATTATTATTATTATTATTATCCCAAGTCCTTCTGACTCCCAGGCCCATGCTTTCTTTTCTTCCCTTTCCCTTTCCCTTTCCCTTTCCCTTTCCCTTTCCCTTTCCCTTTCCCTTTCCCTTTCCCTTTCCCTTTCCCTTTCCCTTTCCCTTTCCCTTTCCCTTTCCCTTTCCCTTTCCCTTTCCCTTTCCCTTTCCCTTTCCCTTTCCCTTTCCCTTTCCCTTTTCTTCTCCCCTCCCCTTTCCCTTTTCTTCACCCCTCCCCTTTCCCTTTTCTTCTCCCCTCCCCTCTCCTCTCCTCTCATCTCCCCAGGCTTTCTTTTTCCCAGTTGTTAATTTTTCTTTCCTTGCCTTTTCTTTTTTTCCTCTTTTTTCCCCTCTTCTCTCCTCTCCTTCTTTTCCCCAGTTGTTCTTTCCTTTTCTTTCCTTTTCTTTTTTCTTTTCTCTCCTCTCTTTGCTTCCCCTCCCCTCCCCTCCCCTCCCCTCCCCTCCCCTCCCCTCCCCTCCCCTCCCCTCCCCTCCCCTCCCCTCCCCTCCCCTCCCCTCTTCTTTTCACCCAGCCGTACTTATCTTTTTTTCCCCCCCTTGAATTTAAGTGACTACTAAGTGTCAAGTACTGTCTTAAACCCTGGGGTAGATAGAAGTTAATCAGGTTGGACCCAATCCCTATCCCTCCTGGGGTCTTACTCTTAAGGAGGAGGGAGAGTAAGCATCGAATCCCCATTTTACAGATGAGGCAACTGAGGCATAGAGAAGTGAAGTGACTTGCCCATGGTCACATAGCAGGCAAGTGATGGAGCCGGAATTAGAACCTAGATACGTCTGACTCCCAAGCCTGTGCTCTTTCCACTAGACCAGGCTGCTTCTCAGAGCGTGGCTCAAAGCATTCAAGAAGTGTGATGTGATAATGGTAGCAGTGACTCCCTTGCTTCTACACTAGCCTTTCCACTAATTAGAGAATATAACCACGTACGGCCGCCTCTATACCAAAAATGGAGTGACCGGTCTGTGTGCTGTAATTCTTGGGTTTGTCATTGGCAGGTTTGACGCCTCCAACTGTACCTATCACATCATGTGGGAAACAAGGGCAGCCTGTGCCGTGAAGCCACAGGAGGTCGAAATGGTGAACGGGACTATCCGAAATCCTACAAATGGCAAACATTTCAGCCTGGGAGATGTTTATTTCAAGTAAGTGAAATATTTTCCCTGAGAACATCGAAAAGTGTTTAAAATTCAACCGATCATTCAGACGGAGCGTGAAACACTGCAAGATAAATCAAGTGGTTTGTTTTAGTTACTGTAGCCCCGGTGTTCGTAGTTTTGCTTTCTTTAGGAAGAACTTGAGTCTTCACACCAAAAATGGTGGTTTCTTTTGTTAGTGGGAACGTTTTTTTCCCTAACAAGTTGGGGAACGAAAAATTCTGAGTTTGCCTGGTGTGCGTACTTGAGGTTGCGGGAGTGTGGCCGATTTATGAAAACAGTTATTAGGTTTTTAGCTCATGGAGAATGTGGTTTCTCTCAGCCGTGGTTATAGCCCTTGGTAGCTCATCCTTTGGGAAAGTTTTTTTCTTTTAAATGTTTTTTGTTAAGCGCTTACTATGTGCCAGACACTGTCCTAAGCACTGGGGTAAATACAAGAATCAGGTTGGACACAATCCCTGTCCCACATAGGGCTCACAGTCTTACTACTCATTTCACAGATGAGAGAACTGAAGCCCAGAGAAGTGAAAGAACTTGCCCAAGGTCACACAGACACTTGTGGCAAAGCTGGGATTAGAACCTTGGTCCTTGTAACTCCCAGACTCACGCTGTATCCACTGGGCCACGCTGCTTCTAGGCCTCTAGACCTTCAACTAGCCTACTGTCTAAATGGACAGAGTAATAAATAAGGATCTTTCTCTCTTCAGATTATTCAATGCCTCTGGGGATATCAGACCAAATGGCGACAAGTATCTTTACGAGATCCAGCTTTCTTCGATCACCAACTCCACAAATCCAGCTTGCTCTGGGGCCAACATATGCCAGGTGAAAACAACTGACCGATACTTTAGGAAAGTTGGATCTTCCAATACAACCAAATATTACGTTCAGGGTAAGTATTTCCGTTGCTTTGTCCAGGGTTGCTTTCAATTTTAGGGAGGTGTTTTCTAAAGGACTTAAGTAGAGACTTCCCTTAATCTCCATTCTCAGCACATGAAATTAAAAAAGGATTTAAGACCAGAGATCCCAGGGGTGGGATTGTGATGACTTGAAGTCAACTCTGGGGATATCGTTGCTCTCCAGTTTGATCCCAGAGAGAAGAGAGTAAAGATAAGAAGTTTGCCAGAAAATTTAGTGTTGCTTAAGCAATGGTATGACACCTGTTTTTGCAGGGCTTTTTTGGTATCTGTGTTTTGTTTTTTGGTGTTTGTTAATCTATCTTTTGACCACTTACTTTGTGCAGAGCACTATATTAAGTGCTTGGGAGACCACAACAGAATTGGCAAACATGTTCCCTGCCCACAAGAAGTTTACAGGCTAGAGGAGGAGACAGTCATTATTATAAATGAATTATGGTTATATACATAAGTACTGTGGAGCTGAGAAAGGGGTGAATCCAAGTGTGATGCATAAGGGTGCAGGAGAAGAGGAAATGAGGACCTATCGGGGAAGAACTCTAAGTGCTTAAGTGCTTACTCTGTTCCAAGCATCGTACTAAGCTCTGGGGTAGATAGAAGATAATCGGATTAGTCACAGTCCCCTTTTCCACATGGGGTTCACAGTCTTAATCCCCATTTTAACAGATGAGGTAACTGAGGCCCAAAGAAGTTAAGTGACTTTCCCAAGATCACACATCAGAAAAGTGGCAGTCAGGATTAGAACCCAGGTCTTTCTGACTCCCAGGCCCACGCTCTTTCCACTAAGCCGTGCTGCTTCTCACTACAGTGCTTAGAACAGTCTCAGCACTTAGAACAGTGCTGGCACGTAATAAACACTTAACAAATAACATCATTATTATTACCTGTTTATTCAGGTAATAGTGTCAAGAAGGGTCTCGTTTTCATGCAGTCATAGATAGAGGCCATTCAGAATAGTCTAAGGGCCTTGTTCATGTGTTACCTCAATTCCTGGGCTCCAGGATTGTAGTTCTGCAATATCCCTGCAGAAAATCCTTCTTCCAAGTGTTGTCAATCTATCTGTGGGTTGGGGGAGAGGAGCAGAGATGTGGCTAAAATATAATAATGTTTTTCTCCCGTGTCAAGAATCCACATGGGGTACATGAAAATGACTACATGCTTTAGTTACTCAGTCATTTGAATTTATTGAGCACTTATTTTGTGCAGAGCACTGCGCTGGGAGCTAGGGAGAGTACAATACAATGCAACAATACAACAGTAAACAGAAACATCGCCTGCCCACAATGAGGTTACAGGCCAGAGGGGTGTCAGACATTAACATACACGAATAAACCACAGATACGTCCTTAGGTGCTGTGGGGCAGGGACGGGGGATGAATAAAGGGAGCGGGAGAAGAGGAGAGGAGGGTTTAGTTGGGAAAGGCCTCTTGGAGGAGCCGGGCCTTTGAAAATGGGGGTAGCGTAATAGTCTGTCAGATATGAGGAGGGAGAGCGTTCCAGGCCAGAGGCAAGACGTGGACTAGAGGTTGACAGTGAGATAGACCAGATCGAGGTACACTAAAAAGGTTAGCACCAGAGGAGTGAAGCTTGCGGGCCGGGTTGAAGTAGGAAAGCAGCGAAGTGAGATGGAAAAGGGCAAGGTGATTGAGCGCTTTAAAGCCAATGGTGAGGAGTTTCTGTTTGATGTGGAAGTGACTGGGCAACCACGGGAAGTTGCCTTTGTCCTTATGCTCACAGTGTTCCACCAGCCTGGAGCTCCCCCTCCAACTTAATCCAACAGGTCAAAGATCTCCCCACCCTCAGTGTCCTTCTAAAATCCCTCCTATTCCAAAACCTTCCCAGATTAACTCCCAACATGCTCCCATCAACAACCTGTAGCATGTATATAATAGGTCTATCTATATGTGTGTGTATGTATATATATATATATATATACATTAATTCACATTCAGTTGCATTTATTGAGCGCTGTGTGCATAGCACTATATTCAGTGCTTGGGAAAGTGCGATACAGCAAGAAACAGTGACATTGCCTGCCCACAACGAGTTTACAGTCTAGCGGTGGGAGGGCAGTCATCAATATAAATAAATAAAATCACAGGTATATACGCAAGTGCTGTGGGACCGGGAAGGGGGAAGAGCAAAGGGAGCATGTCAGGGAAATGCAGAAGGGAGTGGAAGAGGTGAAAAAGTGAGCTTAATCTGGGAAGGCTTCTTGGAGGAGACGTGCCTTTAAGAAAGCTCTGAAGTGAGGAGAGAATAGGTGTCTGTCAGATTTGAGGAGGGAGGGCGTTCCGGGCCAGAGGCAGGGCGTGGACTAGGGCTCTTCAGCGAGACAGATGAGATCGAGGTTCAGTGAGATGGTTAGCACTAGAGGAGCAGAGTGCGTGGGCTGGGTTAGAGAAGGAGAGAATCTAGGTGAGGTAGGAGGGCAACATAATGGAGTGCTTTAAAGCCAATGGAGAAGAGTTTTTGTTTGATACAGGGGTGGGTGGGCACCTGAGGAGTGGGGAAACATGACCTGAAAGTTTTTATAGAAAAATGATCCAGGCAGCAGAGTGAGGTATGGACTGGAGTGGGGAGAGGCAGGAGGCAGGGAGGTCAGCAGGGACGCTGCTACAGTAATCAAGGCATGTTAGGATAAGTAATTGTATTAACGTGGTGGCACCTTGGATGGAGAGAAAAGGGTGGATTTTAGCGGTTAATGATAATTTAAAGGTTCTAATGAACATCAGAGCTCATCTCTCCTCAATATTGTCTTTGTTTTGCAGATGATGACTTGGATATCGTGTTTGCCTCTTCGTCCAAGTGTGGCAAAGATACATCGAAATTCGTCTCCTCTACTGTCTTTTTCCACTGTGACCCAACGGTGAAAGAAGGCATTCCCGAATTTCTCCATGAAACAGCCGACTGCCAATACCTCTTTTCTTGGTACACCTCTGCAGTGTGTCCTTTAAGGTAAGATTTCTCCCCTAATTTTGAGCTTGTAACAGGTTCTGAAATTTATTATCACTCTCCCCACCTGCCAAGCCTCAGTGAAGACACACCTCCTCCACGAGGCCTTCCTTGACTAAGCCCTTATTTCCTCTTCTCCTTCTACTTTCTGTGTCACTCTTGCACTTGGATTTCCTCCTTTTTCTCACCCCTCCCTTAGCCCCACGGCACTTGTGTACAGATCTGTATTTTATTTCTTTACATTAATGTCCGTCTCCCCCTCTAAACTCTAAACTTGTGGGCAGGGAATGTGTTTACCTACTCTGTTATATTGTACTCTCCCAAGATCTTAATACAGTGCTCTGCCCCCAGTAAGCACTCAGTAAATAGAATTGATTGATTAAATATGATTGGTATAATACTTGGAGTTATTAATTATAATTTGAAAAATTATAACTTCCCTTGTTTTGTCCTTCCCAGTTCTTAGTATTTGAGTAGAATCATACTACGTGGGAATTTAGTCTTCGCCAGTACAGTATAATCTCAGATAACCAGTGAAATTATTTTAAAACTGCTAGTAAAGTCTGACTTCAAAAAAACAACACTTAATGTTGTATAAAGCACAATAAATTTAACTCTTTATTTTTAAAAGCTATATTTACTTTCCTCATTTGCCAGACTGTTTTCAAAATTACTTTTTGAGGGATTGGGTTTGGAGGGAGACTTGCTTTCTGTCTAATCTGTAACATTTGTAAATAGTATGTGAGTTTCCAGGGTGTCCTGCGGGAAAGGTAATGAATGCTCTCTCTTGTTCTACTTGTAGTTCAGTAGTAATTATCGTCAGTCATACGGTTCCCCGAGTTCTCAGCCGATGCTCTGCAGCACCTAGAGGAGCAGCATAGTCTAGTAGATAGAGCATAAGCCTGGGATTCAGAGGCCCTGGGTTCTAACTCCAGCTCTGCCTCCTACCTGCTCTTTGACGCTGGTCAAGTCATTTAATATCTCTTTTGCTCAGTTTCGTTGTCTGTAAAAGGGGAATTCAATCCCTGTTCTCCCTCCTACTTTGGCTGTGTGCCCCATGTGGGACCTGTTGTTTACTGAGCACTTGCTGTGTGCAGAGCACTATACTAAGCACTCAGGAGAGTACTTTAAGAAGGGTGGGAGTGACAGTGTTTTTGCTGGGAGTGAACCCATTCCCATTCTTCCCATGAAACCCAGCTGACCCGAAACAGTTTCTTCAAGGGGAAATGAGGAGTGCATTATGCTGTACAGCAAATGCAATAACTGTGGTGTTTGGTAACTGCTTACTATGTGCCAAGCACTGTACTAAGACTTGGGTAGACACAAGATAGATCCCACAGGGGGCTCACAGTCTAAGAAGGCGAGATCACAGGTATTGAATCCCCATTTTGCAGATGAGAGAACCCGAGACATTGAGAAGTTAAATGACTTGCCCAAGGTCACAGAGCAAGTACATGGTGGAGCCAGGATTAAAACCCTGGTTCTCTGACCTTCCAGGCTTACGTTTTTCCATTAGGCCACACAGCTTCCCAATGCCCAGGGCCATATTGGGCAGGAATGGAGACTCTGGTGACTGATTAGACATGGGACCGTTTTAATGTAGCTCTGGTGAGCATGATTGTCTTTTGCCCCAACTAGTTTTCCTAAGGTGCACTCCACTCCTTATCCTTCCTTCCAAAATACGTAATGCCTTAACTGTTCAGACAGCAGTACGAAGTGGCCTAGCGGAAACCGCGTGGGCCTGGGAGCCAGCGGACATGGTTTCCATACCTGGCTCAAATGCGTCATATTCAGTCGTATTTATTGAGAGCTTACTGTGTGCAGAGCACTGCGCTAAGTGCTTGGGAAAGTACAATACAGCAATAAAAAGAGACGATCCCTGCCCACTACGACCTCACAGTCTAGAGGCGGGAGACAAGTTGCTTGCTAGGTGACTTGGGGTAAGTCACTTCACTGTGCCTCAATTTCCTCATATTTAAAATGGGGGATTAGATCTATCTGTTCTTCTTTCTGCTTAGCCTGCGATCCTCATGTGGGACAGGGACTTTGTCCGACCTAATTAATTGAGATAGCACTTAGCACTTTTTAAAAATGGTATTTGTTAAGCACTTAATGTGTGCCAGGTACTGTACCAAGTGCCAGAGTAGATGCAAGCTCATCAGGGTGGACACAGTCCATATCCCACAAGGAGCTCAGAGCCTTAATCCCCATTTTATAAGTGAGAGGACTGAGGCCCAGAGAGGTAAAGCGACTTGCTCAAGGTCACACAGCAGACAAGAGATGGAGCCAGGATTAGAACTGAGGTCCTTCCGACTCCCGGGCCCATGCTCTATCCACTAGGCCATGCTGCTTTTCAAGCTGTTATTACAGTGCTTGAGTAAGCGCTTAAGTAAGTGCTTAAGTACTACAGTAATATTATGTTATTCTTGTATCTTTATTATGAGTACTGAGATGGCTTTAATTTAGAGCCGTCTACTTTTAAGCCAAATCTTGCTTGCTTTCTTCCCTGCCGGAACTGTACAGGACGAAACTGATGCCTATAGGTATACCTTGTCCGAGGGCGCTCTGATTATTACTACAGGGCTCTAGTAATAATAATTCTAACAATAATAATTATTATTATGGTACTTGCTAAGCACTTAGTATGTGCCAAGCACTGCCCTGGGTCGGATACAAGGTGATCAGGTTCAAACAGTCCCTGCCCCATATGGGGCTCACACTTGGAGGGAGTAGCATTTAATCCCCACTTTACAGATGGGGGGTAACTGAAGCACAGAGAAGTGAAGCCACTTCCCCAAGGTCACACAGCAGACATGTGGCAGAGCTGGGATTAGAACCCGGGTCCTGTCACTCCCAGGCCCATGCTCTCTCCACTAGGCCACGCTGTTGTTCACATGACTTAAACAGAATTCCCGGCCCCCGCGGTGAGCGACGCACGAATCCAACTTCGGAAGCCCCGTGTCACCGCAGTAACCTTTTGAACAATTAGGTACTGTTCCGAATCGCTGTTAGGCTTGGCAGGAACGTAGCTCATGAGGCAGAGGTGTAAGAATCTGTGCCAGAGCATGACCAAAGATGACCGTTCCTCATACTGATTAAGCCAAATCATTTTGTACAAAAATAAAAGTTATCGAAGCAGGACAGGAAATGCCCTCATGTGACCTCTTCTGTCATTGCTCTTTCAGTTCAGTCGTATTTATTGAGCGCTTACTGTGTGCAGAGCGCTGTACTAAGCTCTTGGGAGAGTACCATATAACAGACACATTCCCTGCCCTCAACTATTCATTGAGCGCTTAACGTGCAAGAGCACTGTGCTAAGAGCTTGGGAGAGTAAAAAAGCAACGGACTTGGTAGACGTGTTCCTTGCCCACAGTGAGCGGGAAAGCTTCTTGCCCTAATCCTAACAGGAACAAATCCCAGACTCTCAGTTAGTAATAAGAATTGTGGTGTGTGTCAAGCACTGTACTAGATGACTTTGGGCAAGTGATTCTCTATACCTCGGTTTCCCTATCTATAAAATGGGGATGAAGTACTGTTCTCTCTACATCCTAGACCGTGAGCGTCATGTGGGATTTGACACATAGTGGGTACTTAACAGTTACCACAGGATTAAGCAAGTCCCACGTGGGGCACGCCATCTAAGTTGGAGGGAAGACAGGGATTGAATCTCCATTTTGTAGATGGGGGAACTGAGGCCCAGAGAAGTGAAGTGACTTGCCTGAGGCCATACAGCAAGTAAGGGGAGGAGCCAGGATCAGAACTCAGCCTCTCACTCTTACACCCGTGCTCTTTCATTCATTCAGGAGTATTTATTGAGTGCTTACTATGTGCGGAGCACTGTACTGAGTGCTTGGGATGTACAATTTGGCAACAGATAGAGACAATTCCTACCCAATAACGGGTTCACAGTCTAAACGCCACTAGGCCGTGCTGCTTTTCAGTTCTGGTCTCATGAGTGTTTTCACTAGACCTTGGGATAGAATGCAGTGGTACACCTAGATAATGCTCTTCCAACAACTTCTTCCCCACCTTTTCTCCTTTCATTCAGGGTCACCTAATGCTCTCGGTTCTGTACCCCAAGTACTAAATAATGACACGGCCATGTATACAGATTCCTATATTCTCCCATTTCCCTTATCCGTAATTATCTTTAATGTTTATTTCCCCCTCTGGTCTGTAAATTCCTTATGGAGGGGATATATGTCTACCAACTCTGTCATATTGTACTTTCCCAAGAGCTTTGTACACTGCTTTTCACATAATAAGTGCCCAGTCAAGAGCAGCATGGCCAAGTGGAATGAGCCCAGGCCCGGGATCAGAGCACCTGGGTTCTAATCCTGGCTCCTCCACTTGTCTGTTGTGAAATCTTGGGCAAGTCCCTTAACTTGTCATCAGCTAGGTTTCCACATCTGTGAAATGGAGATTAAAGCTTATCTCCATATGGAACATGGATTATGTCCATTCATTCATTCGTATTGATTGAGTGCTAACTTTGTGCAGAGCCCTGTACTAAGCGCTTGGGAGAATACGGTGTAACAATAAAAAGTCACATTCCCTGCCCACAACTAGCTAAAGGTCTAGAGCAGCCTAGACATTAATACAAATAAATAAAATTACAGGTATGTACGTAATATCTATACATATAAGGAAGGCTGGGAGGAGGGAAGAGCAAAGGGAGCGAGTCAGCGAGATGCAGAAAGGAGTGAGAGATGAGGAAAAGTGGGGCTTAGTCTGGGAAGGTCTTTTGGAGGAGATGCGCTTCACTAAGGATCTGAAGGTGAGGAGAGTAATTGTCAGATTTGAGGAGGGAGGGCCTTCCAAGCCAGAGGCAGGGTGTGGGCAAAGGGTCGTCAGCGAGACAGGCGAGATCGAGGCACATTGAGAAGGTTGGAGGAGCAAAGTGTGTGGGCTGAGTTGGAGGAGAGAAGCGAGGGGAGGTAAGAGGGGGCAAGGTGGTGGAGTGCTTTAAAGAAAATGGTGAGGAATTTTTGTTCGATGCGGAGGTGGATGGGTAACCACTGGAGGTTTTGGGGGAGTGGGGAAACACGTTCGGAATGTTTTTGTAGAAAAATAATCCTGGCAGCACAGTGTAGTTTGGACTGGAGTGAGGAGAGACAGGAGTTGGGGAGGTCAGCAAGGAGGCCGATGCAGTAATCCTGGCAGGATAAGATGAGTGATATTATTAAGGTGGTCTCAGTTGGGATGGAGAGGAAAACGCAGATTTTAGCCATGTTGTGAAGGTGGGACCAACAGGGTTTCGTGATGGATTGAAAATGTTGGTTGAATGAGAGAGAGGAATCAAGAATAATGCCAAGGTTATGGGCTTGTGAGATAGGAAGGATGGTGGTGCCGTCTACAGTGATGGGAAAGTCAGGGGAAGGACAGGGTTTGGGTGGGAAGATAAGGAGCCTTGTTTTGGGCATGTTAAGTTTGAGGTGACGTGAAGCCCCAGCACTCAGTGGCACACAGTAAGCGCTTAACAAATACCACTAAAAATATATATAAATAACTGCCACTGATTGATTAACCTGTGGCTGTCTGGTAAAGGCACAATAAGATATCAAAACAAATGGTTCTGTTAAACACAGGATTGGAAACAGGTCGAATAACACTGATGATGGTATTCATTAAATATGCCTTCACTATTCTAAGTGCTGGAGTAGATACAGGATAATCCAGATGAACACGGAATTAATCTCCGCATTAGAGGTGACAAAAGTGAGAAGTAAAGTGACTTGCTCAAGGCTGACCAGCAGGGCACTGGTAGAGCTGGGACTAAAATTGGAGACCGGGATACTGTAACATAGATTTTCCTTCATGTGAGGCTCTTCAGTACTGCAAAACTCCCCAGTTCAAGAGACTTAGCTGTATTTTGCTTTGAGTTGATCGGATGGATTGTTTTCCAGTAAATTTCTGCAACTACTAGTAACAGCAGCATTTATTGAACGCCCACTTCATGTGAAATAGGCTCTGAAATAGGTGCTTGGGGAAGTTCAGAATGATGAAGTGACGCGTTCCCTGTCCAGAAGGAGCTTACACTCAACCAGGAGGGAGACAAACATAAAAATGTACAACTAGAATAGCCAAAAATACATACATAAAGCAGACACACACACGCGCGCACGCACACGCCTAGGTGGCTACTGTGAAGGACTATCATGATCTAGTGGAAAGAGTGTGGGGCTCTGGGTTCTAATCTTGGACTATGTGACTTTTGACAGGTCGTTTAGCTTCTCTAGGCCTCAGTTTTGTCATCTGTAATATGGGAATGGATTGGTTGTTGTCTCTCCCTCTTAGACTCTGAGCCCCATCTTGGGCTTGGCAAACAGTAGACACTTGACAATTACTGTAATTGTTATATCTGTGACCAACTCAGCAAGCTCATTTCATGTGACAAGGTGCCAGGTGAGCTCAAAGTAGTATTGAGCACTCTGTCTCAGATCCAGGAGTGTCCAGCTTCCTGCTGTGACTTGTTTCTGGTGACAAACTGTTGTGTGCTGTGAATCTTTTGGGGTTTTTTTGTTTGTCTTCGTTTTTTAAATCCCCTACTGGGGTAGGAAGAGGGGGAAGAGGAGTGTCACTGTTAGGTTATTTCCACAGAGGTCTAGGGGTTGAGTTGAATTCTAGTTGAACTTCACTATGCTCAACTGACTCTGCTGAGTTTCTTTCCTCACTTCTTGGCAGGGCGGAGAAATACATCTTGGCCCTCCCACCCCATCAGCCCCGCTATTTCCGAGACTTTGAGGAGAGCTCCATCACCTTTTCCATCTCAGCGGGCCTTGGGCTCATCTATTTCAATTCCTCTTTGTCTTTTGTAACAATTCAGAGGTCTACCGTCCCTTATTTTTTCCATTGTCCGGTCGATTTTCGCATCTCTGGACAATAGAAATGTTTTCAAAGTAAGACATTTCCCATGGGAGTCCTCAGAAATCTACATTCGCTGGTGGGGTTTCGTCCCAAATCTGCAGGAAGAACCTAAAAAGGAAACAGTAGATGCGATAACATTATGTGCTTCCAAGGTACGTGTGGTCGAAATGATGTCACTCTTCTTTCTTCCGCTTCAGAAACCCTGGCTTTGTGGACCCTGAACGAGATCAGTCGGGTGGAGAGGGGCAGGGTCACAGGGGCCTTTCTGGAAGAAGCCAAGCCATTGGAGCTATCCTGAGTCTTCTCCTCGTGGTTCTCACAATCTGCCTCCTGATCCTGTTACTTTACAAGAAAGAAAGAAGGTGAATTAAAATGCAACACATTGTCATTAATGGGTCAGACTGAGAATCCCCTGGCCCAGGATTGTGTCCCTGAAAGGGACAACAGGATTCTTGGAAGAAGCATTCGATGATCAGCCATCCTTAATGATAATAATAATAATAATAATAGTGGTATTTGTTAAACGCTTACTATGTGCAAAGCACTGTTCTAAGTGCTGGGGGGATACAAGGGGATCAGTTTGTCCCACGTGGAGCTCACAGTTTTTAATCCCCATTTTACAGATGAGGTAACTGAGGCCCAGAGAAGTGAAGTGACTTGCCCAAAGTCACACAGCTGGCAAGCGGCGGAGCTGCGATTAGAACCCATGACCGCTGACTCCCAAGCCCGGGCTCTTTCCATGCTGCTTCCTTAGGGTGGGGGGGCGTGGGACTCTCCAACATCCATAACTTTCCCCTGTAATAGTAATGGTGTTTTTATGGTATTGGTATGTGCCAGGTACTCTACTAAGCGCTAGGGTAAATACAAGCCAATCACACGGGACCCAATCCATGTGCCGCATAGGGCCCACAGCTTTAGCTCCCAGTTCATAGATGAGGGGGAATTGTGGCACTTGTTGACGATTGGGTAAGAAGTAGAGGACAACAAAGGGCCCTGAGTCCTCTTAATGTCCAAATCACTGAGTTGTAAAGTTCCAGTCTTCACCATGTTCTGTTCTCCACCCTCACCTATCAAGAGGCGGGTTGTTCTGTCCGCTTTCTAGAACGTTAATGAAGATTTGGAAGAGAGTGAAGCGGCACTGTGCCTGATCGTCTCTGCTCCAGGGGCTGTGGAAAGCTGGGGAGCCCTGTTTATTTATTTATTTATTTGAAGGACCTCCCCTCTTCCTTGGCTTTTTGCTTTGCCGGAGGAATTTTAACATCTCCTCCAAGAGGCCTTCCGTGATTAGGCCCATATGTCCTCGTCTCCCACCGCCTTCTACCTTACCCTTGCACTTGGATTTGCACCTTTATTCACCCCTCCCTCAGCCCCACAGCTCTCTGTGTACATATCCATAATTGGTTTACTTATATTGAAGTCCGTCTCCCCCACTGGACTCTGAGCTCGTTGTGGTCAGGGAACTCGTCCGCTAATTCTGTTGTATTGTACTCTCTCAAGTGCGGGTACAGGGCTTGTAATCGCTCAATAAATATGATGGAATGATTTAACCTGAAGGTCGGGGATGGGCATCAGTCTGTGCCCGTGTATTCAGCCATTAGAAAACGCTGAGTTCCCAAACCAAAAATTACGAGCCGGCACTGAATGGATTACGAGCACTCCTTAATGGATTTCGTGTTTGAAAAGTCTTCAATTCTGTTGCCCTCAGAGTTGTGAGTTTTAACCTTGGCTTGAAATTGGAACACTGAGGTCAAGATAGAAAAACAGATATTTCGGAGGTGGATGACCCTGAGGTTTTTGAGTCAAGTGCCAGTGATGACTTAACATGCATTCTTTTCTGGTTTTACTAGGGAAACTGTGATGCACAAGATCACGAACTGTTGCAGGAGAGGTTCAAACGTGTCCTACAAGTACACAAAGGTAATTGTATATGCCACAGAGAGATTTGGATTCAGCTTTGCAGGTTGTCAACTTTCTTCCCAATCTTCCCCGGGAATGCTAGCTTTTCATTTCAAGGGTGGAGACAAACTTGGGGGTCAAGGGGGTGCCACTGCGGGGGAGAAAATGGGACCAGCAGACACACCCAGTATTCAGGAGGGGATGGGGTGGGACACGTGTGCACGCCAACACACACACAGTGCATGCCAAAACACATACATACATTCACACACACACACTTGGAGAATTTTTAGAAGGCCAGAGAAATGGGTGCTATAGACTCTCTCTCCTTTCTTCCTCTCTGGTCTCCCCAGGCTTTCCCAGAGAACGTGAAATAAGAAATGTGAGTCTGTGTGCATCTATGTGCATTAGCATACATACACACACTCACAGTTGGATGTTCTGAAATATAAGAGGTCAAAGAATTGGATGCAGAGACTCTCTCCCTTCCTCCTCTCCCTTCCCTACTCTCCTTAGTTTC
Source organism: Ornithorhynchus anatinus (assembly GCF_004115215.2). Taxonomy (NCBI): domain Eukaryota; kingdom Metazoa; phylum Chordata; class Mammalia; order Monotremata; family Ornithorhynchidae; genus Ornithorhynchus; species Ornithorhynchus anatinus. Next base: position 64,406,968 of record NC_041729.1, on the reverse strand, counting down.
CCCCGAGAGCAAGAGGAAGTGTGTAAGCACACCCTTAGACACTTAGGTGGGCGCTCGGGAATATAGAGGGTCAGAGAAATGGGTGCGTAGAGTCTCTCTGCTCCCTCCCCAAGCTTCACAGACACATAAACACACACACACACAATGCTAAGCAGGTTAGGATTTGGCAGAGTGCCATCCCAACTATGGCTGGGAGGGGAAGGAGGCCCCAGTGGCCAGGAGCCCTGATGCGGATCCTGGGTTCCAGGAGTGCTCCGTCTTACAGAGGGAGGAGAGACCCAAAAGCTTTGGGGGTGAAGTGAGTGGCTCTCCCTTCATCACCTGCCATCCGTCAACTAGAGCTGACATGGCTGCTCTCCTCCCTCTGTCTTTCCCACCACCCCAGCCTTTAAAGGCAAATTCAGTTTGGAGCCAACCACGGCTTGGAACCCAGTAATCTCTGTTACAAAGGCCCAGGTCTGTGGGCTCCGCATCATCTTCCACCATAGGTACAAAATCACTCTTATACTTAAGATTTTGCGTATGTGGTCTAAAGCTGGCATGAGATGTACGGCACTCAGCCTGGGAAAGATCCTGTTCGCCCAAACCTCACTTGAGCCCCTGCCAAGCCACTTAATTGTAATTCCCAAGTTGCTACATTCTTGCCGTCCTTGTTTTGGGTTTGCCTGGGCCAGTGAACGCCAGTTCTGATTCTGTTATAGGGATTTTCCCGGTAGCTTTACCGAAAGCGCCTCAGTTCTGAACCCTACCAGTCTCACACTTCTTCCCTGTTCCATCTGTAAGGACAGGAAGGCGGAGGTTGCGAATCACAGCTTGGTTCTGGAACTAACGATTTTCCCATCAAGAACCCTGGGAGGGTAAATTCATCTTCTAGATCGTAAACTCGTCCCCTAGACTGTAAGCCCTTCCTTTAGACTGTAAGCTCATTGTGGGCAGGGAATGTGCTAACCGTCTCTGTTGTATTGGACTTTTCCCAAACGTTTAGTTGAGTGCTGCACACACGCTCAATAATTACCTCTGATAGCTGGTTCCCAGTGACTGGTGCCACCGACATTTCACTACACTGAGTTTCTACTCAGCGCTCAGGAAAGTGAAGGAGGATTGTTTTTGACTCTGTGTGTGTGTGTGTGTGTATGTTTTGCTGCCGTTTGCCAGGTGAACACGGAAGAGACAGAGGAAAATGAAACGGAGTGGCTTATGGAAGAAATCCAGCCGCCACCTTCAAGGCCAAGCAAGGAAGGGCAAGAAAACGGACACATCACCACCAAGTGTGTGACAGCGGACGCCTTCACCTCCCTGCACGTGGACGACCAGGACAGCGAGGACGAAGTGCTGACCCTCCCGGATGTGAAGGTTCATTCCGGGAAGGGACCTCGGCCGGGAGAGACTGAGAGGCCCGCCCGCAACACGCAGCGGAAGGCACTCCGGCCCAAGGAGGAAGACACGGTGGGCTTGCTCAATGGCCAGAAGGAATGGAGAGGGAAACTTAAGATGGGACCCCAGCGGGCTCAGAACTCTGTCACCTCATTTCATGATGACAGCGACGAGGATCTGTTAAACATTTAAAAGTCCCTCCTTGGTGCTGACGGGGGAGGATTAATCGGTCGGCATCACCAACCAAATCCGAAGACTCGGTAACCCTATCCTTTGAGGGTTTTGCCTTTCACGAGGACACGTTCAAAAGGGAAAAAGTTGTCTTGGGAGGGCGGGGGTAGAAAGGGAAGGAATTGATGAGGATATGAAAGTCATTGTTCAAATTAGCCAAATCGCATCGGTATTCACCGGGGCCGGGGATTTCCGACGCCCAAATCCAGGACTTGAAAGCACGGGCACCCGATGCTTGCCAACGCTGTAACCAGCAAATACATGCGCTCTGACGGTGGGCTTTGATTTGAGTGAAACTGCTTCCACTGCAGATCATTTCACGTATTTGACTACTAGCGTTTTAACCATCTCCCTCTATTTATTGACTCTGACGATTACTCAGGTTTGCTGAAATTCCAGCAACACGTTCTTCCTGCCGGCAGGGGGGAATTGGGAAAGGGAAATGCGGAGAGATCCGTACGTTGGGCTGATTTGGTGTAAATCTTTGGGAACTGGCCCCTGATTTCTCCTTGAGCAAGTGAGAATCATCCTCTGTTCTGGGTCTCCCCATCCAAACGCCAAACACAAGCAGAAAAGACTCATCGGATCACATCCCGTACGGCATGGGACAACAGCGGTTGCCGCTCTTTGCATGATATCCTCGATCACGGGCCCGCAGAGCCGACTCCCTCGTAAGTTTTTCCCAGCGTGCTGATTAAATCCAAGCGATCCTCCCACCAGCTCACCCCAAAGATTTCTCGCAGAGTTGGAACTCAAGGAGTCACAGCCCAGAGCAGTCACCAGGTCTCCTCCGGTGGGTGCGGGTCATTTTCTCGGTTTCCCCAGAATTCCTCTTCTCCTGCCCGATCTTAATTTTAAATGGAAAAGAATAAGACTCTTAAGTCATCAGAGACCCACAGAAGCCTTAATTTGCACAACATGTATCTCTATGGGACTGTTTGCATGAAGAAAATCCACGGGCCAAAATCGTTTCAGTAGACTGACACGTCGACTCAAGAGGCAGAAGCCAGAGTTGTTTCTGAGAGCGGCCAGAAAGGACTAGGAGTAACGAAGCCCTTCCCTGTAGCTGCCAACTTCTTTCCTCGAGTGTTTTCTGATTTTCCTTCTGAGAAGCTCATCTGGCCTCATCAAACTGTACATGAAACTCTGGATTTCAAACCCCAGGAAACTGAAGAGCCTCGGGATGTACCATTTGGCTGGCTTGTTTGGTTTCAACTTGAGTTTATTTTATAAGATTGATTTCCTCCCTCATTTTTTGAATCAAATTACTGTAATATAAAGCCTTCAAGTTTCAATAAAAGATAAATTATTAAGTGACCGACCCAATTTATTCCCGACAGTTATTGGGGAGCTGCTGTGAAATGTTTTCTATGATTCTAGACCCTGGTTTGATAATCATAATTGGGGTATTTGTGAAGCGAAGGCAGCGTGGTCTAGAGCTTGGGCCTTGGAGTCAGAGGACCGGAGTTCCAATCCCAAATTCTCTGTGTACCTGCTGGGCGACCTTGGGCAAGTCACTTAACTTCTCTGTGCCTCAGTCACCTCATCGTGGCTCAGTGGAAAGAGCATGGGCTTTGGAGTCAGAGGTCATGAGTTCGAATCCCAGCTCTGCCACTTGTCAGCTGTGTGACTGTGGGCAAGTCACTTCACTTCTCTGGGCCTCAGTTACCTCATCTGTAAAATGAGGATTAAGACTGTGAACCCCATGTGGGACAAGCTGATTCCCCTGTGTCTCCCCCAGCGCTTAGAACGGTGCTCTGCACATAGTAAGCGCTTAACAAATACCAACATTATTATTAAAATGGAGAGTAAAGCTTCTTCCCCGTGACTGAGACTGTGAGCCCCTTTTGGGACAGAAGAGGATAAACTTTTAGCCACCCCACTCCTTAGAATAGTGCTCGACCCATAGTTAGCGCTTAACGAATTCTATTAAGAAAACAAAAAACCCAGAAACACTTACTCTGTGCCAAGAACTGTACTGAGCATTGGGATAGATATAAGATCATCAGGTCCCACGTGGGACTCACAGTCTATGTAGGAGAGGGAACAGGTGCTGAATCCAAGTCCTTAGTACAGTGCTCGGCACACAGTAAGCGCTCAATAAGATTGAACGAGTGAATCCCCATTTCACAGATGAGGGAACCGAGGCCCCGAGAAGTTAACTAGCTTACCTAAGGTGTCACAGCGGGCAAGTGGGAGAGGCGGTATTAGAACCCGGGTCCTTGGACTCCCTGGCCTGGGCACTTTCCACTGGGCCGCACTGCTTGTGGGTGCGGAATGTGTCCATTTGTTGTTGTATTCTCCCACGCGCTTAGTACAGTGCTTTGCACACGGTAAGTGCTCAGTCAATAGGATTGAATTGAAATTTGAGATTTTATGGCTACTGGCAAGGTCAGAGAGTGTCAAAAACAGAATTTTGATTTTCTCCGTAACGTGTCTTCTGAGAGCACATTCTCAAGACCTCCCCGATTCTCTGTCCTTTTTTCCCCACGACTCTTAAGCCTCAACCTGAATTGTAAACCTTGGGAACCTGGAGGATGGATGATACCAAGTGGGAGATGTCAGCATTTAAGAAGCAGCACAGTGTAGTGGGTAGAGCACGGGCCTGGGAGTCAGAAGGCCATGGGTTCTAATTCTGCTGTGTGACCGTGGACAGATCACTTCTCTCTATTTCAGTTACGTCATCTGTAAAATGGGGATTGAGACTGTGAGCCCCACGTGAGACAGTGCCCGGCACGTACTAAGCGCTTAAATGCCATAATTATAACTGTTATTCTTAATAAGAGTAAAGATCCTTACAAAGAAAATTAAAAATTTTCTTCTAATCATTCAATCATTGGGATTTATTGAGTGCTTACTATGTGCAGAGCACTGTACTAAACACTTGAGAGGGTACACTACTGGTGGCCCCAAATCACAGCCTCTTGCACCAAACTGAAGTATATAAAACCACTGGCATTTTAACATTTAACACAAAATGATCAGGGACTTGGTTTTTGTTTAACCTGCCGAGCCAACCCGTCCAGTTGCACAACACGCAGCGTTTTTGTCGTGGCACCCTGCTGGAATAGTTGATTCGCTGGACAAGGTTGAGAAATTGAACATCTTCACTGTCTTGCAGAAGTGTGGAAAGTGTGGAAAGGACTGAGTATTAGTCCTTGGATATCTCTGCATGAAAGTTTGTACGTGAAACCCAAGCCGCTGGGGTGAAATCATAACGATGCCTTTGGTATTTAAGTGCTTGTTATATGTTTTAAATTCGGGGATAGAACCAAGTTAATCAGGCTGGATTGTACTCTCCCAAGCGCTTAGTACGGTGCTCTGCCCACAGTAAGCGCTTGGTAAATACGATTGAATGAATGAATGCAGTCCCTGTCCCACATGGGGCTCACAATCAAAGTAGGAAGAACAGGTACTGAATCCCCATTCTGCAGTTGAGGAAACTCAGGTACATAGAAATGAAGTGACTTGCCCAAGGTCACACAGCAGGCAAGTGGCGGAGCCAGGATTAGAACCCAGGTCCCGACTCCCAGGCCACTAGGCCACGCTGCTTCCTTCTCATGTCTCTCTTTTTTCCCAATTGTGGGTCTCTCCTTCTCGGCCCAAGTCGGTGAGTTTGTGCCGGGGAGCTTTTTGCCGACATTAAACCCTTTCCAAACTCAAATATTGGTTTAACCTAGTTTTGTGGCAAACTGGGATTAGGACTGAATCCTGAGACAGTTGCCACCTTTCCTTTTCAATTCCCCTTTTCCTTATCAAGTGTCTGGTCTCTCTATATGAGATTTCTGAAAAGTCGGCTGTTTCCCCAAATCTTAGCGTCATGCAAACAAAAAGGAAACAGAAGGAAGTTATTTTCACTCCCTCACCTTGCCAACACACACAGTCAAAGCTACATCTGTTTTGACTTGCAACAGCCTCTTGAGGGAGGTTGTGGTCCAAAACAATCTTCAGCAATCCTCCTCTTACATTTATAATAATGTTGGTATTTGTTAAGCGCTTACTATGTGCAGAGCACTCTTCTAAGCGCAGGGGGAGATACGGGGTCATCAGGTCGTCCCACGTGAGGCTCACAGTCTTAATCCCCATTTTACAGACGAGGGAACCGAGGCACACAGAAGTTAAGTGACTCGCCCACCGTCACACAGCTGACAAGTGGCAGAGCCGGGAGTCGAACTCGTGACCTCTGACTCCGAAGCCCAGGCTCTTTCCACTGAGCCACGCTGCTTCCCAACTCCTTGGGTAATAGTGATCATGGTGATGATGGAATTTAAGTTTCACCATGTTCCAAGCACTGAATTAAGCACTGGGGTGCATAAAATAGAAGCAGATCAGAAAGAATCCTGTTTCATGTGGGCCTCACAGTCAATAAGGGGGAGGAAGAACAAGTCTAATCCCCAATTTTACAGATGAGGCGACTGAAGCACAGAGAAATGAAGTGTCTTGCCCAGGTTCAAACAGACAAGTGGCAGAGCTGGGATTAGAACCCAAGTCCTTCTGACCTGTAAGCCTGTGCTCTATCCATTACGCCGTGCTGATTTTCTGCCCCTGTGTTTACTGTTCCCTCCCCATTCTTGTTATTTCTGATGCTTTGTCATAAATTAATGCTCAACTCACCCTCTGCTCTCTTCTTCTCTTCCCCTGTTTGCTTCCCTTTCCCATTTTTTGTATGATGGTATTTAAGTGTTTACTATGTGCCAGGCACTGTACCAACCACCAACCAGATGAAAGATAATAACGTTGGATACAGTCCGTGTCCCACTTGGGGCTCACATTCTTAATCTCCGTTTTCCAGATGAGGTAACCGAGGCACAGAGAAGTTTAGTGACTTGCCAAAGGTCACGCAGCAAAGTGGCGAAGCTGAGATCAGTACCTATATCCTTCCTCTTCTTTTCGTGCCCTTCTGCTCATCTGGCACTCTACCTGTTCTACTCTTCCTTTCTTTCATCCCATCCCCCTCATGTTCTTGTCTCCTCGTCTTCCTCTCACCTACCTGATCACATTTTTTCCTCTTCCTCATTGTTTTGTGTTTTCTGAAGTGCTTAGTAAGATGCCTGCTGTCGAGTCGTCTCCGACCCATAGAGACTCCATGGACACCTCTCTCCCAGAAGGCTCCACGTCCGTCTGCGAACCTTCTGGTACTGTATCCGTAGAGTTTTCTTGGTCAAAATATGGAAGTGATTTACCATTGCCTCCTCCTGCACGGTAAACTTGAATCTCCACCCTCAACTTTCTCCCGTACTGCTACTGCCCAGCACAGGTGAGTTTTGACATGTACCAGATTCCTTGCGCTCCCAAGGAAGTGCTAGCCACTGCCCAATCCAAGAATAGAATACTCGATTCTGCATCGTAGTCGAGACCGTTACGGTACTGGAAACACTTCAGGTGCTATCCTGAGGGAGATCTGCGTATCGTAAGTACTCCAGTACGATTGATGGAAAGAATAATCTTCTGTGCCTTTCCCTGCTCTTCATCGGGGAATGTATCGAACCCCTTGAAACTCGAAACAGGCCCGTGTGGCTTCGTGGAAAGTGCATAGGCCTCACAGAGGCCAAGGGGCAGAGCTGAGTTTAGAACTCTGGTTCTTTTACAGGCCTGTGCTCTTTCCACCAAGCCACGTTGCTGCTTGTGCTGTTTTCTGAAGATGTGATGAACATGTCTATTGTCATGGCTTTAAAGCACTCAATCAGCTCTCCCCAACCTATCTCGCCGCCGATCCCTTTCCCACGGCCTCCCCTTCCCCTGGAACTCCTTCCGCCTCCATATAAGCCAGACCGCCACTCTCCCCACCTTCGGACCCTTATTATGGTCACATCTCCTCCAAGAGGCATTCCCTGATTAAGTCCTCTTTTCCCCCCGCTCCCTCTCCCTTCTGCTTCGTCTAAGACCTCGGATCTGTGACCTTTGGATATTGGATAGTGCCCCAACCCCTCAACACATACGTTCGTATCTTCATATATTATAAAAGGTGTATTTATATTAATGTCTGTCTCCTCTACCCTGTAAGGTTGTTAGGGGCAGAGAAAGTGCCCACTGATTCTGTTGTAGTCTCCCGGGCGCTTAATACAGTGCTCTGTGCAGAATAAGCACTCAGTGAATACCGTCGATTGATTGAATGTCTGCTACGGAGATAGGGAGTGTATTGGGTAGATTCTGTTTCTGATGATTAGTTGGAAGATATTCTCACTTCTCTAATCTCCATCTCAGCCAGCAAGCTTTCCTACCATGTGACAAGGGCAATGTGGCCCAGGAATGCATCCAACAAACCCCTGCAACTCCCTTCACTCTCCCCAGATCCATTCACTCAATCAGTCGTATTTATTGAGCGCTATGTGCAAAGCATTGTACAAAGTGCTTGCGCCAGTACAGTACAGCAGTAAACGGACACATTCCCTCCCCCCAGTGAGCTTACCTTTCCGGCTCTGCTGTGTTTTGGTTCATCAGCCCAATGAGCTGTGCGTGTTTTTTCTTTGTTTTCAAGGTATTTGTTAATCACTTAGTATGTGGCAGGCCCTGAACGAAGCGCTGGAGTAGGTTCAAGCTAATCAGAATGGGCACGGTCCCTGTCCCACGTGGGGCTCACCATCTTAATCCCCATTTTACAGATGAGGGAACTGAGGCCCAGAGAAGTGAAGTGACTCGCCTGAGGTCACACAGCAGTCACGTGGCAGAGCCGAGAATAGGTCCTAGGTCCTTCTGACCCCCAGGCCGGTGCCAAGGCCGCGCCGCGGTGGGTGAGGTGACCAGGTCCCAGCAGAGATTTTAGGGACCATCCAATTAGGGATCCGTTCTGGGTCTCAAGACTGGCTCCTTAATGGGAAGGACCGTGAGCCCCATGTCAGACGGGGACCATGTCTGGTCTGATTGTATTGAATCAATCAGTCAGTTGTACATATTGAGTGCTTACTATGTGCAGAGCACTGTACTAAGCTCCTGGGAGAGTACGGTAAAACAGTCGGTAGACACGATCCCCTTTCACAACAAGCTTACAGTCTAAAGGGGGAGGCCGACATTAATATAAATAATTACAGATATGGACGTGAGTGCTGTGGGGCTGAATCCACTCCAATGCATTTTCTGTGTTGGTATAAGGGTTATTATTATAATGATAACATTACCGTTATCACGCCCTCATAAGGCACCCAGCTCCCCTTGTCTGTGGCACCGGAAGGATATATTTTTCAAGCTACCATTTAATAATAGTAATAATAATGTTGGTATTTGCCAAGCGCTTACTATGTGCAGAGCACTGTTCTAAGCGCTGGGTTAGATACAGGAGAATTAGGTTGTGCCACGTGAGGCTCACAGTCTTAACCCCCATTTTACAGGTGGGGTAGCTGCGGCACAGAGAAGTGAAGTGACTTGCCCACAGTCACCCAGCTGTCAAGTGGCAGAGCCGGGATTCGAACCCACGACCTCTGACTCCCCTGTTGTTCCTGTTTTAGCTGTTGTCATAGCTCCCAGATCCATCAGTAGTATTTCCTGAGTGCCGAGCACGGTACCAAGCCCTTGGGAACAATAACAACAGTGGCATTTAAGCACTTACTATGTGCCAGGCGGTCTACTGAGCTCATCAGGTGCCACAAGGAGATCACGGTCTAAGTGGGAGGGAAAATAGGTACTGATTCCCCATTTTACAGATGAGGGAATTGAGGGACCGAGAAGTGAAGTGATTTGGGAGAATACAAATGTTCCCGGCCCGTTTCCAGCGGCCTTCTGGACAGCCAGTGGCGTAGTCCAGTGGACCAACAGCTCTTGGCTACCTGTCCAAATACTTGGGAGGGAGGGATTTGCGCTCTTCCGGGAGAGGAAAATTCGGTCTACCCCAGTAAATGGAATTTAGGGCTGAGGATGCAACTCTCCCCCTCTAGACCTAGCTCACTGTGGGCAGGGGATGTAATTATAATAAATAATAATAATTGGGGTATGTGAGCGCCTACCGCGTGCCAGACACAGAACTAAGCATACTAAGCGGATGCAAGCAAGTCAGGTTAAACACCGTCCCTGTTCCACGTGGGGCTCACCATCATTCATTCATTCAATAGTATTTATTGAGCGCTTACTAGGTGCAGAGCACTGTACTAAGCGCTTGGAACGGACAAGTCGGTAACAGAGACACTCCCAGCCCTTTGACGGGCTTACGGTCTAATCAGGGGAGACGGACAGACGACAACAATAGCAGTAAATGGAATCAAGGGGGATAAATGAGAAGCAGCGTGGCTCAGTGGAGTCAGAGGTCATGGGTTCGAATCCCGGCTTGGCCACTTGTCAGGTGTGTGACTGTGGGCAAGTAACTTCTCGGTGCCTCAGTGACCTCATCTGTAAAATGGGGATTAAGACTGTGAGCCCCACGTGGGACAACCTGATTCCCCTCTGTCTACCCCAGCGCTTAGAACAGGGCTCAGCCCATAGTAAGCGCTTAACAAATACCAACACTATTATTATAAATAGATGTGTTTATCAGCTCTGTTTTTCTGTACTCTCCCAAGTGCTTCCTATGGGGCTCTGCACCCAGCAAGCACTCAGTAAACATCTTTGAATCTTTGATCAATCGCTCCCAAGGGGGTAGGACGAGTTCACTCGGCGATCCACTCCTCACGGGCCAGCTTTTCCACACCACGGGCGTTCACCGTCCGCTCGGGGCTCTTCTGTGAGAGGGCAAACTGATCAAGCCTCTATCTCGTGGCCCTCCTCCTGGACAAAAGTCACTGTGTGATGCAACCTGGCCTTTCCGTGCACCTCGGTTGTGAAAAGCCAGGACTGCCTCTGGCCCGTGTGGTTTGACTGATCGTTTCCTCAGCACGGCTGCCCGTCCGCTCACGCAGCCAGCGGCTCACCGATGACTTGACAGACCAGATGCTGCTTCACTGATTCATTGTCATCACAGTAATGAGTGGCCTTGGTTAAGAGTTGAGTACAATGCTCTGCACCCAGGAAGTGCTCAATAAATATGATTGACCGAGTGGCTTCCTCTACGTGCCAAGCACTGAACTAAGTCCTGGGATACCTACGCGATAATCAGGTCCCACGCGGGGTCCGGAGGTTTCTTGGTAGGAGAGAGCACAGGTAAGCGAATCCCCACAGGTTAAGTGACTTGCCTTAGTTCTCACAGTAGGTAGGTGGTGGAGCCGGGATTAGTTAAATTCATTTTATGTGAGAAGCGGCGTGGCTCAGTGGCAAGAGCCCGGGCTTCGGAGTCGGAGGTCGCGGGTTCCAGTGCCGACTCTGCCACTTGTCAGCCGTGTGACTGTGGGCGAGTCACTTCACTTCTCTGTGCCTCGGTTCCCTCATCTGTAAAATGGGGATGAAGACTGTGAGCCCCGCGTGGGACAACCTGATTCCCCTGTGTCTACCCCAGCGCTTAGAACAGTGCTCGGCACATGGTAAGCGCTTAACAAATACCGACGTTATTATATCCGCGTATATATGTGTGTATATATATGTATATTTTAATGGCTTTTGTTAAGCGCTTACTGTGCATCAAGTACTGCTCCGCCACTTGTCAGCTGTGTGACCTTGGGCGAGTCACTTCACTTCTCCGTGCCTCACTTCCCTCATCTGTAAAATGGGGATGGGGACTGTGAGCCCCCCGTGGGACCACCTGATCACCTTGTATCTACTCCAGCGCTTAGAACAGTGCTTGGCACACAGTAAGCGCTTAACAAATACCAATATTACTGTAATAAGTGCTGGGGTAGATAGAAGCTAATCAGGCTGGACCCAGCCCCTTCACACACGGGGCTCTCGGTCGTCACCTCCATTTTACAGATGAGGTAACCGAGGAGCAGAGAAGTGACTTGTCCAAGATCACCCAGCAGGCAAGTGGCAGAGCCAGGATTAGAACCCAAGTCCTCCGACTCCCAGGTCTGTGCTCTTTCCCCTCTGGTACGACACTCCTCTGAATTGGTTCAACACTGTCTAAAGGCAGAGTTCTGCAACAGTTCATAGAGTGAGGAGGGCTCCTCCACCACACTGAAAAATACCAAGCTCCTCGGTCAGTCATTCAGTCGTATTTATTGAGCACTTAATGTGTGCAAAGCACTGTGCTAAATGCTTGGGAGAGTACACTGTAACAATAAACGGATTCGTTCCCTGCCCTCAACGACCTGACCGGCAGTAGACAAGGTTACAAGGAATGGGATTGTCTATACCCTACTCTTTTGTAATAATAATAATAATAATAATGATGTTGGCATTGTTTAAGCGCTTACTCTGTGCCGAGCACTGTTCTAAGCGCTGGGGTAGCCACAGGGGAATCAGGTTGTCCCACGTGGGGCTCACAGTCTTCATCCCCATTTTACGGACGAGGGAACTGAGGCACAGAGAAGCAAAGTGACTCGCCCACAGTCACACAGCTGACAAGTGGCAGAGCTGGGCGTTGAGTACAGTCCTCTCGATAAGTAGCGCCGATTACAGTAACTAAGGGGGGCTCTGCGGCCTCCCTGCAGCGTGTAGAGTGAAAATTGCCAAACTCCGCATTTGAAAACCCTGAGCAGGATCTTGGGGTTTGGTGATGAGTGAATGTGGCTGTTGTTATAGCGTACTCCCCCCGAGCGCTTAGCACAGTGCTTTGCACGCAGTAAGCCCTCGCTAAATACGTTGGAATGAATGAGTGCCCCTCCACCGAGTTTGAAGCTGAATTGGTTCGTCGCTTGTGGAACTGAGGGGAGGAAGGTACAACGGCATAGGACAATGAGAAGCAGCGTGGCTCAGTGGAAAGAGCACGGGCTGTGGGGTCAGAGATCATGAGTTCGAATCCCGGCTCTGCCACTTGTCAGCCGTGTGACTGTGGGCGAGTCACTTAACCTCTCTGTGCCTCAGTGACCTCATCTGGAAAATGGGGATTAAGACTGTGAGCCCCACGTGGGACAACCTGATTCCCCTGTGGCTCCCCCAGCGCTTAGAACAGTGCTCTGCACAGAGTAAGCCCCTAACAAATACCAACATTATTATTATTAATGAGAGATCAACCCTCTCTTGAAATGTAACCCGGCACCTGCTCAGTAGCGTAAGGGAACGTGTCTAATAACGATCATAATGGTGGTAGTTAAGCGTTTACTATGAGCCGGACACTGTACTAAGCACTGGGGTGCAAAGGGGAAGCAGCGTGGCTCAGTGGAAAGAGCCCGGGCTTGGGAGTCAGAGGTCATGGCTTCGAATCCCGGATCTGCCGCTTGTCAGCCGCGTGACCTTGGGCAAGTCACCTGACTTCTCTGTGCCTCAGTTCCCTCATCTGTCAAACGGGGATTAAAACTGTGAGCCCCACGTGGGACAAGCTGATCACCTTGTATCCCCCGGCGCTTAGAACAGTGCTTTGCACATAGTAAGCGCTTAACAAATGGCACGATTTATTGAAAGGACAATAGAGCTGAACACATGGGGCAGGGATCGTGCCTATGAACTCTCTCGAATGGTACCCTCCCAAACGCTTAGTACAGTGCTCGACACATCCACAAGTGAGCTCTCAGAAAATGCCTCTTGACGGACTCCAACCGATTTCATGGTTAGGGTCTCTAGTTCGACACGTGGCACTACGTGGGCGCTCAGTAAACACCCCTGCTGCCATCTCTACTGCACCTGCTGCTATTGTGGCTGCTATCACCACTGCGACCGCGGCTATTATTCATCTCCTACGGATCGTAAGCTCTCTGTGGGCGGGGGATTTGTCTAGTTTACTGTTGTATTCTCGCAGGCTCTCAGTATAGCGCTCTGCACGCAGGAGGCGCTCAGTAAATACGATCGAACGGATCCGATCCCCGCAGATAAACCGAAGGGTGCATAGGGAAGCAAAGATGAGTGGAACATTGCAAGCCCGGGGAATTCGGAGGGAGAGAGTGAAACCTGCAGGCTTTGATTCCGGACGTGTCCGAGGACATTCTTTGGCCTGGGTTGGGGGTGTGGTAACGACTCAGTAATACGCGAAGGGGCATTAATAGGTAATCTCGCAACAACTGGGTGGCTGGTTTAAGGTTGGCCCGGTGACCTTCTGTGGCTCAATTAAAGGGCTTTACCTCTGTTAACTTGTTTTCCAGAAAAAAACACCCCAGTGCAGCCCTCCCTCCCCATCCCTCAGAAGGGTCACCAGTGATGGCTGGAGTGCAGAGGGGTGAAAGATTATTTTGACTCGGTTCCATTCCACCGGCATCACGCTCGAATGGAGGCTTAACGGCCAGTGACCCGATTTCAATTAAATGTAAACGGGACAATTTTCCTTCGACTTGGGGTTGACTGTCTTCACAGTGAGGATTAGGCTGGGGAGGAGTGATGCGTTTATTTAGTCCTCGCAAGTTTACCGCCTCCCGCCAGCATGCCTGCGTTAGATGACCTCCTGGAGCACGTCGGCGAGTTCGGCCGCTTCCAGCAACAAACCTTCTTCTTCCTGTGCCTGCTGTCGGCGTCTTTCACCCCCATCTACGTGGGGATCGTGTTCCTGGGGTTCACCCCCGAACACCGCTGCCTGAACCCGGGCGTGTCGGAGCTGAGCGGCCGCTGCGGCTGGAGCCGGGAAGAGGAGCTCAATCGCACGGTGCCGGGGCTGGGGAGCCCTGGGGGGGCCTTCACCCGCCAGTGCCGCCGGTTCGACGTGGACTGGAACCGGTCATCCCTGAGCTGCGATGACCCACTGGCCCGGGCCGGGAACCGGAGCGCCATCCCGCTGGCCCCCTGCCGCGACGGCTGGGTCTACGACACCGCCGGATCCTCCATCGTCACCGAGGTGAGGTCACGGGCGGAAGGGGGACTTCTGGTGCAGCGGAGGGGGAGCGGGGTGGCTCGGCTTTGGCTCCGAGAGAGGGGCACAGTCGGTCACCCGGTCGTAATTCCTAATAGTAATGGTACTGGTGAAGCGCTTAGTGGCAAGAGCCCGGCCTTGGGAGTCAGAGCTCGTGGGTTCGAATCCCGGCCCTGCCACTGGTCAGCTGGGCGACTGTGGGCAAGTCACTTCTCTGTGCCTCAGTTACCTCATCTGTAAAATGGGGATTAACTGTGAGCCTCACGTGGGACAACCTGATTATCCTGCATCTACCCCAGCGCTTAGAACAGTGCTCTGCACCTAGTAAGCGCTTAACAAATACCAACATCATCATCATCATCGTCATTATTATGTACCAGGCACTGTTCTAAGCACTGAGGAAGATCAGCACAGTCCCCCTCCCACCTGGGGCTCACACTCTTAACCCCCATCTTACAGATGAGGGAACTGAGGCCCAGAGAAGTGAAGCGTCTTGCCCAAGGTCACACGGCAGACGGGTGGCGGAGCCGGGATTAGAACCCAGGGCCTTCTGACTACCAGGCCCATGCTTTCTTTATCCACTGAGCCACGCTGCTTTTCAGTGGACTAAGTGCTTGGGAGAGGACAGTGTACCAATAAACAGTCCAGAACGGGTTCAAAGTGGGGTTCTCTGTTTGCCATCGAGGGGCCACCTGAGAAAGTGCCTTCCTATTGGCTCCAATCAATCAATAGTATTTATTGAGCACTTACTCTGTGCAGTGCACTGCACCAAGTGCTTGGGGGAGTACAGTATTTGGTAGGCAACAGCCCGACCCTCAAGAGCTTCCAATCTAGTAGGGGAGAGAGCCACTACGGGTAGGGGAAAGAAAGCTAGTAGAAGGATCTTATTTGCTGTTGTTTTAATGAGATGTTCATCCCCTCGATTCGATCTATTGCTATCGTTCTCGTCTGTCCGTCTCCCCCGATTAGACCGTAGGCCCGTCGAGGGGCAGGGACCGTCTCTATCTGTTACCGATTTGTACGTTCCAAACGCTTAATACAGTGCTCTGCACATAGTAAGCGCTCAATAAATACTATTGAATGAATGAATGAATGATCTGTACCTAAGAGCTGTCAGGCGGGGTCGGGGGTGAAGATGAGAAATCCAGTGAATTCAGGAAATTCTCTTCCCAGACGAGATGTGATTTTAGCTGCGCTTTGAAAATGAGGAGAGTAATGGTCTGTTTATTGTCATGGACTCTCCCAAGCACTTCGTACAGTGCTTCGCACACAGTAGGCACTCAGTAAATTCGGTCGAATGAATTGAATGATTGAGTATCTGTTGGAGATGAAGGGGAAGGGGGTTCCGGGCAAGAGGGAGGGTGTGTGCAAGGGGTCGGTGGGGAGAGACGAGTGACTGTGTTGGTGTTAGAGGAGTGGAGCGAGCGGGCTGGATTGCAGTGGGAGAGGAGTGAGGGTAAGGCAGGGGAGCAAACTGATATTGTCTAAAACCAAGCACCTCCACCCCTTCTAGGCAATATTAATTCTCACTGTAGCTCAGGGCTTCTTATGAAGGATAAAGAAGTGGAGAATGGGAAGCCCCATTTTTGTTTTATAGAAGAAAGATGGGATCTTTATCATCATAATAATAGTGGTATTTGTTAATATGTTCCAGGCACTGTACTAATCGCTGGGGCGGATATAAGCATACGAGGTTGGACGCAGTCGCTGTCCCCTGTAGGGCTCGCAGCCCAAATCCCCCTTTTACAGATGCGGTAACTGAGGCCCAGAGAAGTGAGGTGACTTGCCCAACGTCACATGGCAATCAAGTGGCGGAGTAGAGATGAGCACTCATGACCTTTTCTGACTCCCAGACCTCTACTCTATCCACGGTGCTCAAGTCGCGACGCCCAGTACTGGACATCGGGCAGCGCTATGTATTGAGCGCTTGCCGTGCGTGCGGAGAGCACTGTACTAACACTTGAAAGGCTACAGTCCAGTAGACCTGGGGTACGCATTCCTCGCTCACGAAGAGCTTACTGTTTAAAAGGTGTAACCGAGGAGTGCTGATTCAGTTGCTCAGTTGCTCAACTCTCGTGTACTTAGTACAGTGCTTGGCACATGATAATGATTGGGATATTTGCCAAGCACTTAATATTAGAGAGAACTTCTCAAGAGCTTAGTACAGTGCTGTGCACAGGGTAAGTGCTCCTTGATTGACTTTTCTAGACTCTTGGGAGCTTGTGAGCAGAGAAGGTGCCTACCAACTCTGTTATACTGTAAGAATAATAATGATGTTGGTATTCGTTAAGCGCTTACTATGTGCAGAGCACTGTTCTAAGTGCTGGGGTAGATTCAGGGCAATCAGGTTGTCCCACATGAGGCTCGCAGTCTTCCCCATTTTCCAGATGAGGTAATAATAATAATGTTGGTATTTGTTAAGCGCTTACTATGTGCCGAGCACTGTTCTAAGCGCTGGGGTAGACACAGGGGAATCAGGTTGTCCCACGTGGGGCTCACAGTCTTAATCCCCATTTTCCAGATGAGGGAACTGAGGCACAGAGAAGTTAAGTGACTTGCCCACAGTCACACAGCCGACAAGTGGCAGAGCCGGGATTCGAACCCATGTACTCTCCCAACGGCTTAGTAATAATAATGCTGGTATTTGTTAAGCGCTTACTATGTGCAGAGCACTGTTCTAAGCAACTCTTGTACACAACTCTTGACACAGTAACACCCTTGTTTGACTTCCCTAGACTCTAAACTCCTTGTGAGCAGGGAGCCTGTCTACCAACCCTGTTATATTGTACTTTTCCAAGTGCTTAGTACAGTGCTCTGCACAGAGTAAGCCCTACATGAATACCATTCATTGAGTTCTCTAGATGGTGAACTCCTTGTGGGCAGGGAACATGTCAACCAACTCTGTGGTATTGTGCTCTCCAGTACCACAGTAAGCGCTCAATAAATAGCGTTGATAGATTCAACCCAACTGCTCCACTGGAGTCATAGGGTGACCAGAGGTCCCCAAAATTTCATTGTCTCTACCATCTCCTGCCCGGGGATCCATCGAGATGGGATGCGTCCCTCGTCCTGTCGTCCTGCGCCTGGCCCGGAACGCCTTCCGTCTTAACATTCGACAGACCATCATCCTCCCCACCTTCAAAGCCTTATTGAAGCCACATCTCCTCCAGGAGGCCTTCCTGGACTAAGCCCTCATTTTCTTTTCTCCCCCTCCCTTCTGGGTCACCCCTCTACTTGGACCCCTTATTCATCCCTCTCTCATCTCCACAGCGCTTATGAACATATCTTGAATTTATTTGTATTAATGCCTGACACCCCCTCCTGTCACTGGGAGCGAACGTGTCTACCAACTGTTGTATCGTACTCTCTCAAGCACTTAGTACAGTGATTTGTACACGGGGAGTGCTCAGTAAATTCCATTAATGGATGGATTTTTGCACTGGCAGAGCTCTGCCTCGATACGGCAGTGGGTCGGGGCCCTCACTGTAGCCGGGGCCCTTTGTTTTCAAGACCGAAATCTGGCTCCGCCGCTCTGAAAGGAATCTCCTCAGACTTTTAGTTTGCTTGACACCCACCCCAGAACCTGAGACTGGAAATGATGGACAGGGGATCGGCCGGAGTTATTCATTCCCGCCGCAGCAATGTTTAACGCAGTTAGGCCTTGGACATTGGAACTTATTCTGAGTGAGAGGGATGTACTGACTGGCTCGCTAGCTTTTTATTTGAACAACATCCTCTGGCAACGTCTGGAGAATTCCTGTTGTGTCACCACTCTGACAGGGCTGTACGTCACCTAGCTCTTCCCTTAAAATCTCTGCAGTGACACCAGGAGTGGCTGATCACTCGTCACTGTGTGATGGTCTACAGGAGAGAGGGCAGGACCCAGAGTCAGCGGACGTGGGTTCTAATCCCGGCTCTGCCCCTTGTCTGTGGGGTGATCTTAGGCAAGTCACTTTGCTTCTCTGGGCCTCAGTTTCCTCAACTGTAAAGTGGGGATTCAATACTCGTTCTCCCTCCGACTCAAACTGCGAGCCCCATGTTGAGAAGCAGCAGGGCGCAGTGGCAAGAGCACGAGCTTGGGAGTCAGAAACATGGGTTCTAATCCCGGCTCCGCCACTTGTCTGCTGTGTGACCTTGGGCAAGCCACTTCACCCCTCTGTGCCTCAGTTACCTCATGTGCAAAATGGGGGATTAAGACTGCGAGCCCCGCGTGGGACATCGTGATTACCCTTTATCTGCCCCAGAGTTCAGAACAGCGCTTGGCACATAATAAGCGAACCCATCATTGGGCAGGGATTGTCTCCATCTGTTGCCGAATTGTCCATTCCAAGCGCTCAGTACAGTGCTCTGCACATAGTAAGCGCTCAATAAGTACTAATGAATAAATGAATGAATAAGCACTTGAAAAAACTCCATAAAAACCTGGTAGCCCACACGTATGTGGGCTCAGATCTAAATTGCTTAGTGGGTTTTTTTTAACGGTATCTGTTAAGCGCTTACTATATGCCAGGGTAGTTGCAAGCTAATCGGGTTGGACGCATTCCCTGTCTGACATACAGCTCACAGTCTTCATCCCCATTTTACAGATGAGGTAACTGAGGCCCAGAGGAAAGGAAGTGACTTGCTCAGGGTGACACAGCAGACAAGTGGCAGAGTCAGGGTGAGAACTCAGGTCCTTCTTACTCCCAGGCCGTGCTCTATCCCTTAGGCTGCTGTGATTTAGGGGCTTAGGCCGCCTCTGGCCTCGAACACGCTCCCTTCAAATCCGACGGACATTTACCCTCCCTGCCTTCAAAACCTTATTGAAGGCACATCTCCTCCAAGAGGCCTTCCCTGACTAAGCCCGACTTTCCTCTTCTCCCACGCCCTCCCGTGTCTCCCTGACTTGCTCCTTTTATGCCTCCCCTCCCCCAGCCCCACAGCTCTTATGTGCAGATAATTTATATTAAAGTCTGCCTCCCCGTCTAGGCTGTGAGTTTGTTGTAGGCTGGGAATGTGATCGTTTATAAGATTGTACTCTCCCGTGCACTTAGTATGGTGCTCTGCGCACAGTAAGAACTCAAGAAATGTGATCGCATGAAAGAATTACAACTGTGTGCCGTGTAATGCAGATGTCATGCACACCACTTTTATTTTAGTGATATTTATGTGTTTATGGGTTCGAATCCCGGCTCTGCCACTTGTCAGCTGTGTGACTGTGGGCAAGTCACTTCACTTCTCTGGGCCTCAGTTACCTCATCTGTAAAATGGGGATGAAGACTGTGAGCCTCACGTGCGACAACCTGATTACCCTGCATCAACCCCAGCGCTTAGAACGGTGCTGTGCACATAGTAAGCACTTAACAAATGCCAACATTATTATTATTGTTATTATTACTGTGTGTCAAGCACTGTTCTAAATGCTGGAGTAGATACAAGTTAACGAGGGTGAATAAAGTCCCTGTCCCACTTGAGGTTTGCAGTCTGAGTAGGAAGGAGATCAGGTTTTGAATCCCCCCTTTGGCAGTTCTCTGAGGTACAGAGAAGCTAAGTGACTTGCCCTAGGTCACACTGCAGGTCCTCAGGTCCCAGATCCTCTGGCTCCCAGGCCCGTGCCTTATGCACTAGACTATAATAATAATAATGACATTTGTTAAGCGCTTACTATGTGCAAAGCACCGTTCCAAGTGCTGGGGGGGGATACAAGGTGATCAGGTTGTCCCACGTGGGGCTCACAGTCTTGATCCCCATTTTACGGATGAGGGAACTGAGGCCCAGAGAAGTTAAGTGACTTGCCCAAAGTCACACAGCTGACAGGTGGCGGGAGCCGGGATTAGAACCCATGACCTCTGACTCCCAAGCCCGGGCTGTTTCCACTGGGCCACGTTCCTTCCTGTTTGGAAATATTTTGAGAGTCTCAGAATCAAGAGTGCTATGTATTGTTATGAGGCGGGGAGAAACATGACCACCCCCGCCCCCCTGCACACTCCCAAAACCCCACTGTCCCACTTCTGCCAAATCCTCTGTGTTCCTTTCTGAGCTGCAGAACGGAACATAAGGGCAGACAGATCAGTGAAGACCAGACCACCTTGGCCTAGTGGATAGAGGGTGGACCTGGGTTCTAATTGTGACCCCACATGTCTGCTGAATGACTTTGGGCAAGTCACCTCACTTCTCTGTGCTTCAGTTACCACATATGTAAAAAAAAAAAATGGGGATGAGTGTGACACCCATGCAGGACAGAAACTGTATCCAACCTGAATAACGTGTATATACCCCAGTGCTTTGAACAGTGCTTGGAACATAGTAAGAGCTTAACAAGCATCATTATTATTACTATTGTTATTCTCTGTGCCTCGGTTACCTCATCCGTCAAATGGGAATTAAGATTGTGAGCCCCATGTGGGACAGAGATGGTGACCAACCTGATTATCTTATACCTGATTCCCCTGTGTCTACCCCAGCGCTTAGAACAGTGCTCTGCACATAGTAAGCGCTTAACAAATACCAACATTATTATTAGAGAAGCAGCGTGGCGCAGTGGAAAGAGCATGGGCTTTGGAGTCAGGGCTCATGAGTTCGAATCCCAGCTCTGCCACTTGTCAGCTGTGTGACTGTGGGCAAGTCACTTAACTTCTCTGTGCCTCAGTTCCCTCATCTGTAAAATGGGGATGAAGACTGTGAGCCCCACGTGGGACAAGCTGATTCCCCTGTGTCTACCCCAGCGCTTAGCACAGTGCTCTGCACATAGTAAGCGCTTAACAAATACCAACATTATTATATCTACCCCAGCACTTAGAATAGTAATAATAATAATAATGATAATAATGAAAATAATGGCATTTGTTAAGTGCTTACTATGTGCCAGGCACGGTACTAAGCTCTGGGGGTGGATACAAGCAATTTGGGTTGGACAAAGTCCCTGTCTTCTGTGGGGCTCACAGTCTCAATCCCCATTTTACTAATGAGGTCATAAGGCCCAGTGAAGTGAAGATCAACATTCAGACAAACGTTTTAAATAGAGACAAACGACTCCTGGGCAACTGTTTGTCACTAGTAATAATGTTGGTATTTGTTAAGCGCTTACTATGTGCAGAGCACTGTTCTAAGCGCTGGGGGTAGATACAGGGTAATCAGATTGTCCCCCCCCCCCCCCCCCGTGGGGCTCACAGTTAATCCCCATTTTACAGAGGAGGGAACTGAGGCACAGAGAAGTGAAGTGATTTGCCCACAGTCACACAGCTGGCAAGTGGCAGAGTGGGGATTCGAACCTATAACCTCTGACTCCCAAGCCCGGGGTCTTTCCACTGAGCCACGCTGCTTCTCACCCGCGCTCTCCCAGATATCTTCAATTCATCCAATAGACTGTGAGTCCCATGTGGGTCAGGGACTGTGCCCAACCTGATGAATTTTATGTACCCCAGGACTTAGGACTGTGCTCGACACATAGTAAGTGCTTAACGAATACCACAAAAAAAAGTTCTCTGAGAAGCAACTCAACCAGGCATTCAGTATCGGCTTCAGCATCCATTTCCCCCATTCCCACTTGTTCTCTTGCTTCGTTTTCCTTCTTCCCCGAATCTCCCGTTCTCTCTCACCCACCACCTTATTTCCCCAGCTTCACCCTCTCCTTCCTTTCCCCGGTTTCAGCCCAAGGTTTCATGGTGGCACGTCTGAAGTGGGCGCTGACTTTCCGTAGCACTCTTTTGGGGAGCAGGGATTCACTCAAGGTCTCTCAGCTGGGACGGCTCTGTCCAGGTTAAACATTTCTTTCAGGCGGATTAAACATTTGGTGACCTTGTTCCATCCAAAGGGGTTGAAGATCCTTTTTTTTCCTCCTGAAACAGCTGAATCTGGGCCCACGTATTTCTCCAGGACTGACTGAACCTCAACCTCACCTCCTCCAGGAGGCCTTCCCAGACTGAGCCCCCCTTTCACTCTGCTCCTCCTCTCCTCCCCATTCCCCCTTCTCCTGCCCTCTGCTCTTCCCCCTGCCCCTCCCCTCAGCACTGTGCATCTTTGTATATATTATTTATTACTCTATTTTGTTAATGATGTGTATATAGCTATGATTCTATTTACCTTGAAGTCTCTGCCAGACTACTTGTTTTGTACCGTTTTGCTTTGCTGTCCCCCGTTTAGACTGTGAGCCCGTTATTAGGCAGGGATTGTCTCTATCTGTGGCGGAATTGTACATTCCAAGTGCTTAGTACAGAGCTCTGAACATAGTAAGCGCTCAAAAGCGCTGTTGAATGAATGAATGAACCAGACGGTGTCATCCTGAGGGGATGTGGGCCAGAAAACTCATTACTTCTTCTCCACCTTCACCTAACACCCTGTCCTGGGCTGAGATCTGACTCTCTTACAGAGATTCATGTGATAGACTCCCTGTCCTTCCACCTACCTGTCACCGGTCGATAATACCTTCATTCATTCAATCGTATTTATTGAGCGCTTACCGTGTGCAGAGCACTGTACTAAGAGCTCGGGAGATTACAATCAACGGACACATTCCCTGCGTATCAGAATCCTACCGCTACAAGCCGGGAGCTAGACAGAACGAGCTGAAACGCATTTAAAAATAAGTATCTCAATTTCCTTTGCCTGGTCCCACTCACACAAGCCAAAGCAAAAATCAAGGAATGGTAGAAGCAGAAAGTGAGGGCCCAACAAGATAATCTATCAGAAGAATTCATTACAACTCGATAGGGCTCACCCAGTTCATCTAATATGATAGCACTTTATATTATCATGCATGAATATAATGAGTTCACCCACCAGGGCCTCACCCAAAGGCAGCAGGTCACACACAGACACCCAAGTCAAAGTGGCGTCTACTTGGATACATATGATGACCATCCAGGTGCCTCCATTTCCTAATGGTGCCACTGCAGAGTGGGCAGGGTAGGGGAGAGTTTTGGACCAACTGACAAAGGTCTCATCCCATTACGTAAGACTGTTCCTCCGGGTGGATTGATAGAGGGGCACCTGACCAAACCTGGTAGTTTTCCACTTGGGGGTAGTCACTTGGCCGTGCCTTGATCTCTTCGTTAGCCTAGAGGGGTGGGCGAATATCACTTCCTTATCTCACCCACAAGGTCAGCAGCTGCCGTCGGGACTATCCCGAAGATGTCTGTCCGCGTTGAGCAGCTCTCCTCCGCTTACCAGCAGCTGCGGCAGGAAATAGTACAAAGGTCCGAAAACGGGGAAGGCCTGTGGCGACCGTGGTGTGCCCGCCTTGAGCAGACGGTGGCTTGGCCAAACGAGATGGAATCCAGGCTTTGGGCCCGACACACCCCAAGTCAGTTCCCTTCTTATGAAGAGCCTCCCAGGCCACTGTATGGACCTTAACCCTTTTTTCCTCCCCGCTCAATCAATAATCATCAGTCGTGGTATTTATTGAATGCTCACTACTGTGCAGAGCACTGTACTAAGTTTGGGAAAGGAGAACACAGCAGAAGTAGTAGACATGTAGCTCTCATAATATCCTGGTTGGACTATTGTGTCAGCCTCCTCTCTGATCTCCATTCCTCCCGTCTCTCCCCGCTCCACTCTATTCTTCATTCCGCTGCCCGGATCCTCTTCCTGCAGAAACGCTATGGTCATGTCACTCCCCTCCTTTAAAAACCCCGAGTGGTTGCCTATCGACCTCCGCACGAAACAAAAACTCCTCACTCTGGGCTTCAAGGCTCTCCATTACCTCGCTCCCTCCTTCCTCACCTCCCTTCTCTCTTTCTCCTGCCCACCCCGCACACTCCGCTCCTCTGCCGCTCACCACCTCACCGTCCCCCGTTCTCGCCTGTCCCGCCCTCGGCCCCTGGCCCATGTCCTACCGCTGTCCTAGAAGGCCCTCCCTCCTCACCTCTGTCAAACTAACTCTCTTCCCCTCTTCAAAGCCCTACTGAGAGCTCACCTCCTCCAAGAGGCCTTCCCAGACTGAGCTTCCCTTTTTCCCTCTGCTCCCTCTCTGCTCCCCCTCCGCCCTCTCCTCCCTCCCCCTTACCCCTTTCGCCTCTCCTCAGGTAAGCCCCCTTTCCCTCTGCTCCTCCCCCTCTCCCGTCACCTCCCCTCAGCACTGTGCTCATTTGTATATATTTTTATTACCCTATTTATTCTGTCAGAGTATACATCCCCTTGATTCTATTTATCGCGATTATGTTGTCTTGTTTTTGTCCGTCTGTCTCCCCCGATTAGACGGTGAGCCCGTCACTGGGCAGGAATTGTCTCTATCTGTTGCCGAATTGTTCATTCCAAGCACTTAGTACAGTGCTCTGCACATAGTAAGCGCTCAGTAAACACTGCTGAATGAATGAATGAACATGTTCACCACCCAAATGAGCTTACAGTCTAGAGAGGGATTTTAATAATTATAACATAATTAGAATATGAATTTTATTATTATTATTATTGTGGTATTTGTTAAGCATTTACTCTTAGGACTTACTCTGTCCTAAGCACTGTGGTAGATGCAATAATACTAATGATAATGTTGGTATTTGTTAAGCGCTTACTGTGTGCAGAGCACTGTTCTAAGCGCTGGGGGAGATACAGGGGAATGAGGTTGTCCCATGTGATGCTCACAGTCTTCATCCCCATTTTACAGATGAGGGAACTGAGGCACAGAAAAGTGAAGTGACTTGCCCACAGTCACACAGCTGTCAAGGGGCAGAGTCGGGATTCGAACCCATGACCGCTGACTCCCAAGCCCGGGCTCTTTCCACTGAGCCACGCTGCTTCTCTAGGCAATGTAAACCGATGAGGCACATTGTGTGTCCCTCATGAGGCTCGCTGGTATCTTATCTCCATTTTTACAGATGAGGATACTGAGGCACAGAGAAGTGAAGTGACTTGCCTAAGGTCACACGGCAGACAAGTGATGGAGCCGGGATTAGCATCCAAGTCCTCTGACTCTCAGGTCTATGGCTCTTTCTGTTTGGCCGTGACATTTCTCAAGCGGTTCTTCGTGTGAAAGCATTTATTCATTCATTCGTTCATTCAATTGTATTTATTGAGCGCTTACTGTGTGCACAGCACTGTACTAAGGGCTTGGAAAGTACAATTCGGCAAGAGATAGAGACAATCCCTGGCCAACAATGGGCTCACAGTCAAGGGGGGTAAAGAGGGTGAGCAGTGTGCTAGGTGCTGGTCCCAAGGATTGTGTCATTTTCTACGATAAACTCCTCCAGACTGCAAGCTCACAGTGGGCAGGGAGCGTGTCTGCCAATCCTGTTGTATTGCACTCTCTCCAGCGCTTAGTACAGTGCTCTGCACACAGTAAAAGGAGAAGCAGCATGGCCTTGGGCAAGTCACTTCCCGTCTCTGTGCTTCAGTTGCCTCATCTGTAAAACGGGGATTAATAATGTAACCGTGTACGACGGGGACTGTGTCCAACCTGATTAGCTTGTATCCCCCCCCCAGCACTTAATACAGAGCCTGGCACAAAGTAAGTGCTTTAACGAAAACCAAAAAAAAAAAATAATAAAATAAGTAAATAGCATTGATTGATTGAACTGGGGTCTTTGTTTTGCTTTTCTGACCAAAATACCAGTTTAAAAATCCTTGGACTAATATGTCCCCTGCTTCTCTCTCTCTGTTCTCTCTCAGAGTCAATTATTGCTATGTTCTGGACTCTGTCCTCAGTTCACTGAAGTTCCTACCTCATGAGGTACACATTGCACACAAGGTTCACTAGGACGGAGACGAGGCTTGTCAGCAAAATTTACTTAAGTTGTTTTGTTTCCATTTGTACTAATCCCCACCCACATGTTTTTCTTTGTAGGCCCGTTTGATGTTTTCTACTTTTGGGACAATTTCTGTTATCCATCAATCAAAGAGTGGCATTTTATTGAACGCTTACTTTGAGCGGAGCACCTTACTAAGCACATGGGAGAGTATAATCCAACAGAGTTGGTAGACACGTGCCCATTACCTGTGATTTAACATCGCTGTTCCTTTCGCCCATTAAGAGAACCCTGGATGCCATCGTGACCCTGCTGATGAGGGCCAGAGGCATTACCAGACTCCTTCTCCCCCGACATTCGGTGATCTCTGATCCTCGCCAGCGTCGAACCTCTCCTTGCTCCCCCATCCAATCCCAACCAACCCCACAGTGTAGGTTGGCAGCTGCCCTTCCTTTTCTAATTGTGCTATTTGCTATGCGCTTACTCTGTGCTAGGCACTGTATTAAGCGTTGGAGTGGATGCACGCAAATCGGGTTGGACGCGGTCCCTGCCCCATGTGGGGCTCAAAGCAATGAGGCACAGTCTCTGTCCCTTGTGAGGCTCCCAGGTATCTTATCTCCATTTTTCCAGATGAGAAAACTGAGACCCAGAGAAGTGAAGTGACTTGCCCAAGATGTCACAGCAGACAAGTGGCGGAGCCGGGATTAGAACCCAGGTGCTTCTGACTCCCAGGCCCGTGCTCTTTCCACTAGGCCCTGCGGCTTCACTTCCAAAAAGTTCCAGCAAATGAATCTCATAGTGCTTGGGGATAATTCTGATTCCTTGACTTTTCCCGGTCTCTTCCTCTCTCAGAAATTTCTGTGCTTTAGAGTGCTTTAAAGCACTCAATCACCTTGCCCCCGCCTACCTCACCTTGCAGTCAAGGGGCAGAGCAAGTATTAGAACCCAGGTCCTTCTGACTCTCAGGTAAGTGCTCTTTCCACTAAGCCACGCTGCTTCTGATCGATTGAGTGCAGTCTAGCGAGTTTAAGGGGGCTTCAGGGAAGGGTTTGAAGGGATCTCGGTTACTTGTGGGTTTTCATTTGCTGTCTCCTAACTAACCCCGTGTATTTCTTCAGTTTAACCTGGTGTGTGATGATTCCTGGAAAGTAGATGCGTTTCAATCCTCCGTGAACATGGGCTTCTTCATTGGCTCTCTCAGCATCGGTTACATCGCCGACAGGTAGGGAAAAGCTGTTCCTGGTCAGTGGCTACTGAGTCGCGAATGGAAAGGCAAATCATCAGTCACAGTTACTAAGTTCTTACTGTACCAAGTTGATGAGGGAGTACACTATAACCGTAAACAGACGCATTCACTGCCCACAACAAGCTTAAAATCTACTGCAGGGAAGAACAAAGGAAGCAAGTCAGGGTAATGCAGAAGGGAGTGGGAGAAGAGGAAACAGGGGGCTTAGTCAGGGAAGGCTCTTTGGAGGAGTTGTGCCTTCCACAAGGCTTTGAAATGATTGAGAGAAATTGTCTGTTGGATTTGAGGAGGGAGGATGCGGGCGAGGGGTCAGTGGCAAAATAGGTGAGATCGAGGCACACTGTGAAGGTTAGCATTAAAGGAGCGAAGTGTGCGGGCTGAGTTGTAGTAGGAGAGTAGCAAGGTGAGGTAGGCGGGGGCAAGGTGGTGGAGAGCTTTAAAGAAAATGGTGAGGAGCTTCTGTTTGATGTGGAGGGGAATGGATGACCACTAGAGTTTTTTGAAGAGTGGGGTGACATGTCCTGGATATTTTTGTAGGAAAATGATTTGGGTAGCCCGGTAGAGTACGGACTGGAGTAGAGAGAGGCAGGAGGCTGAAACCGTAATCCAGGCAAGACAGGGTGAGTGATTGTATTAATGTGTTAACAGTTTGGATGGAGAGGAAAGGGTGGATTTTAGAGATGTTGTGAAGGTGGGACCAACAGGATTTAGTGATGGATTCACTGTGTGGGTTAAATGAGAGAGAGAAGTCAAGCATAATGCCGAGGTTATGGGCTTGTGAGACAGGAAGGCTCGTGGTGCCATCTAAAGTGGTGGAAAAGGCAGGGGGAGACAGGGTCTGGGTGGGAATTTAAGGAGTTCTGCTTTGGACACATTAAGCTTGAGGTGACAGTAGAACATCCAAGTAGAGATGTCTTCAAGGCAAGAGGAAATGTGAGACTGCAGAGAGGGAGATGAGAGCTGGAGATGTAGATTGAGGTATCATATGTATTGAGGTGGGATTTGAAGCCTTGGGAGTAAATGAGTTCTCCAAGGGAGTGGATGTAGATGGAGAAAAGAAGGGGACCCAGAACTGAACCTTGAGAGAACCCCACATTTAAGGGGTAGGAGGCAGAAGAAAAGCCCACAAAGGAGACCGAGAATGAATGACCAGAGAGATAAGAGGAGAACCAGGAGAGGACAGTCAGAGAAGCCCAGGTTGGATGACGATTCCGGGAGGAGGGGGTGGTCCACAGTGTCAAAGGCAGCTGAGCAGTCGAGGATTCATTCATTCAATAGTATTTATTTCGCGCTTACTGTGTGCAGAGCACTGTACTAAGCGCTTGGAATGGACAAATCGGTAACAGTTAGGGACGGTCCCTGCCCTTTGACGGGCTAGGATGAAGTAGAAGCCACTGGATTTGGCAAAAAGGAGATCATTAGTGATTCAGGTGTCTAACTTGAATATCTTATATCTACTCCAGCGCTTAGTACAGCGCTTGGCTCAAGTAAGCACTTAACACATACCACGATCATTACTATTTTCTTTGGCGCACCCCAGTGCAAAGCCTTATTCTGAGGATTTAGGGGAGTTCGAGAGGTGAAAAAATGCAGTGTGTGTTAATGAGTGCTTAGTACATAGTAGGCGCTCAATGCCACTGATTGTTTGAACAGCGATAGACTCAGGTGTTACTGTGCACAAACACCTTGACCATTTTTTAATCGTATTTGTTAAGCGTTTACTTTGTGGCAGGCACTCTACTAAACACTGGGGTCGATACGAGTTAATCAGGTTGGACACAGTCTGTGTTCCACATGGGGCTCACAGTCTTAATCCCCATTTTACAGATGAGGTAAATGAGGCATAGAGAAGTGAAGTGACTTACCCAAGGTCACACAGCAGACAAGTGGAAGAGCTGTGATTAGAACACAGGTCCTTCTGATTCCCGGGCCCTTCTCTATCCACTAAGCCACACTGCTTCTCTTCTATAAGTTAAATAATACATGACTCCTCAGCAGTATTCACGAGGCAGGAAATCCAGGTCTGCACCTGAGTTCTGAGCCCAGTACTCTCCCAGCAGCAGTGGCCTCTTATGGATAAGGGTGTCTTGCCAAGCTCCTTGAGGCCAGGATATATATTTCAATTTATTTTCATAATTCTCCAAACACCTGGTTCCGACTTTGGTTCCAAACAGCAGTTCAGATGTATGACAAACCCCATTTCTTTCCTTTTTTTTTCCTTAAGTGATATTTTTTTAAGCACATACTGTGTGGCGAGCACTGAGTTAAGTGCTGAGGCAGAGACAAGATATTCAGGTTGAACACACTCCATATCCCACGTGGAGCTCACAGTCTTAATCCCCATCTTACAGATGAGGGAACTGAGACCCAGAGAAGTGATTTGCCCGAGGTCACACAGCAGACAAGTGGCAGAGTCAGGATTAAAACCCAAGTCCTTCTGACTCCCGGTCCCCTGCTCTATCTATCACAGTACTCTATGGAGACTAATTAATCAGGCAAGCAATAATATCTGAGTGCTTACTGTGCAGAACCCTGTACTCAACACTTGGGAGAGTACAGTAGAGTATAAAAGCCTGCAATCTAGCAGTTAATCGTGGTATTTGTTAAGCACCTGCTAATTTCCAAGCACTGTGGAAGGTCCTCTAGTAGATAGAGCATAATCAAATCAGACTAATCTGATTAGAATCCTTTCCCACAAGGTGCTCAGGGTCTAAGGGGGAGGAAGAACAGGTATTGAATCCCCATTTTGTAGCACAGAGAAGTTAAGAGAGTTGCTCAAGGTCAAACAGCGGGCAAGTGGCAGAGCCAGGATTAGTCTCATGACTCCCTGGCACGTGCTCTTTCCATAAGACCACCCTGCTTTCTCAAAAGGATGAAATCCACTAGAAATGATTGCATTCCTTTGACTTGGGGTCCACATTCTGTTGGGCTAGTGGTGGTGGGAGGCTGGTCCCCCCCAAATCAACCCCTAGGCCTCAAATTTCCTGTAGGCAGGAAATGTGTCTGTTTATTGTTATATTGTAGTTTCTTAATACAGTGCTCTGCACCCAGGAAGCCCTCAATAAATACCGATTGAATGATTGAGAGAACCACGGACCGCGGTCTGACGTTTTCTCTCCCTGCCTTTGTTTCCTCTGCAGATTTGGTCGCAAGCTGTGCCTCTTAGTCACCATCTTCATCAATTCCGTCTCCGGGGTGCTCATGGCCTTCTCGCCCAACTACGTGTCCATGCTGATCTTTCGTTTACTCCAAGGAGTGGTCAGCAAGGGGAGCTGGACTTCTGCCTACATCCTGAGTAATGAATGCCCCTTCCGGTGGTTAAATAAGCAATTAGCCTGTCCCTCCTCCTTACCATGGGAGACTCATGCGGGATAGGGATTGGGACTGACCTGATTCACTTGAACCTGACCCAGCGCTTGGTACATTTTTGACAAGTAATAAGTGCTTAACAAATATTATTATTATTATTACTATTATTATCTTGCCCATGGTGAATTGGGATATTCATTCATTCAGTGATATTTATTGAGCTCTTACTGCGTGCAAAGCACTGTACTCAGTGCTTGGGAGAGTGCACTCTAACAATAAACACAATCCCTGCCCAGATAGAGATTTAGGAGAAAGTAGAGCAAAGGTATAGTTTCCCTAGGGTGGGGAAAATCACAGATACGCAGTCATTCGACAGGTTTTTCCCTTTTCATGAATATTTGGGAGAAATAATTCATGCTTTTGGTACTAGCTGTTGCATAGTAATAATCATAATCACTGTGGCATTTATTAAGCACTTTCCTAGGCGCCAAGCATTGTATTATACGCTGGGGTAGATATGAGCTAATAGGGTTGGACATGGTCCCTGTCCCACATAGGGCTCACAGTTCCATGAGGGAATAGGATTAGGAGGAAAAACAGGAATTGGATTCCTATTTTAACAGAAGAGGGAAATCGGGGACAGAGAAGTTAAACGACTTGCTTGGTGATTTCCCACTGCAAGTAAGTGGGAAGGCTAATATTAGAACCCAGGTCTTACAGACCTGGGCTCTTTACACTAGGCTGGTGCCTTTAAATATATATATATATA
This sequence comes from Ornithorhynchus anatinus, assembly GCF_004115215.2. NCBI lineage: Eukaryota > Metazoa > Chordata > Mammalia > Monotremata > Ornithorhynchidae > Ornithorhynchus > Ornithorhynchus anatinus. The sequence goes on along the minus strand of NC_041729.1, from coordinate 64,375,652 downwards.
TATTTATGGTAGTTGTTAGGTGCTTAGGATGTATCAAGCACTGTTCTAAGCGCTGGGGTAGATACAAGCTGATCAGCTTGGACATAGTCCCTGTCCCACATGGGCTCACAGTCTAAGTAGGTCTTGACACTCAGAGCAGGTAAGTTGTTACCCACCTGGGGAAGGTTACGGGTCCTGGAGTTCTGGAGCCTCTCTGACCAGGGTTTCTCATGCTGGCCAACTTGGCTGCGTCCTTTCTGGAGTTCGTTCCTGTCCTCTGCTTCACTCAGTCAGTCTGCTTCATATGTGGCAGACATTGATTCTCCCCCCGTTCAAAGCCTTATTGAAGGCACAGGAGGCACAGATCCAGGAGGCCTTCCCCGATCAAGCCCCCCTTTCCTCTTCTCCCACCCCCTTCTGCGTCACCCTGACTCTCTCCCTTTACTCATCCCTACTCCCAGCCCCACAGTACTTACGTATATCTCTGTAATTCGTTTACTTCCATTAAAGTCCAGCCCCAGAGCACTTCTGTACATATCTGTAATTTCTTTATGTTAATGTCTGTCTCCCCTTCTAGCCTGTAAACTCACTGTGGGCAGGGAATGTGTCTGTTCATTCATTCAGTTGCATTTATTGAACGCTTACTATGTGCAGAGCACTGTACTGAGCACTTGGAATGTACAATTTGGCAACAGATAGAGACAATCCCCGCCCAACAATGGGCTCAAAGTCTAAACGGGGGAGACAGACAACAAAACAAAATAGAACAAAACAAAAGTAGTCTGGCGACTAGTTTATTGTTCCGTTGTCCTCTCTCCAGCGCTTAGTACAGTGCCCTGCCTACAGTAAGCACTCAGTAAATATGACTGACTGACTGACTTGTCCCAGAGGTTGTTAGCTTGAACTACAGGAGAACCGTGGCTATTTTGTACCAAGTGAACTTCACCTGTGGGCATAGCATTGTAGTAGAATTAGGAGATGCGTGTGGTAATCCCAACTACTCACGTGGAACTCACAGTCTCAGTAGATGTTGACCCTCAGAGCAGATAAATGGTAACCTACCTGGGAAAGTTACAGATCCTGTAGCTCTGGAGCCTCTCTGACCAGGGGTCTCTGCGTGGCCCCTTCTTGAGGACGTCCCCTGGCCTCTGCTTCAGTCACAGAATTTGTTGGCCTGAGCTACCGGAGAACCGTGGCCATTCTGTACCAAGGAGCCTTCACCTTTGGCCTCGTGGTCCTTTCCGGAGTGGCCTACGCAGTTCCTCACTGGAGGTGGCTGCAGTTGGCCGTCACCCTGCCGAGCTTCTTCTTCTTGCTCTACTACTGGTGAGTACCCACCCTTCTGACGTTCAGAGGGGGCTGTCTTTACTCAAGCCACGTGGGGGGCAGCAGGAATGAGGGGGTCTTATCGTCCTCTGGGCGGGGAGGCTGCCCGTTGTAGGGAGGCCCTGGGCACTAAAGTGGGTGCAAGTGGGGCCCAGCACACTGGAAAGTTCTGACTCGGGTGGAAATGAACTGGCCCGTGGCCTGTTTTGTGTGAGGTTGGCTTTATTCATTCAATTCCATCAGTTTTACTGAGCGCTTTTTGTGTGCAGAGCACTGTACTAAGCACTTGGGAAAGAACAGTGCAACAATCAACAGTGTTGATGCGCCAAACCGAGTGGACACCCACAGACTACCTCCCACTCGAGGTAAATTTAAATCCAGATTTCACGCAATCGTGCAACCCCAAGTTATATCGATGATAATAAGAATAATAATAAACTCTTCCCTAGACTGTAAGCTCCTTGTGGGCAGGGAAAGTGTCTACTAACTCTGTTAATGGCATGGCCTAGTGGCTAGACCATGGCCCTGGGAGTCAGAAGGACCTAGGTTCTAATCCTGGCTCTGCCCCTTGACTGCTGTATAACCTGGGGCAAATCACTTAACTCTTCTGTGCCTCAGTTCCTTCCTCTGTAAAATCAGAATTAATACTGTGAGCCCCATGTGGGACTAGACTCTGAGCCCGTTGTTGGGTGGGGATTGTCTCTATTTGTTGCCAAATTGTATTTTCCAAGCGCTTACTACAGTGCTCTGCACACAGTAAGCGTTCAGTGAATGCGGATGAATGAATGAATGAATGACAAGAATTGATTAGCTTCTGTCTACCCAGTACTTAATGCAGGGCCTGGCATATGGAAAATGCTTAACAAATACCATATAAAAAACCCAACAGAAACAACAAAACCCCCCAAAACCAGAGGGGTAGACTTGGGCCATTCTTAAAATTATTATTATTATTATTATTAATAATAATAATAATAATAATTCATTATTATGGTATTTAAGTGCTTACTATGTGCCAAGCATTGTTCTAAGTGCTGGGGTAGATGCAGGGTAATCAGTTTGTCCCATGTGGGGCTCACAGTCTTAATCCCCATTTTACAGATGAGGTAAATGAGGCAAAGGGAAGCTATTTCATTCATTCATTCAATAGTATTTATTGAGCGCTTACTATGTGCAGAGCACTGTACTAAGCGCTTGGAATGAACAAGTCGGCAACAGATAGAGACAGTCCCTGCCGCCTGACGGGCTTACAGTCTAATCGGGGGAGACGGACAGACAAGAACAATGGCAATAAATAGAGTCGAGGGGAAGAACATCTCGTAAAAACAATGGCAACTAAATAGAATCAAGGCGATGTACAATTCATTAACAAAATAAATAGGGTAATGAAAATATATACAGTTGAGCGGACGAGTACAGTGCTGTTGACTTGCCCAAGATCACACAGCAGACTAGTGGCAGAGCTGGGATTAGAACCCATGTCCTCTGACTCCCAAGCACGTGCTGTGTTCACTGGGACTTCTCTAGGACTTCCAGTCCTGGAAATACAAACCTCAGAATCCCAGTAAATTCACTCACATCCTTGGATAAGCATCATCATGGAGGAAATGAGATGGTCAAGTGAATACTTAACTGGTTTCATTCAGATGAGCCAGAAGGCTCTATGCAATCACGCAGTGGAGACAGCGATAGTCTTTTTCACTGGATTGAGTGGCAGTCTTTGCTCTGTAACACGACCCGTTGAATCTGGTTTTGCTCATCCAGGTTGTCTTTGGTCACGGTCCTGTTGGTTTTTGATTCATGCCCTTTATTTGCCCCTCCTTCAGACCCATGGCACTTAGGTACATAATCCTAATTTTTTCATTAATATTGATGTCTGTCCCCACCTCTAGACTGAAAGCTCCTCGTGGATAGGGAACACGTCTACCGACTCTATTATAATGTACTCTCCTAAGCGCTCATTACAATGCTCTGCACACATTAAGTCCTCAGTGAATACCACTGATGGATTGATTCTTGAGCTAATGATGCTGGGGAGGGAGAGGAGACGAAGCCACAAGTCAGCCTTCTTGTTGGATGCAGGGGGAGGTTGGAGTAGGGAGTGACATCACCAGGATCAGGGTCAAAATTGGAGGGAGATCTGGAAATTCGGATCCCCTAGATTTCCGTGTCTGAAAACCATGAACTCTCTGACCAGTGGTTATTGCTTGTTCCTGAAGGTGCTTGCCCGAATCTCCCCGTTGGCTGCTCTCCCAAAATAGAAACCAAGAAGCACTAGAGATTGTGGATCACATTGGTCAGAGGAACGGGAAACGGCTGCCGGACAGCATGAAGGTATGGAGAAGGAATGTGGCCACTGCTTTGGGTTAAACTTCCTGCTCTAGTTGACCACCATCTTGGGTAGATAATAATAGTAACTGTGGTATTTGTTAAGCGCTTAGTATATACCAAGCACTGTTCTAAGTGCTGGGGTAGATACGAGGTAATCGGGTCAGTCCCCCAACCTGTCCCACTTGTGGCTCAAAGTCTTAATCCCCGTTTCACAGATGAGAGAACTGAAGGCCGTTCAACTGACCTGCCTGAGCAGACACACGGCCGAGCTGGGGTTAGAACCCACATCCTCAGGCCCTTGCTCTTCCCACTAGGCCACATAGATCGGTGGGGGCTCGCACTCTTAAGTAGGAAGGAAAACAGGTATCCCTATTTACTGTTGAAGAAATTGAGGCATGGAAAAGTTTAAGTGACTTGCCCAAACTCACACAGATTGCAATTGGCTGAACTGGGATTAGAACTCAGGTCTTTCTGACTCCCAAAGCCCAGGCTCTCTCCAGTAGGCCACCCTTTCCCAGAGGCATTCCTTCGGTTTCCTTTTCCCTGCAAGGACGCACATCAGCCTGGACCTGTTTCACGAGGCAACAAGTAGGGACGGGGATAGGGTGCTTTTCTGGTCCAGATGGTTGAAGCGTTGAAACCCCCAAAATGGAAATGCTTTTTTTATTTTGGTTCTAGACCCTATCTGGAACTTCAGGAGATGAATCTCTTTAGGTAGATGAGCCCCTGGCTGGTTTGCACCTTGAGAGTTTCAGCCTGTGATGATCCCAACAGACCCCCCCCCCCCAACCCCACTCCATCACCGGCCCCTCTCTCTCTCTCTCTCCCCCTGAGGCAGAGGCCCATGGAGGACTTGTGACCAAATGTTCACTGTGCAAGGGGGCAGTGGGAAGCTGGTTGCTTATGCATCTTCAGAGCTCCTATGGGTTTCCTGTGGGTCTGCATCTCTGTGCTTCAATCAAGATCATATTAATTGAGTGCTTACTACGTGCATAGCACTGTACTAAGCACTTGGGAGAGCACTTTGTGAACATGTTCCCTGCCCACAGTGAGTTTACCTTCAACAGCCCAATATGGAAGACCATCAGCCTTAGCCACACACTTCACTCCCTAACACTAACCCTCCCACTGTGCCTTAATCTCTTTCTCATCTCCGACCTTTTGCCTTCCTCTGGTGTGGAACTCCCTGTCCCTTCCTGTCTGACTGACCCATCTCTCCTCTCTTTCAAAGCCCTACTAAAAATCGCGTCTCTTTCAAAAGACCTTCACTAACTAAGCCCTCACTTCCCTGTCTTAAACACTTTGATATTCACCCTTTCCTCAGCCCCACAGCACTTACGTACATATCCATAATTCATATAATATAAGTCTCTCCCTTTAGACTGTAAGCTGCTTGTGGGCAGGGATTGTCTACACTTATTTATTTGTACTACACACTCCCAAGTGCTTAGTACAGTGCTCTACACACAATGAGTACTCAGTTGATGGATTGAAGACTGAATTGAGATCTTCATTCATTCAGTCATTTACTGAGAGACTAGGGTGCGCAAAACACAGTACTAAGCGCTCAGGAGAGTACGGTATAACAAAATACAGACACATTCCCTGTTCACAACGAGCATCCCATCTAGATCCCAGTGTTGATTGAATAAATTGTCCCCATATCCTTTTGAGTTACACTCCTGGTAAAAACCCAGTGCAGATGGAGGAAGCAGGAGTCTGATGTGATGTCCAAGATGACACTCCTCCCGGGAGTTCTCGTAACCCTCGGAGGGCGGGTTAACTTTGCTGGTCAAAATGGTAGAAATGGGTACATGACCCGTCCTGCTTGCTGACTCCCTCCCTCTAGACTATAAGCTCACTGGGGGCAGTGAGTGTATCTATCAACTGTTTTACTGTACTCTCCCAAGCACTAGAACAGTACTCCACACACAGTGCTCAAAAAATGGGCGCGATTGACTGACTAATAAGCACAGACCGTTTTCTTTCCTAGACTCTTTCCCTTGAAGAGGACACTTCTGAAAAACGGAACCCATCCTTTGTGGATCTGTTCAGCACCCCGCAGATGAGGAAACACACTTTCATTTTGATGTATAACTGGTAAGGGAAAATTCCCAATAAGGTTTATTGCAAGTACTAAATCCCTGAGCTGGAGTGAAATAGTTGGTTGTTTTGTGGAATTGAACTCTTGCTTACTTTAAGTGTTTTATCTTCGATATGGAATGTCATTCATGGTGAACTGGCAGAAATAATCAATCTGTGTCCAAATGAACCCGGCCCCTGGCTCCATCTTTCTCTCCTCCTCCTCCCCTTTCTCCTCTTCCTCTCCTCCTCTTCCTCCTTCTGCTGCTCCTCCTCATCCTTTTCATCCTCTTACCTTCCCACCTCGCCTCTGCACCATTTAATCTGGGTAGAGGCAAGTGTAACCTCATGGCTATACGTAAGTGACTGCGTTCGTATTTGGAAGGAAGCACTGAACATCAAGGCAAGGACATTTGAGTCATCTTGCTCTCCAGCTTCACCTGTAAATTAGCACTGAGCTCCACACCAAAGAGGAATGTGGAGAGCTTGGGAAGAGCTCTGAGGAGACCCCTCAAGCTAATGAAAGGAAGCTTTAAAGCAAGACCTCAGCAGAAAGGTTCAAGAGCCAGATTCCTCCTCTTAGAGGAGAGGAGTCTATGAGGAGAGAGAAGCAGCGTGGCTCAGTGGAAAAAGCACGGGTTTAGGAGTCAGAGGTCGTGGGTTCTAATCCCGGCTCCGCCACCTGTCAGCTGTGTGACTTTGGACAAGTCACTTGACTTCTCGGTGCCTCAGTGACCTCATCTGTAAAATGGGGATTAAGACTGTGAGCCCCAAGTGGGACAACCTGAATACCCTATATCTACCCCAGCGCTTAGAACAGTGCTCAGCACATAGTAAGCACTTAACAAATACCAACATCATTATTATTATTACTATAATTATCCATGAGAAACAGCAAGGCCTAGTGGAAAGAGCGCAGGCCGGGGAGTCAGAAAACCCGGCTTCTAATCCCAGATCTGCCATTTCTCTGATGTGTGACTTTTGACGAGTCACTTTATGTTTCTGTGCTTGAATTTCCACAACCGTAAAATGGGGATTAAATCCTACTTCCTCCTACTTAGACTAGGAGCCTCACGTGGAACAGGGACTGTGTCAAACCTGATTAATTTGTATCTTCTCTGGTGCTTAGAATAGTGTTAGACGTATAGTAAGTGTTTAACAAGTACCATAAAAAAATTGAAAAGGAAACGGTGAGTTCTTACAGTGAGGGTGGGGGACAGCAACTTCTATCCCGAGAGTTGGCTGAACACGAGGTTGAAACATTGCAATGTCAATTTAAGGAATATAGTTTGGCCCCTGAGAAAGGAAAAGTTTCCTAACCCTGACTGTTAAACCCTGGATGACGGAAGGTGATTGTGGAATTTCTTTCTCTGGAGATCTCTACATTTCTATATGGCTTAAGTCTCTTCCTTGCTAAACAATCAGCCCAAAGTTTATATTTATAATTAATGGAGAGTCTCAATCTCCACATCTGTATTTTTTTAATCAATCGATCAATGGTATTAATTGTGAAGCAACGTGGCCTAGTGGAAAGAGCAGGGGCCTGGGAGTCAGAAGACCTGTGTTCCAATCACATTTCTGCCATTTCTCTGCTCTGTGACCTTGGGCAAATCACTTAACGTCTCTTTGCTTCAGTTTCCTCATCTGTAAAATGGGGATTAAGACTGTGAGTTACTGTGAGGGACAGGGACAGCACTGGACTCCTCACCTCCTAAGTACTTGAAGACTCACCACACCCTCTTCCTACCAGCTAGCATTTCTATTCAGATCTCAAATTCTGATGCTTTCCTCTATTTGTCATTTGTTTTGGTGTCTGTCTCATCTGCTAGACTGCAAAATCCTTGAGAACAGGAATCGTGTCTAGTAGCCTTATTGTACTCTCCCAAATACTTGGTACAGCGTTCTGCCCAGAGTAAACACTTAATAATAATAACTGTGGTATTTGTTAAGCACTTATTTGCCAAGCACTGTATTAAGTGCCAGAGTAGATACAAGACACTCCCTTGGTGAACTCATTCGCTCTCACGGCTTTGGCTACCATCTCTACACGCAGATCTACATCTCTGCCCCGTCCTCTTCCCCTCCCTTCAGGCTCACATCTCCTCCTGCCTCCAGGACGTCTCCACCTGGATGTCTGCCCGCCACCTAAAACTCAACATGAGCAAAACTGAGCTCCGCATCTTCCCTCCCAAGCCCGGTCCTCTCCCAGACTTCCCTATCCCCGTGGCTGGTACGACCATCCTTCCCATCTCTCAGGCCCGCAATCTCGGTGTCATCTTTGACTCGTCTCTCTCGTTCACCCCACACATCCGATCCATTACTGAGACCTGCCGGTCTCACCTCTATAATATCGCCAAGATCCGCCCTTTCCTCTCCACCCAGACGGCTACCTTACTGCTACGGTCTCCCGTAATATCCCGGCTAGACTACTGTGTCAGCCTTCTCTCCGACCTCCCTTCCTCCTCTCTCACCCCGCTCCGGTCTATTCTTCACTCCGCTGCCCGGCTCATCTTCCTGCAGAAACGATCTGGGCGTGTCACTCCCCTTCTTAAACAACTCCAGTGGTTGCCTATCGACTTCCGCTCCAAACAAAAACTCCTCACTCTAGGCTTTGAGGCTCTCCGTCACCTTGCCCCTTCCTACCTCTCCTCCCTTCTCTCTTTCAACCGCCCACCCCGCACGCTCCGCTCCTCCGCCGCCCACCTCCTCACCGTCCCTCGGTCTCGCCTATCCCGCCGTCGACCCCCGGGCCTCCCGCGGTCCCGGAACGCCCTCCCTCCTCACCTCCAACAATCTAATTCTCTTCCCCTCTTCAAATCCCTACTTAAAGCTCACCTCCTCCAAGAGGCCTTCCCAGACTGAGCTCCCCCCTTTTTCCCTCTGCTCCCTCTACCCCCCCCTTCACCTCTCCGCAGCTAAACCCTCTTCTCCCCCCTTTCCCTCTCCTCCTCCCCCTCTCCCGTCCCACCCCCTCAGCACTGTACTCGTCCGCTCATCTGTATATATCTCCATCACCCTATTTATTTTGTTTAATGAGATGTACATCACCCTGATTCTATTTATTTGCCATTGTTTTTATGAGATGTTCTTCCCCTCGACTCTATTGATTGCCATTGTTCTTGTCTGCCCGTCTCCCCCGATTAGACTGTAAGCCCGTCAAAGGGCAGGGACCGTCTCTATCTGTTGCCGATCTGTACATTCCAAGCGCTTAATACAGTGTTCTGCACGTAGTAAGCGCTCAATAAATACTATTGAATGAATGAATGAATAATTGGAAGGACGTAGCAGTCCCTGTCCTTCGTGGGGCTCACAGACTAAGTAGCAGGGAGACTAGGCATTGAATTTCCATTTTACAGATGAGGTAACAGGAACAGAGAAGTGAAACATTTTTCCCATAAAACCTTTTAGTGCACGATTGATTCATAAATGCACATTAAGCCTTTAAGTGTTAAACTGTAAACTCCTCCTCTAGTCTGTAAACTCTTTATGGGCAGGGAGCCTGGTCTTCTAATTCTGTTGCATTGTATTCACCCAAGCGCTTAGTACAGTGCTTAGCCCATGGTAAGTGCTCAATAAATACCATTGATTGATTAAGAGAATCTGTTCCCTCTAGAACTCTTGAGATACAGGCAGAAGCATCATGTTGAGTGAGTTTAAGCCCCTCCCCCAAATCCTGCCTGTATTTCAACTCCGGATTTCCACACTATTTTTCCAAACTGAATTGGGCACTTGACTGTCCCCCCCATAACTTGTTTCCAGGAGGGATTGGGGGTTCTCCCGGGTAATGACGAGCTTGTGACCGTTTAAAGAGGGTTAGCTTGGATTTGGATTTTGTTCTTTACCCAGGTTCACAAGTTCTGTGCTCTATCAGGGCCTCATCATGTACATGGGAGCCACAGGGGGGAACCTGTACCTGGATTTCTTCTACTCTGCCCTGATGGAGTTCCCCTCAGCCCTCATCATCATCCTCACCATCGATCGCATCGGCCGCCGCTTCCCGTGGGCCTTGTCCAATCTGGTGGCTGGGGCCGCCTGCCTTGTTGCTACTTTTATTCCCGGCGGTGAGTTCCTCGCTCTCGTCGTCTTCAAGTTTATTTGCCTGTGGAAGCTGGACCATCTCTGATCAACCTTACTGCAGGCACATCTCCTCCAAGAGGCCTTTCCTGACTAAGCCCTCATTTCTTCTTCTCCCACTCCCTTCGGCGTCATTCTTGCACTTGGATCTGTTCCCTTTATTCAACCCTCCCTCAGCATCACAGTATTTATGTACATAGTCTTTATTTATATTAATGTCTCTCTCCCCCTCTAGACTCTAAGCTCATTGAGGGCAGGCAACGTGTTTACCACCTCTGTTATATTGTCCTCTCCCAAGTGCACACGGTAAACACTCAGTAAATATGATTGATAGATTACTAAAAACCCAGAGCTGGCGTAGAGATAAAGTACATTTACCATGTGGCTCTTTGCAGGTCGAATGAGGAATCTCGCATAAGTTTAAGTGAAATGAATAAACTGCCTTGGACATTCTTTACAGAGAATCACTTTCCTTAAAAAATCTCAAAGTGCATTTTATGATGGTTGCAAGGCTCCAAATTTTCTGGAGCCCTCTGCTGGGACCATTAACTGATGGGACTTTGTAAAGAGTTCTCTGCTCGATATTGGGTGTAGCACCCTGTTTTTGGGGTTCCGAGAAATGAATTTGCATTGTTCTAATCATTACTTAACTTTTGCCTAATTTTGCATCTCTCTCTCTCTATATTACATATACATATTCCGTTGGATAAATTTATTATGGCAAAACTAGAATCACAACAGGAAGTACCTAGGGGCGGAGAGGAGAGATGACCTCGGGACTCTCCCAAGTGCTTACTGCAGTGCGCTGCACGCAGTAAGCGCTCAGTAAATCCCCCTGATGGGTGAATGACTAGTCTTCTGGCAGATTCACTTTGGCAGGAGGTTGGGTAAGATTCTTCCCTGAGAATTCCTGAATAAAGACAAGAGGGATTTTGGGCCAAGTGGGGAATCCGAGTTTCCTTTCAGAAGAGAGAGAGTGACCCTTGGGAGAGACTGTTCTCTTCAGAGAGGAAAGATTGGCTAAGAATACTCTGACCCTCAGCACAACGGTCAAACTCCCCCAAGGGTTGGAACACAGGGTCCAAGATTTCACTGAAAGGCACAGACGGGGCTAGTTAGGTCTGCTGCATCGGTTTCTTCAGCAGGAGCCAAGATTGAAAGGGGACAGATTTGGAATCCTTTTTGCTCAGCGAGAAAGCTGCCAAATTTTGTCTAATTTGACTCCTCTTTAGGCCTCTTAAGGAGTTACAGGCACAGTTTTCTACACAGGTAGATCCTTTCTAGTTGTTGATCAATCAGTGGTATTTTTTGAGTGATTACTGAATGCAGAGTACTGTACTAAGTGCTTAGAGGATTACAATATAACATTAAAACAGAAACATTCCCTGCCCACAGTGACCTTACAGTCTCGGTTCCTTCATATGAGAAGAAGACACCACCGGGGAGAAGCACTGTGGCTTAGTGGAAGCTAGAAGGACTTGAGATTTAATCCCGGCTCTGCCACTTGTCTGCTGTGGGACCTTTGGCAAATCGCTTAACTCCTTTCTGTCTCAGTTCCCTCATTTGTAAAATAAGGATTGGGATTGTGAGCCCCATGTGGGACCTAGGCTGTGTCCAATCTGATTACTTTGTATTTACCCCAGCACTTAGTACAGTGCCTGGCACCTAGTAAGAGCTTAACAAAAACCATAAAAAAAATTGACTATTAGTGCTTGGGGGGGCTGAAAAGACCAATGAGGGAGCCACAGTCAAAAAAGTTGTCTCTCTTTGTGTTGTTGTAATTAATGTTCGTAGCACCTAAAGGTAGATCAAGGTGGGGAATGGTGTTTTCACCGGGATTCTGAAGCAAGTCCCAGAATTTGAAGAAGGCTGAGTGCTGTAGCCAGAAGAGGAAGAAAAGGCAAACAGAGAGCCAACAGGGGTTCTTAGCATTTCTATGTCAACCGATCCCTCCAGCCAAAGCGAAACATTATATGTTTGTATTTATTTATTCACTTAGTTAATTAAACTGGGTGAATGTTGTTTCCTGACCCAGCTCAAAGAAGGGGACACCCTACTGAGCCTCCCCTACCCCCCACACGATCTATTTCTGTTTTCTTTCTAGATTTGTCCTGGTTAAAGACTGTGGTGGCCTGCTTGGGACGAATGGGGATTACAATGGCTTTTGAAATGGTTTGTTTAGTGAATGCAGAATTATATCCAACATTTGTCAGGTGAGTACAACTCAGCCAATTCAGGAGGGAGGGCCAATCCACAGAAATGCTCCAGAAATATTTATCGACTGAGCATGAAAAGCCTTATAGGAACAAGGCACAATAATTCCATGGACCATTTAATAATTAATTGTTGGCCAGCAACCATGGAATCACGTGTCTCACTCTAGGCTTCAAGGCTCTCCATCACCTTGCCCCTTCCTACCTCTCCTCCCTTCTCTCTTTCTACCGCCCACCCCGCACGCTCCGCTCCTCCGCCGCCCACCTCCTCGCCGTCCCTCGGTCTCGCCTATCCCGCCGTCGACCCCTGGGTCACGTCCTGCTGCGGTCCTGGAACGCCCTCCCTCCTCACCTCCGCCAAACTGATTCTCTTTCCCTCTTCAAAACCCTACTTAAAAATCACCTCCTCCAAGAGGCGTTCCCAGACTGAGCTCCTCTTCCCCCTCTACTCCCTCTGCCATCCCCCCTTTACCTCTCCGCAGCTAAAGCCTCATTTTCCCCTTTTCCCTCTGCTCCTCCACCTCTCCCTTCCCATCCCCACAGCACTGTACTCGTCCGCTCAACTGTATATATTTCCGTTACCCTATTTATTTTGTTAATGAATTGTACATCGCCTTGATTCTGTTTAGTTGCCATTGTTTTTACGAGATGTTCTTCCCCTCGACTCTGTTTATTGCCATCGTTCTCGTCTGTCCGTCTCCCCGGATTAGACTGTAAGCCCGTCAAACGGCAGGGACTGTCTCTATCTGTTGCCGACTTGTTCATCCCAAGCGCTTAGTACAGTGCTCTGCACATAGTAAGCGCTCAATAAATACTATTGAATGAATGAATGAAAGTGTCAAGTTAGCTCTCTGGCAAAAACTAATCCTCAACACCTGCGTTTAATCCATGTGCTTACTAACCTTTGGGTCCCTATTCGGAGTCCCTATTCTGATCTTAATCCCTATCCTTCACTCTTTGTTCTTTAACTCTAACAGTCAATCGGTCATATTTATGCAGTGTTCATTGTGTACAGAGCGCTGTACTAAGTTCTCGGGAGAGTACAATAGAACAGTCGGTAGACAGGTTCGTTTTCCACAAGGAGCCAACAGTCTAACACTAACCCAACCCGCAGAATGGGGCCTGAATTTTTGCTTTAAGGAGTTTTGTTAATTGCAGTTGCGGTTGAAAATTGGGAAGCATCAGAGCCTTCCAAAGCTCTAGTCAGAAACATCAGCAGCATCAGTTGTATACATTAAATGCTTGCTCTCTTCTGAGCACTGGAGGAAGTGCAGTACAACTCAGTACAGTGCTCTGCACCCAGCAAACCCTCAATAAATCGCTAATAAATTGATTGAACGAATGAACAGAGTTGTCAGACGCGTTCCCTGCCCACAGAGAGCTTAGAGTCCAGAGGGCGAGACAGACTTTAATATAATTAAATATTTATACTATATAATTTAGAGATACGTATATAAATCAGTGCTTTCAGCTGCCTTTCTCTGGCTCGGAGAAGTCACCAAGAGCCTCTTGGTGTCAGCTGTGGCACTGGAAGGGGCCGGTATCAGACATTTGGTCACTCTGAAGTGGAGAAAATTTTGCCACCCCTCTTCCATTTCATATGACATGGTTACGACGGGCTTCGAGTGGTACCCTGAGCATATAGTGTAGTATTGTGATGTCATATGGAAAACTGTGAGGAGAATTTTGACCTTCTTTAATATGGTATTCCTTATTAATAATAATATTTATGATCCTTGCCAAGTGCTTACTGTGTGCCAGGCACTATTCTAAGCACTGGAGTTATATACAAGCTAATCAGGTTGGACACAGTCCCTGTCCCACGTGGGGCCTCACAAGTCTTAATCCCCATTTCGTAGATGAAGTCACTGAGACATAGAGGAGCGAAGTGACTTTCCCAAGGTCACGCTGATGGAGTCAGGATTAGTACCCAGGTCTTCTGACTCGGAGGCCCATGCTCTTTGGCCTCAAGATGCCACTGCTTCTCATTTACCCACTCTCAATCAAAGCCTTCCATCCTCCACTTGGGAGGATGAAGCTAAAAATCATTATGGTATCCTTCCTGTGGTTGAGAACCATCGTATTGCCCTTCCAGTTCCCTATTCGATCCAGGAGTATAGTGCAGAAGAGAGTAGGAGAACATCCCTTGTGCTAACTGTGACCTTAGGGCACTTGATAGTCACCCTTTTCCGTGCACTTATGTACATATCTTTAAATCATCTCATAAATCACTTATTTATAATAATGTCTGTCTTCCCCTCTAGACTGTAAGCACATTGTACTCTCCCAAGTGCTTAATATAGTATTCTACTATAATAAGAACTCACTAAATACCACTGATCGATTAAGGCCAGGGTGAGAAGACATGATTGAGCCTGATGAGGAGTCAAGGGGGGGGGGTGGGTGTCTGAAGCTGTTGGCAAGTTTGAATTCCGATGTGAGGGGATAGTAAGGCCTTCTTGGAGAAAAGGGGCACCAAATCAGCTTAACCAGATACAGAGCCCTCAACTCTACCTATCCTCAATGTTCACCCCACCCTCAGCTCCACGGCACTTAGGGGCATATCCGTAAATTATTTGTATTGTCTGCCCCTCACCTAGTCTGTAAGCTCCTTGTGGACAGGGAATGTGTCTGCCAACTCTGTTGTGTGTTCACCTAAGCCCTCAATAAATACTGCAAACAGTAAGCACTCAATAAATACAACTGATTGAGAGGGAGAGTTTTACCCAAAGCCAGATAAAGTCAGAGAAGATTTATGGGAGTGGCAGTCTGCTCGACAGATTAGACACCTTTGGGAAACAAGTGGGGTGTATTTTCATGAATTCAGGTGCAACTTGATCATTAAGTATTTGTCCCAAAGGTTCGTTCTTTTCCCAGTGATAGGGAGAGAGTTTTTGGCCAAACTTTCTGCATATATAGGCAGCTTTGGGGTCCTTTAAACACCCAATTTCCCGGTCAATCGTGTATAGGTTACTAGTATTATACACAATGTCGAGATAGTTTCTCATATTAAATTCGAGCCCAGTGAGTTTTTCCCACTCCCTCCATTTTGCCAGGAACCTCGGAGTGATGGTCTGCTCTTCTCTGTGTGATATTGGAGGGATCATAACCCCCTTCATCGTCTTCAGACTGACCGAAGTTTGGCATGAGCTGCCGCTTATTTTATTTGGTAAGTCTTCACTTAACACTGGGCAACTGTGGTCATTTCTGCCACATTCCACTCAGTGGACCTTGCAGAAAAATGATTTCTACTCCTGGGGAGGTTCAGAAGAAGAGATACCTCAGCCTTTCAAGAGCACACACATGTTTTCCATCTGGCATGACAAAGGCTCTCGTTTGGCTTCTTTTTTTTAGTGATATTTGTTAACTGCTTACTATGTGCCAGGCACTATATTAAGCACTTCCTGGGAAGATTCCAGAGAAAATGAAACCCAGCAGGTAGTTTGGGGATGATGAAGAAAGGCAACTCAGCTAGAATCTCTCAGTTCAAAAGCCATAAAAATTAGGGATTTTTGCCTTAGAGATTCTGACTCAAAATAAGTTTGACTCTTGGGGAGCTGAATCGACCCTTTCAGGTCCTTAAGGGGGATGTCCAGTGTTCACCGGTATGTGCTTCTCTACACATCCTAAGGGAAGAACTTTGGCCGCCTGTTCATTTTTATTAATAATAATAATAAAAAGAAGAAGATTTTGTTATCACAAGTACTGTACTAAGCTCTGGAGTAGATGAAAGGTAATTACGTACCACATGGGGCTCACATTCTAAGTAGGAGGGCGGACAGGTTTTGAACCCCCATTTCGCAGATGGCACAGAGAAATTAAGCGACTTGCCCAAGGTCACATAGCAGGTACGTGGTGGAGCCGGGATTAGAAGCCAGGTCCTCTGACTCCCAGGTCCGTGCTCTTTCCAATAGGTCAGGCTGCTTCCCTTAAGGCCTGTTTGGAATTGTGGAGGCAAAGCTTGAAATTCAAAATCTGTCAACCCTGTTTAATGGGGAAAAGAGAGGATCTCTGATAGGCCTGCTGGATCAGGCAACGTCTCCCAACCAAACTGGGAGCCAAAGTGCATAATACTTGAGTCTTCTATGAGGAGCCTTGGAATCTGTCACCCCCTCGCCATTACCCCATACTTGTACCAGAAATTCATCCAACAGGATGCTTTAATATAGGCAAGTGCAATTTTAAATTTCTGGGCCAAATCCAGATGCGAATTAATCACTGTCAGTGGTATTGATTGAGAGCTTACTGCTAGCAGAGCACCGTACTAAGCGCTCGGGAGAGTACACTAGAGAAGCAGTGTAGCTCAGTGGAAAGATCACGGGCTTGGGAGTCAGAGGTCACGGGTTCGAATCCTGGCTCTGCCACTTGGCGGCTGTTTGACTGTGGGCAAGTCACTTAACTTCTCTGTGCCTGTTACCTCATCTGTAAAATGGGGATTAAGACCGTGAGCCTCACATGGGACAACCTGATTACCCTGTATCTACCCCAGCGCTTAGAACAGTGCTCTGCACATAGTAAGTGCTTAACAAATACCAACATTATTATTATTATTACAATATAACAATATATCACATTCCCTGCCCACATTGAGCTTACAGTCTAAATTCATATTGGGAATAATCCAAGAATTATTTGATTCAGCACCAGAGAGCCCAGCAAGACCGTACACTGTTTAGCCATCCGACATGCCCCACTAGAACTATCATCAATCAATAAATGATCATTTACAATCAAAAGGAGGAGACAAACCAATACTGATGGGGTAATCATGGAAATGATCATTTATCATGATACGCCTGTCTCTTTGACTTTTATTTCAGGTCTATTGCTCAGATGATTGTGTGACAGTAATGCTCTGTGCAACGTAAGCTCGATGTGGGCAGGAAATGTCTGTTTATAGTGATATTGTACTCTTCCCAGCGGTGGGTACAGTGCTTTGCACACAGTGGTCAATAAATACGATTGAATTGCTCTTGAAACAGTGCTCCCTCAACAGTGCTCAGCAGGCCCAGTCAAAACACTTTCAAAGCTGTAGGGAGCGCTACTGCCCTTTGTCAGTCCGCAAGCTCAGAGCTCAGGATAGTACATCCTTCTGCAGCCTTTAAAGGCTCTTGCAGGGGGGAAGGAGCCTTTTTTAGAGACGTCTTGGGCTTCTTGGACTTAATCCAATCTAAATTTACGGTCAAGTATTAAAATAACTTCCACAGTTCTGCCATACCCCCTTTATTTCAGTCGGGATGCTCTGGAGTGTAATAAATTAATTCCAATCAAAAATGTCCTGACTTAAGTGCGTAAATGGACGAGAAGGAGATGGAGTTGTGTAAGTTCTTGCACCATCGTTTCCAAATCCGGGAGAAGGGGTTAGGAGGTTTGCTTCATTTTCTTTCTAACGGGTCTGGGCCCGGGTTTTGAGATATGTAGGCATTTTAGTTTTAGCTCCTTGTTAAGTGGAAAAAAAAAATTCCCTCCATTTTTGACTGAATTCAAATCCAAATGTACTTTAAGTGTATTTTTGCATCCAAAAACATATTCACATTCTAAAATGACCTCCCTTCTTATCTGTCGTCAGTCCTTCAGAAAACAGAACTTCTAAAAGTTTGCTGTTGGTTTTTTTTTTTTAAAAAACGTCCTCTTTTAAGGTGTGGTGGGCTTAATCGCTGGTGGAACAGTATTACTTCTCCCGGAGACCAAAGGCAAAAAGCTACCAGAGACCATTGAAGATGCTGAAAACTTGAAGAGGTAAGGATCACTACCTGCAGGTAGAAGTACAGGCCAAATAGAAACAGTAGGGTCTAGTGGGTAGAGCCTGGGAATTAGAAGGACTTGGGTTCTAATCCTGACTCTGCCTCTTGTATGCTCTGTGATCTTGGACAAGTCACTTCATTTCTCTGTGACTCAGTTACGTCATCTGTAAAATGGGGATTAAGATTGTGGGGCAGGGACTGGGCCTGCGACCAACCCGATTTACCCCAGTGCTCAGCATAGAGCCTGGCACAATACGATAAAAAAGAAAACACTAAGCCCACAAACCTGATTGCTTGTGTCTACCCCAGTGCTTAGTACAGTGTCTGGAACATAGCAAGATCTTAACAAATACCATAGGAAAACCCCCAAACCAAAAAACCTGATTAGCTGGTTTCTCCCTCAGCACTTAATACACTGTCTGTCACATAGTAAGCGGTTAACAGATGCCACTGAAAGAAAATATCCGAGAGGGCTCCAGACATTCAGCTGGTCCGTTTTCTGTCATTTATAAGGGTTATGTTGCGAGAGGAGGCGAGATTTTCTTTGCACTTCATCCATCTTAGTCCCCACTGGCCTGCAGAAGCCAACACCGTCTGCATTTCAGTGGCGGAGGACGATGGGGAACTGGAAAAATCAGCTGTTCCAACCACAGGGACAGATCTGTGTGGGATCTTTGGTTTCCTCAGGTGGGCTGGGCTTTCCCTCATCGGACAGAGGGGCTGAGGATCCGTGGGAAAACAAATCAAATGTGAAGACGACCGCAAATGCTTCTCTCTTCAACTCTCAGGGTCTAGGTAAAGATTCTAGCAGCCAGTAATCAGATGGTTCAGTATTAGGGGAAGACCCATGTTGGGTGGAGGAAGGGAGAGGCTTCCCAAGCTGGACCGGCATGATGGTCCATGCTGGATGGGGCGGGAGCTCCCAAGACTCCTCTTGACATTTTCCAGGTTAAGCACATTTTGAATTTATCTTCCGGTTGCACCGCACTGAAGATTTTTCAGATTTCTTCTGCCCTGTTTATGGCCGTAGGGAGGAAGCTTAGTTCAGACTGGGAGCCCCAAGCGGGACAGGGACTCTGTCCAACCTGATAACTTGCATCTACCCATTTGTGTAGAACAATGCTGGACACATAGTAAGCGCTTGACTAAAACAACGGTAATAATAATGGTGATAATATATTGCTCTTATTAGAAAAGCGCTCCGTTCATGTGACTTCACTTTTAATTTCGTTACGTATTATTATAATCATATTATTATATTGTTATTTTTAGAAAATCACTCCATTTATGTGACTCCTCCTTTAACTTCATTATATATTACTATAATTATATATTATTTTATAGTATATTATTAGACGCAGCATGGCTTAGTGGAAGAGCACAGGCTTGGGTGTCGTAGGTCGTGGGTTCTAATCCCAGGTCCTCCACTTGTCTACTGTGTGACCTTGGGCAAGTAACTTCACTTCTCTGTGCCTCAGTTAGCTCATCTATAAAATGGGCATTAGGACTGTGACCCCCAGATGGGACAACCTGATTACCTTGTATCTACCGCAGCGCTTAGAACAGTGCTTGGTACACAGAGTAAGCCCTTAATAAATACCGTTATTATTATCATTAGAAACGGACTCTGTGACTTCACCTTTAACTGCATTATTTATTATAATAATCATATATTTTATTATATTAATAGATATTTAAATATTATTTTATTGGAAAATCATTCCATTTTTGTGCCTTCACCTTTAACTTCATTGGGTTTAGTTAATCTAAACTGAATGTTTAGTTCTGGGTCCTCTTCTTTTCCCCATCTACATCCACTCCCTTGGAGAACTCACTCACTCCCATGGCTTCAACTACCATCTTTATACAGATGATTCCCACATTTATCCCTCCAGCCCTGACCTCTCTCCTTCTCTGCAGCCTTGCACTTCCTCCTGCCTTCAGACATTGCTTACCTGGATGTCCTACCGATGCCTCCAACTAAATGTGTCCAAAACAGAACTTCTCATCTTCTGAACTGTGACTGTCCCCTCACTGTAGAGAGCGCCACCATCCTCCTTCTCTCATTAACCCATAATCTTGGCATTATCCTCACCTCATCTCTCTTATTCCACTCACGTATTCCAACTGTTACCAAAGCCTGTCAGTTCTTCCTTCAAAACCACTAAAATCTGCCCTTTCCTCGCCATTCAAACTGCTTCTATGCTGATCCAAACACTTATCCTTTTCTGCCTTGACTACAGCCTCTGCATCCGCTGTCTCCAGTCTCCCCCAACTCTGGTCCATACTTGACTCTGCTGCCTGGATCTTTTTTTAATCTGTGCAATTCACATCTCCCCATTCGTCAGGAACCTCCCATGGTTGCCTATCCACCTACCCCTCAAATGGAAACACTTTCTCATCAACTTTTAAATGCACATTCAGCTCACCCCCTCCTACTTATCTCTCATCTCCTAATACAAACCAGCCTGCACAATTTACTCCCCTGATGCCGGCTTCCTCACTCTGCCCCGATCTGGTCTATCTCGCCACTGACCTCTTTTCCCAGTCCTCTCTCAGACCTGAAACTCCCTCCCAACTCCATATATGCCATATGCAGGATTTCAGTAGGACTTTGATAATGGGATATGAGAGGAAAAGTGAGCTTCAGGCCAGGGGGAATATGTGAATTCCAGGCAGTGAGACGGATTTTATAGGTTTTTATATCTTGTCTCTTCCCCATCACCCTTTTCCTGCAGTCTCTTATGACCCATGTGCTTCTACACCCTTTGCCTTAGGTCGCCTGCAGCAGTCTAGAGAGGGAGGATGCCTCTATTCTTTTGTTTTTTTTAATGGTATTTGTTAAGCGCTCACTATGTGCCAGATACTCGCCTCTCGGGGTTGTACCTGGAGAGTACTCCACTAGTCTCGACTTTGGGAGGAAGAGGCAGGCAGAGGCATATCCATTCCATTCCTAGCTTGGACAGTGGCTAGCCAGTGGAAGGCAGTCTGCTACAAGTCAAAACTCACCTGTGCTGGGCAGCAGCGGCACGGGAGAGAGTCGAGAGCAGAGACTCAGGTTTACTGCGCGGAGGGAGGCAGTGGTAAACCGGTTCCGTATTTTTACCAGGAAAACGCTATGTATACACTACCAGAAGATTGCAAATGGAGGTGGGGCGTTCTGGGAGAGATGAATCCGTGAACACGACTCAACAGCATAAGGCAACAATGCGCCAGGCACCGTAATTAGTACTGGTGTAGATTAATCAATGAATCCATCGTATTTATTGAGCACTTACTACAAACAGAACAGAGACTAACTGCTTGACAGAGCACAATCCAACAGAATTAGCAGACGCGTTCCCTTCCCACAACGAGCTTACGGTCTAGAGGGGGAGACGGACATGAAAATAAATAAATGAGTAATTTATACTGTATATTTCAAAGATAGGTACCCAAGCGTTGTGGGGTTGGGAGTGGGGCGAATATCAAATGCCCAGAGGTCATTAGATAGAAGCAGATCAGGTTGGACACAGTCCCTGTCCCACAAGGGGCTCACAGTCTCAATCCCCATTTTCCAGGTGAGGTAACTGAGGCCTAGAGAGGTTAAGTGACTTGCCCAAGGTCACACACAAGACAGGTCCCTCTGCCTCCAAGACCTGTGCACTATCCATTAGACTACGCTGCTTCTTCTGTGGCAGGAGCTTCATTTCGAAGCCTACAATTGCTTGCCTTTGGGCTCCTTTTCCGTGAATATGTGCCCCTGGGATCGGCTGAAAACCTTCCAGGGTGCTGAACTTGCTGCCATAATCATGTCCAAACTGTTCTTTCTGGGCCCCTCCATTAGTAGGTCCATTCTTGGTCGCGGGGCCTGCTGAGCCATGGAGCCCCTCCTTCCCCCATCATCTGCTGGGAAGTATAGGAGGCATCCAATCAATCAGTCAGTCATTAGCATTTATTGAGCCCTTACAATGTGCAGAGCTCTTGTCTGCCGAGTGACCTCGGGCAAGTCGTTTCACTTCCTCTGTGCCTCAGTTACCTCATCCATAAAATGGGGATCGAGACCGTGAGCCCCACCTGAGATGGAGTGTGTCCAGCCCAATTTGCTTGTATCCACCCCAGGGTTTAGTACAGTGCTTGGCTCATGTAAGCACTTAGCAAGTGCCATAATTATCATTACTATCATTACAATCCAACCGAATTAGCAGACGTGTTCCCTGCCCAAAATGTGCTTACAGACTAGAGGGGGAGACAGAAATATAAGTGAAGGAGAAATTTAGAATATGTCATTTCAAGATATGTACCTAATTGCTTTGAGGTTGGGGTTGAGGCAAATATCAAATGTCCAAAGGACACAGATCGAAGCGCTTAGGTGACACGGATGGAAGAGGGAGTCGGGGAAAAGGGGGCTTAATTGGGGAAGGCCTCTTGGAATGCTTTGGAGGTGGACAGAGTGGTGGTCTGGCATATAGGGAGGGGGAGAGAGTTCCAGGCTAGGGAGCGGATGTGGGAAGAGAGAGAGAGGCACAGTGAGTAAGCTGGCACTAGCGGAGCGGAGTGTGTGGGCTGGGCCGTAGTGGGAGGACAAGAATTGACTTCCAGATGGCGGTAGTTCCAGCAGCCCCCAGAATCCACTACGTCCTAGTAAAAGCCCCTCCGGGACATACCCCAGCCCCCACTGCCCTAATGAGGGAAATGTGAGGCCATCGGAGGATTGGGATTAGGTTGGGTTCAGATCGCTTTCTTAGGGTTGAGGGAGAGACCAGCCCATTCAGCCTAGGAGGTTGGAATCTGAGGTGCTGGCGTGCTGCCCTGAGTGGTGGTGGTTTTTTCATTTTTATTCTGGTGCACTGGGATCAAATCCCAGAGGGGGTGAATCGGCTTGGTGTAGGGATTGGGAGGAGGCTGGCTGGCTCAGTTGGATGGGCTGGCATTTGCAAAGGTCTACTCCAGGAGTAGGCTTGGGAGAAGGGAGGTGTGTGTGTGTTCGCGGGTATGTACGTGTGCACGCATGCGTGCTGGGGTGGGTGGCGGCGGTGGGGAGGGAAGGGGGTGTCTGCTGCAAAGCAGTGCCTGGGCAGGAGAAAAGAGAGCGTGAAATGTATTTCATAAAGTCTGGCCAGTTTCTGAAGGGCTCTGATGTCCAGTCAATCGATATTATTTATTGAGCTCTTAGTTGGTGCAGAATACCGTACTGAGAGCTTGGGAGAGAACAATAGAGATTGTAATCAGTCAGTCGGTGGTGTTCCGTGCACTGTACTAAACGCTATGGACAATACAATACCACCGAGTTGGTTGACACAGTCTCTGTCCTCAAAGAGTTTACCGTCCAGGAGGGGCGACAGATGATAAAATAAACGCCAGGTAGAGGTAAACAACAGAGTTGAAAGACATGTACATATCTCAGATCAGGAGTTTGCATTTCGTGAGGAGGAAGATAGCTTTAGTGACACCATTTATGATGGCAGCACTTAATGAGCGGGCACTTGCAATCAATCAAATTTATTTATTTAAATAAATAAGCCCTGGGGTAAATATAAATTAATCAGGTTGGTTGCACTCCAGGTCCCCCATGGGGCTCACAGTCTTCATCCCCATTTTACAAACGAAGTAACTGAGGCACAGAGGAAGTGAAATGACTTACCCAAGGTCACACAGTAGAAAAATCAATTCATCAATCAGTGGTATTCATTGAGCACTATCTATGTGTAGAGCACTGTACTAAATGTTTGGAAGACTACTATACAGCAAAATTAGCAGACATATACGCTGCCCATAATGCGCTCACAAGATATAACCGGTGGCTCAGTGGAAAGAGGCCGGGCTTGGGAGTCAGAGGTCATGAGTTTGAATTCCGGCTCTGCCACTTGTCAGCTGACTGTGGGCAAGTCACTTCACTTCTCTGTGCCTCAATTACCTCATCTGCAAAATGGGGATTAAGACTGTGACCCTCATGTGGGACACCCTGATTACTCTGTATCTACCCCAGTGCTTAGAACAGCGCTCTGCACATAGTAAGCGCTTAACAAATACCAGCATTATTATTGAAGAAACTCGAGGCTCTTTCCTTTGATACAGTCGATAACATTGCTGCTGTAGGTATTCGTGTGTCATCTATCTCGCGGACTTTGCTGTACCTCTCACGTCAGTCCCGTTCTCCAAGATCACGGTGAGAGCTTAATTCCGTCGTGGCGTGGAGTCGTTCATATTTTCAGCAGCAGCCAGACTGCCCAAAATGTCTCCCCATTTCAATTCCAATTCCATTCCAGTTCGAATTCCCCTTTCTAGTCTCCACGCACCTACTACACTGACCCACTCTGCTCCTCCCCCTCTCCCTTCCCATCCCCTCAGCACTGTACTCGTCCGCTCAACTGTATATATTTTCATTACCCTTTTTATCTTGTTAATGAAATGTACATCGCCTCGATTCTATTTAGTTGCCATTGTTTTTACGAGATGTTCTTCCCCTCGACTCTATTTATTGCCATTGTTCTCGTCTGTCCGTCCCCCCCGATTAGACCGTAAGCCCGTCAAACGGCAGGGACTGTCTCTATCTGTTGCCGAGTTGTTCATTCCAAGCGCTTAGTACAGTGCTCTGCACATAGTAAACACTCAATAAATACTCTTGAATGAACTGTAAAGCTCCTTGTGGGCAGGAGACATCTCTACCAACTCTGTTAAATTGAACTCTCCCGAGCACTTAGTACACGGCTCTGCACACGGTGAGTACTCACTAAGAAGCAGCGTGGCCTAGTGGATAGAACACAGTCTTGGGAGTTAGAAGGACCTGGGTTCCAATCCCAAGCTCTGTCACTGGTCTGCTGTGCGACCTTGGGCAAGTCACTTCCCTTCTCTGTGCCTCAATCACCTCATCTGTAAAATGGGGACTAAATAATAATAATGATGTTGGTATTCGTTAAGCGCTTACTTTGTGCCGAGCACTGTTCTAAGCGCTGGGGTAGACACTGGGGAATCAGGTTGTCCCATGTGAGGCTCACAGTCTTAATCCCCATTTTACAGATGGGGTAACTGAGGCCCAGAGAAGTTAAGTGACTTGCCCACGGTCACACAGCTGCCAAGTGGCAGAGCCGGGATTCAAACTCACGACCTCTGACTCCAAAGCCCGTGCTCTTTCCACTGAGCCACGCTGCTTCTCTGAAGACTGTAAGCCCCATGTGGAACAGGGACTGTGTCCAACCTGATTAGCTCGTTACCTACCTCGGTGCCTGGTACATAGTAAGCACTTAACAAATACCATTAAAAGTGCTTAGTACCGTGCTCTTCACGCGGTAAGTGCTCGGTAAGAAGCATTGTTGTCTCGTGTGCTCATTTGTAGATTGTTCTGGCAGTTCTGCTTTGTTGAACGTGCTTCATGATTGATATGAAACACAGAGATACCTCTGTGAGTGCCAGAGGATTTGGAGATCTGTAACGAAGCCAATAAAAAGCCGTTTGAACATCCTTGCTTTTAGATTCCCTTTTCTGTCTCCATTGAATTATAATGATTTGCTCTCCTTCTGCCTTGGCTCTTTCCCTTTGATTTTCTGATGAGTTCATGGGCTCTGTGTTCCAAACTGTATTGTGGTTGATAGTGATTTTGGTTTTCTTTTTAGTCACCGCCAGAAGGAGAAGACCAAAGAAAAGTTGATTTATCTTCAAATCCAAACATCGGAGTTAGCAAAAAACTAAGAATCAGATCTGAGGTTTGCCCAAGGATGTCATGGCGAAGACCAGCTGTCTGAACCCGTCTCTCCTTTATCTCTACTGATTTTCAGGATTCATCATGTTCATCTGCTCTCAAGGGACTGTGTCACTGCCAAAACAGTGTTCTCCAGTCTGCTTTCCTTCCACCCTAACCGGATACTGAATTAGTGGTCTTGTCTTATGCTTTTGAGTTGTCTCAGATCCATAGTGACCCCACTGATACATCTCTCCCAGAACACCCCACCTCCATCTGCAATCATTCTGGTAGTGTATCCACAGAGTTGGCTTGGTAAAAATACGAAAGTGGTTTACCGTGGCCTTCGTCCGCACGGTACACTTGAGTCTCCACCCTCGACTCTCTTCCATGCCACTGCTGCCCAGTACAGGTGAGTTTTGACTCGTAACAGATTTATTTCCACTTTCTGGCCACTGGCCAAGCTAGGAGTGGAATGGGTAGGCCTCTGCTTCACTCCCCCTCCCGTAGTCAAGACTGGTAGAGTGCTGGAATCCCTCCAGTTGCGATCCTGAGAGGGTGAATTAGTGGGACCCACAGTATTTATCTTTTCACATAGAGGTGGGAGAGGAGACGGGCTCCTCCCCAATTGGCCAGAAAATCTTAAGGCCCTCCATCACATGAATTCTGCCTCATCCATCATCATTGGTATTTACTGAGCACTTACCGCATGCAGAGCACTAAATGCTTGCGAGAGAGGTGTCTAAAACTGGATATACACGTGTTCAATAGCTCCTCTTATTCTCCATATCAAGAATCTGCTTTTGATTTACAGGATGCTTGCCTATATTAGCAAAATATCGTATTTTGGTTTTTTTAAGCCCAGTTGCTTGAGATGTGCAAATAGCTCATTCCATCAAGCTAAGATTTAAAAGTCAG
Source organism: Ornithorhynchus anatinus (assembly GCF_004115215.2). NCBI lineage: Eukaryota > Metazoa > Chordata > Mammalia > Monotremata > Ornithorhynchidae > Ornithorhynchus > Ornithorhynchus anatinus. The sequence continues at coordinate 64,349,328 of NC_041729.1, read as the reverse complement.
ACTGACTGACGTTCATGGTTATTCAGGGAAATAAACAACTCCCAGGTCTGCCTCTCTAGCTTCCTAATGGAGATAAAGACACACATACTTCAATTGCTTACAGAGGGCAAATAAACAAGAATTTGAAAGCAGAGGAGGAATTTGAAATAAGGGGGAATTCTCGCTAGGTTCTAAGAACTGATGGACCATTTTTAGGAATAAAGTTTCTGTGACCTGCAATTTCTTTGATTTCTGTATCCTATCCGTGTTGTAGCAGTGGGTGGATTTCCTCATTAAAGTGATAGAATATGTTAGTCGGCCACCCTGCTCCGATTGAATCATTAAAAAATCTCTTTTCGAATGCATCTGATCACCATCTCTCCCATACTGGGATTCGTTCTGATCCAGTTATGCTAAGCAACTCCCACAAATGGCAGCTCATTGAAAAATCTGGGTGTAGAGAGTAGAGTGCCCTGGTTTCTAGAGGCGTTGTTCGGTCCCCTGCCCTGAGAGTCCCAGTTCTGGTTGGCTACTTTGGAGATCGGGGCCACCTAGAAGCTGGAAATGTACCGCCTTGGAAAATGTTTTGAATGGAGATTGAATGGATACTAATATCCAGATGAGTAACTAAATTCCTGAATTGTCCTGTGCAACGGGGGAAAGGGTGGGAGAGGGCCCGAGCTTCTGTTCTGGTTGGGTGGGTGGATGCTGGTTACTTTGATCTCATGGAAAGCAAAACAAGCCTTTGTTGCCCTCTGGACTGTAAGCTCATTGTCATCAGGGAATGTGTCTACCAAACTCTGTTATACTGAACTCTCCCACACACTTCATATAGTGCTCTCCACACAGTAAGGGCTCAGTACATACCATCGATTGATGGATTGATTGTACAGGGTTATTTGAAAGGAGTTTTTTAAATGGTATTTAAGCATTTACAATGCTCCAGCCACTGTACGAAGCGCTGGGGTAGAGATAAGATAATTAGGTTGGGCACAGTCCACGTCCCACATGGGGCTCACGGTCCTTAATCCCACACTTGGTAATTGAGGCCCCCGAGAAGTGAAATGACTTGCCCAAGGTTACACAGTGATTAAATGGCAGAGCCGGGATTAGAACCCAGATACTTTGACTCCCGGGATGTTTTCTTTCCACTAGGCCATGCTGCTTTTCAATTTGCTCATTTCTCGGTCAAGGCCTCCATCCTGCATTTGGGAGAATGAGGCAGAAATCATTTTCGCATCTCTGCAGTTATGCTTCGGGAAACAGTGTGGCCCCTTGGCAAGAGCCCAAGGACCTGAGTTCTAATCCCCGCTCTGTGTGACCTTGGGCATGTCACTTAATTTCCCTGTGCCTCGGTATCCTCATCTGTAAAGAGGGGATTCAATATGTGATCTCCTTACTCTTTAGACCGTGAGCCCCAGGTGGGACAGGGACTGTGTCCAACGGACCCGGTAATCTTCTATCCACCCTAACGCTTAGTAGCTGGGCACTGATTAAGCTCTTCACCAAGACGACGACAAGTATTGATTCTCATCTCTTGATCTGTAATGATAACACTCTTGCCTATCAAGTAATAAACACTGCTCTCTTCCACGAGCTTCTGACGCCTTTTTTCAAGTGTAAGGTGGGTTCGCTCTCCCGTGTGTGACCTTAGGTAAGTCACTTCACTTCTCTGGGCCTGTTAAATCATCTTTAAAGTGGGGATTGAGGCTGTGAGCCCCACATGGAGGCAGGGACTGTGTCCAACCTGACACAGTATCCACCCTGGCGCTTAGTACAGTGCCTGGCACGTAGTAAGCCCTAAACAGATGCCACAGTTATGATGATGATGATTTTTATGGGTCTTCTGGCAATGCTTTTGAGGATGATTCAGGATGAGTTGCCACTACCGCACCTGGCTATCGGTTACAACGAGGCCGGTCTCCGGTTGTGCCGGAGGACGAGTCAAGGCACAGCCCAGTGTGGCATCCCTGAGGGAACACATTGAAGCTGGTGTTCTTTGAAGAGACTTAGAGCATGAAGGATATTTGTCAGGGCATTTGAGGGGGCCACGCCTCGAGTCCCTGATAGATCACCTGCGCGAGTGGAGAACGAGTTCTCCCCGTGGTCATTCTTGGGCGTCTTAATAATGATAATAATAATGTTGGTATTTGTTAAGCGCTTACTATGTGCAGAGCACTGTTCTAAGCGCTGGGGTAGACACAGGGGAATCAGCTTGTCCCACATGGGGCTCACAGTCTTAGTCCCCATTTTCCAGATGAGGTAACTGAGGCCCAGAGAAGTTAAGTGACTTGCCCACAGTCACACAGTTGACAAGTGGCAGAGCGGGGATTCGAACTCATGACCTCTGACTCCAAAGCCCGTGCTCTTTCCACTGAGCCCCGCTGCTTCTCTTATCCAGATAGAGCAGATAAAGAGGCACGATTAGAACCCAGGTCCTTTTCACTGCCAGGCCCGTGCTCTATCCGCTTGGTCGGGTTGCTTCTGTCTTACCACCTCTCTCTTTTGAACCGTTTGAAGAAGGCCAACCTGCTTTGGGGTCGCTGGTTCTGGAGTGAGAGCAGGACCCACCTACCTAATGCCTTCTCTCGCCCCCTCCTCCAAACTCCCTCTCTTCCCCTCTTCAAAGCCCTACTGAGGGCTCACCGCCTCCAGGAGGCCTTCCCAGACTGAGCTTCCCCTTTCCCCTCTGCTCTCCCCTTTCCCCCCTTCCCCTCAGCTAAGCCCCCTTTTCCCTCTGCTCCTCATCCCCTCCCCTCAGCACTGTGCTCATTTGTAGATATTTTTATTACCCTATTAATTTTGTTAATGAGGTGTCCATCCTCTGGATTCTATCTTTCTTGATGATGTTGTCTTGTTTTTGTCCGTCTATCTCCCCGAGTTGGACTGCGAGTCAGTCACTGGGCAGGGATGGTCTCTATCTGTTGCCAAATTGTACATTCCAAGCGCTTAGTACAGGGCTCTGCACATAGCGCTCAATAATATCAAAATCTGCTGGGGGAAACCTGGAATTAAAACTCCATTAAAATTTAAAAAATCTTGAGACGTTTATAGTACCACTTTGGAATGCTGTACCTCCTGGGTCTAATCGTGACTTGGTTTCTAATGGGAACGTAGGTCCAGGAATTGAGTAAAGATCATTATTAATTGCTTCCAGCTTTGGCTCGGTTTGACCCATATGGGAACAAAATGTAGTCCTATTTTAGAACCCTCTCCAGCACAAACACCGCATTGCTCTGGGGTATCGTGTTGCAGTAAGCGGGATAAGGACGGCGGAGAGTTTTGCCTAAATTCCTTGTAGTTGTGGTGTGGAGCGTTGTTGGCTGATGGCAGAAAAGTTGGGTCTTGATAATAGTAATAATTATTATTAATTATGATACTGGTTAAGCAGTTAATATGCGCCAAGCACTCTTTTAAGCACTGGGGTAGATACAAGTCAGGTTGGACACAGTCCCTGTCGCACCCGGGGCTCACACTCTTAATCCCCATTTTACAGATGAGGTAAGTGAGACCCAGAGAAGTTAAGTGGGTTGCCAAGGTCGCACAGCAGACATGTAGCAGAACCCTGCTTCTTCTGACTCCCAGGCCTGTGCTCTAGCCGCTAAGCCATGCTGCTTCCCACTGGGTCTTGCCTCCAATCCTGCTCTCTTAGCAGCCTTGCGTTCCTTTCGGGGACTCTAAGACTCCAACAGGCCCCTAACCTGACTCCCTCAAGCCTCTGGAGAGCAGCCAGCATCTTTAGTTCTGGTTGCCTCTTCTTGACGGCCTCCCTCCTCCTTTGGGACCCGGAGCATTCGTTCTCTTCGGGAGAAGGACCAGAGTCAGAGACATCGAGTTCCTGCCCTTTCCTAGGGTTAAATTGTTTATTTTAGTGTTTAATAGGAAGAATCCAAGGATGCGGAAGGGTGAGGAGTTGCCATCTTTCCCCATCCTCGGCACTCAGGAGGCAGTTAGAGAATCTTTGGTTGAAATCACTCCCCTGTGGTGGGGAATCATTTTTCCCAAGGAGGTTGGAAAAGAACTCAGACTTGGTTCTTGGCTGTCCTGGGGTTTTGACCGAACGGACCATGGCGTGGCTAAGTACGCTAGCCCAGGTCCACGATGATGATGATAATTATGGTATTTATTTTAAGTGCTTGCTACGGGTGAATAATAATAATTGTGGCATTTAAGCGCTTACTGTGTGCCAGGGCCTGTACTAAGCACGGGAGTGAATACAAGCCACTGAAGTTGGGGACACGCTCTGTCCCGTGTGAGGCGCTCGGTCTTAATCCCCATTTTACAGTTAAGGTAACTGAAGGCCAGAGAACTGAAGGAACTTGTCACAGAAAAGTGGCCGAACTGGAATTAGAACCCAGATCCCTCTCTCTGGCCTGTGCTCTGTCCACCAAGCCATGCTCCACTTTTCTAGGCACTGGGATAGATACAGGTTAATCAGTTCGGGCACAGTCCCAGTCTCCCATGGGGCTTACCGTGTAATTAGGAGGGAGAACAAATATTGAATCCCCATTGTACAGATGAGGAAATGGACGTACAGTGTCAATCAGTGGTATTTATGGAGCGCTTACTATGTGCAGAGCACTATACAAGTGCTTAGAAGAGCACAGTAAAACAAAATTAGCAGACACGTTCCCTGCCGGTTAGTTAAGTGATTTGCCCAAGGGTCTCGGAGATACAGCGTTGGCCTTCGTGCACGTAGAGGTTCCTGCGAAGCAGGATCTTTTTCTATCCCATGTTCTCCTGGTGAAGTTCTTGGGTTCTGCCCCTCCTGCCTGCTCGCTGTGGGCAGGGAATGTGTCCGTTGATTGTATTGTGCTTTCCCAAGCTCTTAGTACGGTACTTTGCACATAGTAAACGTTCAATAAATATGATTGAACGAATGAAAATAGTCACTAGTGAGCAGCAGGTCAAAGCAAACATCCTGGAACAGTTTTCTTTCTTTTTTAAAAAAAAGAAAGAGCATTCACGGGCCCCCTTTTTGCACTCGTTTAAGAGCCACAGTGTTGCTGGTTGAAGCATAGTCACCAAAATATATTTCTTAGAATGGAGTTGACACTGAATCATTAACTCCTTGAGGACAGAATATGTCCTTGCTTCTGCTGGAAATGCACTAGACTGTTAATAATAATAATAATAATGTTGGTATTTGTTAAGCGCTTACTATGTGCAGAGCACTGTTAGCACTTTGAACGTAGGGATCATGTCTAGTTGTAGTAGTAATATTAATAGTATTTATTACTGTTTGCTGAGCACCGTACTAAGTACTTGGGAGTAAAACAGGTTTGTTAGACCCTTTCCCTGTCCACGGGAGCTCAGGGTTTAGAGGGGAACACAGACATTAAAATGAATTACAGATTATGTGTATAAATGCTCTTGGGACTGAGGGTGGGGTGAATATTAAGTACTTAAAGCGTATGGATCTGAGAAGACCACGCAACCATTCAGCGTTTAGGCCAGTGCTTAGACCAGTGTTTGACCTACAGAGAGTGCTTAATGGATATGATACCACTACTAAATAGCAACACAACTCTAACATGACACAACACAAGGGCAGCAGAATGCCCTAGTGCCTAGAGTTCAGGCCTGGGCGTCAGAAAGACCTGGGTTCTAATCCCAGCTCTGCCACTTGTCTGCTGTTTGACCTTGGACAAGTCACTTTCCTTCCCTGGGCCTCAGTTGCACTTGTAAAATGGGGATGAAAACTGTGAGCCCCATATGGGACAGGAACTGCGTCTATCCTAATTAGCTCGTGTCTACCTCAGCACTTAGTACAGTGCCTGGCACATAGTGAGTGCTTAATAAGTACCCTAAAAGAAAAGACTAGGTAGAAGAGTGAGGGTGAAACCAGTTTAACTATTTCCTTAGCTGTTGCCTTGAATTCCCATCCTTGGATAAAACCTTTCCCCTCTCCAGTTCCTAATCCTTGTCCAAGATCCTCAGGTTCTTCATTCCATGCTGCCAACTTTTCCCACTATTTGAGTGGGACGGCACTCTGAGCTCAAGTGCAGGGCTAACAAATCGAAGTGCGTTCTGTTGGGTTTTGCGGAGGGGATCTTTGCTGACGGAAAACATTCTGCAAAGATCCTTTCACTTCCTTTGTGCCATCTGCATCGCTGAGAGCCACGCTCAACATTATTTCTTCAAATGCACCCGCCTCTTCCAAAGTTTCGAGTCGGTTCCTGCCTTTGGGGGGTTTTCAGACAGGTTCCCAAATTGCTGAGTTCTGATCCTCATGCATCCCAGAAAAGGTTTGGGATCTGCACACCTCCCTGACAACTTTTATGCTTACTAATCACTCACTCCTTTTAGCTGTAAGGACTCAAGACCACTCCAAAGATTTCTTCAGGAATGAAAAGATAAGTTTTACCTGTGGAGGAGCACACCACAAAGCCCCCCAAAGAACCACACCTTTGGGTATAAAGTCTTTTTTAAACGGCTTGGAAAAATTTAAGTTTACCCTGTCCGTATTTCCCAATGCCACCCCCAAACTGATCTAGCCCAATTCCACTGACCTGCAACACACAACTCTCCCAGCTGTAGTCTAGGAGAATCCAACAAGTGGCCTTCAGCAAATGCACTTGAAATTCACCGAGAAATATTTGTTCTATTGTAGTCTCCCCAAATGTTAGTATTCCGCTCCGCATTCAATCAACACCATTGATTGTTGGACTCTCACATCCATATATGGCCTGATTTCTGGGACCCCAGGATCAGAGTGCAAGTTTCTCCTCTTGTGACCCTAGGCAAGGTGAAAGAGAAATAGAATGTTGTTTTTAACCCCTTCCCCCACATTTTTTTTTTAAGTTGGTATTTATCAAGTGCTTACTACATGCCAGGCACTGGGGTAGATTCAAGCCATTCAGTTGAACACAGTCCGGGTCCCATCTGTGCTCACAATCTTAATCCCCATTTTACAGGTGAGGTAACTGAGGCAAGGAGAAGTGAAGGGACTTACCCAAGGTCACACAGCAGATGTGGCGGAGCTAAAGTCCTGCTGATTCCCAGCCCCTCAGCGCTGGGGTAGATTCAAGCGATTCAGTTGAACACAGTCCGGGTCCCATCGGTGCTCACAGTCTTAATCCCCATTTTACAGATGAGGTAACTGAGGCAAGGAGAAGTGAAGGGACTTACCCAAGGTCACACAGCAGATGCGGCGGAGCTAAAGTCCTGCTGATTCCCAGCCCCAGGCTCTACCCACCGGATCACGCTGCTTCTCAATTCCTTAATCCCAATCCTTCCTTGGAGTTTGCTGGGCTTCAGATGATGTTGTCAGAAGAGCCGGCCCCTTCAGGACTGACGGACAGGGCAAAGAAATCGATTTTCCGTCATGATCAGACAGGCCGCTTTCCCCGATTCCTCCAGCCCGAAGGCACAATCTACCCTTTCGCGCTTTCCGGTCCAAGACTGTCAACTGATTAGTGCTGAGAACTCAATCATCATTCCCTGGAATGGAACCAGGACCACCAGCCAGTAATATGTCATCAATCAATCAGTGGTATTTATTGAGTGCTTTCTGTGGACAGAACACTGTACTGGATGCTTGGAAGAGTCCAACACAACATTCTAACAGACACATTCCCTGCCCACAATGCCACGTGGCCTAGTGGAAAGAGTGTGAGAGTTAGACGACCTAGGTCCTAATCACGGCTCCGCCAGGTACCTGCCGTATGACCTTGGGCAAGTCACTTCTCTGGGCCTCAGTTCCCTCATCTGCAAATGGGAGAGTCAATACCTCTTCTTCCTCCTACTTAGACTGTGAGCCTTGTGTGGGACCTAATTATCTCTATCTCTAAAGAAGCTGTGTGGCTTAGTGGAAAAAGCCCGGGCTTGGGAGTCAGAGGTCGCGGGCTCTAATCCCGGCTCCGCCACTGTCAGCTGTGTGACTGTGGGCAAGTCACTTAACCTCTCTGTGCCTCAGTTGGCTCATCTGTAAAATGGGGATTAACTGTGAGCCTCACGTGGGACATCCTGATTACCCTGTATCTACCTCAGCGCTTAGAACAGTGCTCTGCACATAGTAAGCGCTTAACAAATACCAACATTATTATTATTATTATTATTAGTAATTGGTGTTCCCAAGGGTCTAATAGAAGGCCCTGGGACGTAGACTGTAAGCTCGTTATGGGCAGAGAATGTGTCTGCTTATTGTTGTACTCTCCCAAGCACTGAGTACAGTGCTCTGCACACAGTAAGTGCTCAGTAAATACAGTTGAATGAATGAATGAAAAAAAGGACAAGCTCTCATTTGGACCCCATTTTTGGGCATCATTTTGGATTGAACAATGGTTACGGGGAGGGTTGAGAAAAAGTCAGCGTTTTCACTGGGTTGGGAGGGAGGGCTGCTTCAGCTGAAGGTCAGAGGTTCAAACGTTAAGGAGGAACATTCTCGAACTGTGTGTGCCTGTTGAAATCGAGGGATAAAAATAACGAATGATTTGAAAACAAAGGAAGTTATTTAGAATCGGAGGCTCAGAATGCCTAGTGTCTTTTGTAAACGTTTGGAATGTCTGAGGAAGATCAGCAAAGGGAGAACCGAGACTGTTTAAGAAACACTTTAATGGAGGTGATTTTTGTCCCATCTCCCCTCTTGGATTGTGTATCAGAATGTGGAGGCCTCCTCACTGAACCATCCTCGTTGTCTCGGGTTCTCTCTCTTGTGCAGTGCAGTTAGTTTCAAAGCAGTGCTGTGGATGGGAGCTGACACAGCCACCTTTCGGGGGTGCAGGTGGAGTAGGACCGTCACGAGGCGCAGGGCCACGAGGGGCGAGGCCACGAGCAGTTACCTGGTGGACCCTAAATTAGGAGCAGGTCCTCTAGCTTTCGTGCTCTTTCCATTAGGCCTTGCGTGCCGTGAACGTGTCTGCTTTGTCTTGCGTTGTACTCTCCCAAGCACTTAGTACAATGCTGTGCACACAGGAAGAGCTCGATAAATACGGTGGATAGATTGATTGCATCCCGGCTCTGCCACTTGTCAGCTGTGTGACTCTGGGCAAGTCACTTCACTTCTCTGTGCCTCAGTTACCTCATCTGTAAAACGGGGATTAAGACCGTGAGCCCCACATGGGACAGCGCTTAGAACAGTGCTCTGCGCATAATAAGCGCTTAATACCAACATCGTCATCATCATCTCACCGGCCGATGATCCTGGCCCCATTCCGGGGATTGCTGAATGAGTCCTCGACACTAAGAGCGTGGTGGTCTTGGACCACCCATAGCTGAAAGGGAGATTGGGCTGGAGGAATTGGACCACTTGGAATGCCAGACCACGAGGGAAAATCCGTTTCTTCTCCCCGTCAGTCAGTCCTGAAGGGGCTGGCTCCCCTGGGAACATCAGCTGGAGCCCAGGCAACTCCAAGAAAGGCCTGGGGCAAAAGATTGAGAAGCAGTGTGGCCTAGTGGAGAGAGCCCGGGCCTGGGAGTCAGGAAAGGTGGGGTCACTGAGGGTGGGGCTAGTAGGGACCGCTTCTGCCACCATCCACGGACTCTCTCAACTCCGGTTCCTCGCCCCCTTCTGCTGAAGCTGCCACCATCAAATCCATCTCTTCTACCCGCCGAAGGCTTCTGGGAGCTGAGGTGAGTCCATCTGTCCGCGGAATGAACTGAGCACTTAGTGGGTGCGGAGCACTGTACTAAGCCTTTGGGAGAGGACAATATAACAGAGCTGGTAGACACCTTCCCTGGCCTCAAGGAGTCAGAGAAGCTGGGAGGGAAGTCGGGGCTGACATTGGTCCAGGCTAATTCAGGAAAGTGGGGAGGCAGGGCTGATATTTCTGGGCCTCTGACGACATTTCCCAGTCAGAACCAGAAACAGGGCCTCTGAGCCTCGTGCGGTCACTAATACTGATGACCTGGCTTCTCTTTATCACTCAATCCTTTATTAAGTCCCTATTGTGTTCAGAGTACAGTAGAAATCAGTTTATGCGGTACCTGCCCTCAAAGACCTGATAATCGAGCGGTGGGACAGGGACTGAATGCCCTTCCTGATTATCTCATATCCACCCCAGTGCTTAGTACAGTGCTTGGCACATAGTGAGCGCTTTACACATACCATTACTGTTGTTATAAATAAATTATGGAAAGGGAGAAGCAACAGAAGATGTGTACGTGGCGTGTATCTCCAAGATCCCAGTTGGCACAGAAGTGTCAGAGCGGCAGTCGGGGGAGAGCTAGGATGAGGAAACGATAGATTAATCAGGGAAGGCCTCCCTGAAAAGTGATGTGATCTCTGTAGGGCTTTGAATCAGTCAATCAATCAATGGTATTTATTGAGCGTTTTCTGCGTGAGGAGCACTGTACTAAGCCTTTGGGAGAGTATGTTGTGACAGGGTTGGTAGACACGTTTCCTGCCCACAAGGAGCTTACAGTCTAGAGGAAGGTGGAGAGAACAGCCATCTGTCAGATGTGGAAGGGGGAAGGAGTTCCAGGGTGTGGGGAGGGAGAGAGAGAGAGCACCACCAACTAGTTGTGACCATGCTTTTACTTTTACCCTTTTTGGTTAGAATCAGTGCTTCAGCCAATCCACAGATCGGAGACAAAACAACTCTAATTTGGGGATTACCTCTATCTGCCCCCTCCTCCCCCTCTCAGGGTCGCACCTGGAGAGTTTCCAATACTCTACCAGTCTCCGCTACAGGAAGGAGAGTCAAGCAGAGATCTACCCATTCCATTCCTAGCTCGGCCAGTGACTAGCGAGTGACAGGCAATCTGCTACAAGTCAAAACTCACCCATGCTGGGCAGCGGCGGCGTGAGAGAGAGGGTCGAGGGCGGAGACTCAAGTTGACTGTGCGGAGGGAGGCAGTGGTAAATCACTTGCGTATTTTTACCAAGAAAGCCCTGTGGATACACTTCCAGAACGATTGCAGGTGGAGAGTGGGGCGTTCTGGGAGAGGTGTGGGTGGGGACGTTACGGGTCGGAAACGACTCGACGACATAAGACCAGACCCTCTCCTAGAAAATAATGTTGGTATTGGTTAAGCGCTTACTATGTGCAGAGCACTATCCTAAGCGCTGGGGTAGATACAGGGTAATCAGGTTGTCCCACGTGAGGCTCACAGTTATTCCCCATTTTACAGATGAGATAACTGAGGCACAGAGAAGTGAAGCGACTTGCCCACCGTCACACAGCTGACAAGGGGCAGAGCAGGGATTCTTAGTTCATTAAGCAGCTTCCGTAGGTCTGACCTGGACAGCACTTTTGGTGCTAAGAAGAGAGAGAATCTTTAAAAAAAGATGTAGCCCGTTTGGAGTTTCTTGAAAGGAAGACGTTTGGGGTGTTTCCTTCCCAGTTTTACCAGCTGCTAGAAGTTCACCAGTTGACCAGTGTGCTCACTGCTCATTGCATACCCACGCGCTAAGGTGAATTTTCAGTCCATAGTTAAACACCTCTTAAAGGCAGGTGCAGGATGGTCTAGCGGCAAGAGCACGGGCCTGGAAGTCAGAGGACGTGGGTCCTAATCCCGGCTCTGCCACTTGTCAGCTGTGTGACCTTGCACAAGTCACTTAACTTCTCTGTGCCTCAGTTACCTCATCTGTAAAATGGGGATCAAGACCCTGAGCCCCATGCGGGGCAGGGACTGTGTCCAACCTGATTAGCTTGTATCTACCCCAGCACTTAAGACAATGCTTGGCACATAGTAAGTGCTCAACAAATTAGTTACATGTTGGTGTCTATCCCCAGGGTCTGACCTGACACCATTTCTCTTCTGAACGGAGAAGTTGTGGACTGCTAAGTACTACTGTGGGCCAGTGCTACAGTAAGGGGAAAAATGCCTAAAGATAGTAAATCCCCTCACTCCTACATCAGGATTTCTCACTAACATAACAGCAAACCAAGAATTTCACAATTTCTAAAAGAAGCCAATTGATCTCTCGGGTAAGCAAGGAAATTATTTATTTCCCACACCCTCCCCTTTCAAAAGAGCAGCGAAGCCTAAGGGAAAGAACCTGGTCCCAGGAGTCAGAGGGCCTGGGTTCTAATCCCACTTCTGCTAATTACTCACTGGGTGACATGGGCTAGTCACTGAACTTCTCTGTGTCTCAGTCCCTCAATCTGTAAAATGGGAATAATAGTAGCTGTTATCCCCCGACTTAGATTATGAGCCCTGTGTTGGACAGGGGTTTTGTATGACTTGATTCTTTTGTTTTGCATGACTTAAATTAGTCTGTATCTTTCAAGAAGAGTACTTCAAAAATAGTAGCACTTAACAATAAGAAGAAGAGCAATAATAACATCCAAGGTCCTTGATTTGGGTCTTTTCTAAAATTTTTCCCAAGATCCTTTGCTTGTGCTAACTACCTTGAACTTGTACAATACTTTGATTTTCCAAAATGCTTGTCCTCTCATCTCTGAGTGTTGGAGAGGGGCTGGTGGAGTTATCCCCATTATAGATGGGAATGAGGTCCAATCTGTTGGTAAATGATTCATATTTATTGAATGTTTACTGTTTGCAGAGCACTGTCCTAAGCAATCAATTGATAAATCATTCATATTTATCAAATGCTTACTGAGGGCAGAGCACTGTACTAAGCACTTGGGAGAGTATAATAAAACAGACATAGTCCCTGACCACAATGACCTTGCAATCTAGAAAGGGAGACAGACATTAATATCAGTAAATTATGGGTATGTGCATAAGTGCTTTGGGGCTCAGGGAGGGGTTAATGAAGGGTTCAAATCCAAGTGGAAGGGCAATGGCAGAAGGAAGTGGGAAAAGAGGAAATGTGGGCCTAGTTAGGGAAGGCCCCTTGAAGGTAATGTGCCTTCAGTGAGGCTTTGAAGGAAGGGAGAGTGATCACCTGTCATATATGGAGAGAGAGGGAGCTTGGCGGTGAGATGGATGAGATCAGGGCATGGCGAGTTGACTGGCATCAGAGAAGCAAAGTGTGCAGGCTGGGTCGTCGTAGGAGAGCAGCGAGGTCTAGAATGGTTATCTGGTTCACCCAAGTTCACACACGTGAGCTGGGTCTAATAACGGAGTCCATGGCTCAGCCCAGTGGGCTTCTGTAAGAGCACATTGCCCACCCCCAAATGTTTGTGTTTTTAAAGAAAAGTCCAAGAGCATTCCTGAAAACATGGTGTTTTTTAAAAATAAATGTGTGTAATTTTCCAGTGATAGTTGGGACAGATTGCATCATCCAAAGCCCATTGTGTCAGTTTAGAGGCAGATGATGTATCGGCTAACTGATCTAGCTATTCTATTACTCTTGCAAATTTCAACGGAATTATTCTCCTTTCTTCCCCGACCCAAGTCTGGACATGCAAATCGACGCTTCCTTGAGAGTTCTGTGGTGCCGGCTGGGAGACACCAAATGATTTTTCCGCAAGAGACTATCACTATTAGTCACATCCAACGGAAGTCATCAATATCAATTTATCTGACTGAGAGGTGAAAGACTACTTGGGGCCAAACATCAATGGTGCCAGCAGCAACTAGTCACCCCAGAGAAACAAGACAGGAGCGAGGCTTGCAGAAACCTGCATCAAGAAACCTACAATCCAAATAAAAAATCTACAAGACAAGCGGTGGAATGCCACAGCTGAGGCGATTCAGGGCCAGGCAGACTGCCCCAAATCCCAAATCCAAAATATAATGTCCTGTTGGTGCCATAATGGTTTCTCTGAAGAGTTAAGACAGCTCTGGTATAGTCACAGATCATGAGGGAGTAATTAATAATAATGATGCTCGAAATAATCATAATAAGTGTTAGGGGCTGACTGTGGGCTAAGGACTGTACTAAACACTGGAGTAGATAATAATTATACTAGTACTTTTGGTTTTTGTGAAGTGTTTATGTGCCAAGCACTGCATTCAGTGCTGGGATAGATAACAACAACAATAATAATAATTACAATGCTTATTATTATCATTATTATGTTGGTATTTGTTAAATGCTTACTTGGTGCCAAGCCCTGTACAAAACGCTGTAGCTAATAATGACAACAATAATAGTTATTTTTATTTTGGTATTCAGTGCTTACTATGTGCCAAGCCCAGTATTAATTGCTGGGGTAGATACGAGATTATCAGATCCCACATGGGGATCAAAGTCTTAGAAAACCCAAGATGGTCGGGTTGGACCCATCCCCATCCCACACAGCACTCAGAGTTGAAGGTGAAGAGGAGAACAGCTTTTGATTCCTGGAGTCTTGGCCAGGACATTTCAATATTCTCCTCAACAGGCTCCTCTCTATGGAAGATGAAGCCCTACTCATTCATTCAGTCCTATTTATTGAGCACTTATTGTGTGCAGGGCACTGTACTGAGAGCTTGGGAGAGTACAATATGACATTGCACACGTTGCCTGCCCTGTCTAGATGGGGAGACAGACATTAATAGAAATTAATACATTACAGATCTGTACATAAGTGCTTTGGGGCAGGGACAGGGGATGAACAATAATAATCATAATAAGGTTGGTATTTGTTAAGCACTTACTATGTGCAGAGCACTGTTCTAAGCGCTGGGGTAGATACGGGGTGATCAGGTTGTCCCACGTGAGGCTCACAGTTAATCCCCATTTTACAGATGAGGTAACTGAAGCACAGAGAAGTGAAGTGACTTGCCCACAGTCACACAGCAGACAAGTGGAGGAGCCGGCATTCGAACCCATGACCTCTGACTCCCAAGCCCGTGCTCTTTCCACTGAGCCACGCTGAATAAAGGGAGCAAATCAGGGTGGTGCAGGAGGGCATGGGAGAAGAGGAAAGGGGAAGCTTAGGGAAGGCCTCTCGGAGGAGTTGTGTTTCCAATAAAGCTTTAAAGGCGGAGAGAGTAATTCTCTGTTGGATATGAGGCGAAAGGGTGTTCCACATCATAGGGAGGACGTGGGTGAGGGGCCGGCAGTGAGATAGAGGAGATCAAGGTACAGTGAGAAAGTTGGCATTTTAGAAGCGAAGTGTACAGTCTAGGTTGTAGTAGGAGAGTAGTGAGATAAGGCGGGAGGGGGCAAGGTGATTGAGTGCTTTAAAGCCAGTGCTGAGGAGTTTTTGTGGGATGAGGAGGTGGGTGGGCAACCACTGGAGTTGCATGAGGAGTGGGGAAGCACGGCCTGAATGCTGCCCAGATCATTTTTCTACAAAATCAAAGTGAAGTCTGGACTGGAGCGGGGAAAGACAGGAGAGAGGGATGTCAGCCAGGAGACTGATATGGGCAGGATAAGTGATTGTATTAACGTGGTAGCACTTTGGATAGGGAGGGAAGGGTGGATTTTTGTGATGTCGGGAAGGCGGAATCAACAGGATTTAGTGATAGATGTGGGGTGAATGAGAGAGCCGAGTCAAGGACAATGCCAAGGTTATGGGTCTGTGAGACGGGAAGGATAGGTGCCGTCTACAGTGATGGGAAAGTCGGGGGGTGGGGATCAGGGTTTGGGTGGGAAGGTAAGGAGTTGTGTTTTGGACATGTTAAGCTTGAGGTGTCAGGAGGACATCCATCTTGAAGGCAGGAGGAAATGTGAGACTGCAGAGAGGGAGAGAGATCAGGGTGGAGATTCATTCATTCAGTAGTATTTCTTGAGCGCTTACTATGTGCAGAGCACTGTACTAAGCGCTTGGAATGTATGTGAAGACCCAGGGCACTTGTGCCAACTGTGGGAGCGGTCCCGGCAGCGGTCGAGACAGGGGGCAGCTGGACCCAGAAGCAGCACCTTCCGAGATTTACAAAAATTCACCTGATTCAGTCGTGTGTACTTACTGTGTGCAGAGCACTGTACTAAGCTCTTGGGAGAGTACAGTGCCGTGATAAGCAGAGAGTTTTGCTCCTCACAACGAGCTTACGGTCTAGAGTGGAGGGGACCCCCTACTTGAACAGTTCTAAGATACTTTTCCTCAACAATTGGACCACTAAGGAAATGCCACAGATTCTATAGAGGGTGAGCTCACTGAGGGCAGGGAAAGTGACTAACAACTCTGTTGTATCCCAGCTCCGCCGCTTGTCAGCTGTGTGACTGTGGGCAAGTCACTTAACTTCTCTGGGCCTAAATTCCCTCATCTGTAAAATGGGGATTAACTGTGAGCCTCACGTGGGACAACTTGATTACCCTGTATCTACCTCAGCGCTTAGAACAGTGCTCTGCACATAGTCGGCACTTAACAAATACCAGCATTATTATTATTTTGAACTCTCCCGAGTGCTTAGTACAGTGCTCTGCATGCCGTAAGCGTGCAGTAAATACCATTGATTGATGCATCACCATGTCCAAAAAGAACTGCTTTAGGTTGCAGCAGTTGTCGAGGCACCTCATTTCCCTTCACTGCCCGCTAGATCAACCGGTCGTATTTATTGCACCCGATAACACTGCATCCCAGTGGGAATCTGGGAATCAGTTGCTAAGGATAGACCAGCATGTTGTTCTGGAATCAAAAAAGGCAACTTTTTTTTTTTTTAAACAGCCGCTTCCAAGGACTCAAGAGACCCAAGGAATCAAAAAGCGAAAACTGTCCAAGGAGCTGCCAATATCAAACACGGCAACACGGTAAGGGATAGCCTTTCGTGTACACAGTATGGCAGGATCTGTGGTTCCTGCTTTGAACTTTTCAATCCCATAAACGTTCATAGGTGAATTCTTTTGTCAGTGGGGTCTTCTTTGAGTGTGAAGGACAATTATACTGAACACCCCTAACTCTATTCTTAACCTAAACCCCGTCCCTTATCACACACAATTGCCTCCGACCCTATCGCTGCCCTTCCAATTCCCATCCTGGCACTAAAATCCTGCCGCCGTCGGATTTCTCCAGAAGGCTCTCGGGCAACTGACGTGCTGATGCTGGTTTATTTTTGTTGCCTGACAGTCACGCGTATTGTGTTGAAGTTGTTTCTCTTGTCCTTTGCTCACTTTCCTTCAGCTAAGGGACTTTAGATCAGATTCACTCTGCCAACTTGAAGACGACGGTTCCAATTCACCCTCCAAGTCCCTGCAGGGCTTTTTGAGGGGGAGTCAGACCAAATTATTAAATGTCCTGCCCAATGCTCTCTTTCATTCGTAGTTCCTCGTCAGGAACGCCATGTTACCTCCAACGTACTCCTTGTTTGGGAATGGGAAACGTGAGCCCTTAGACTGGAGCTGGAAAACCACACGAACATCTAGGACGCTATCTCATTCATTCATTCCTATTTAATTCAAACATATTTATTGAGCCCCTACTGTGAGCAGAGCACTTAAGCTTGAGAGAGTACGCTATAACAATAAACTGACGACATTTTCCCTGGCCGCAGTGAGCTTACAGTCTCTTGTAGTGCAGAGAAGAAAATGGGCCAATGCTCAGGAGAGGAGGAGGTTTGATCTGGTCGATTTGTTATGTATAGATATCCCTTATTCCAGGAGGGAGCGTGAAGCAGAGGCCTACTCATTCCATTCCTAGCTTGGTCGGTGGCTGGTGAGCGGAAGGCAATCTGCCACAACTCAAAACTCACCTGTGCTGGGCAGCAGCGGCATGGGAGAGAGTCGAGGGCAGAGACTCAAGTTCACTGCACGGAAGAAGGAAATGGTAAGTTTTTTCCCCTTATTTCACATTAGCCTTCTCCCTGTGTATCTGTCTCCTCACCCTGCCCCAGCATTTAGATCTGAGTCCTTTGTGGGTGGAGTTTGGGGTCCAGTATCTTTGAATTTTTCCCAATGCTTAGAATGGGTTGCCAGTTGCAAAAGCATAATTAATGATCCTGACCGTCGGCTATCTAGACCCATCTTCTACCACTCACCAGACATTTGTTAAGCGCTTACTAAATGCCAGGCTTTGTACTAAGCCCTGGGGTAGGTGCAAGCTAATCAGGTTGGATACAGTCCATGTCCCGTGAGGCTCAAACACTCTTAGTCCTTGGTTTACAGATGAGGGAACGGAGGCACAGATAAGTGAAATGGCTTTATTTATTTATGTTGGTTGTTTGTTAAGCGCTTACTATGTGCCGAGCACTGTTTTAAGCACTGGGGTAGATAAAAGGTAATCAGGTTGCCCCACGTAGGGCTCACAGTCTTCATCCTCGTTTTACAGATGAGGTAACTGAGGCACAGAGAAGTTAAGTGACTTGCCCACAGTCACACAGCTGACAGGCGGCAGAGCTGGTATGCGAACCCCTGACCTCTGACTCCCGAGCCCGGGCTCTCGCCACTAAGCCACGCTGCTTGACTTGCCCAAGGACACAGAGGAGCAAGCGGAGGAGCCACAATTAGAACCCAGGTCCTCCGACTCCAGGCCCGTGCTCTTTCCACTAGGCCACGCTGCTTCACATTCAGAACTTATCACCATCAAAAATCTCACCTCAGCCCCTTTGTTAGTGTGGCAAAGAACCAAACTTGGAAGCTGAGCGGGAGATTTGGAATCCACTTGGGCCCCTCACGTGAGTCTATCCCGCAGTTTCTAAACTGCAGTTAACACGTGAGGCTCTCTCATAATAATGATAATAATTCATTCATATTTATTGGGCACTTAGTGTGCAAAGCACTGTACTAAGTGCTTGGGAGAGTAATAATAATAATCACGATATTTGTTAAGCACTTACTACATGCCAAGCACTTTACTATGCACTGGGGTCGATAATAGGGGATAGTTAGGACCCACCCGGGGCTCGCAGAGTAAGTAGGAGGGTGAACAGGAATTGGCAGATGAGGGAACTGAGGCACGGAGAAGTGAAGTGACTTGCCCGAGTTTACCCAGCAGGCAAGTGGCAGAGCGGAGATTAGAACCTAGGTGCTCTGACACCCAGGCCCGTGCTCTATCCACTAGGCGACGGTCCTTTCCGCCCCCGGAACTTGCGAGAAAGCTAAGAACATTTTCGAACATTCTCCTGGTTAGAAGCAGCTAACCTTAGAATAATCCCGGGGAGTTCCTTGCCCCTTTCCGTTTTAAGTTATTCGAAAGCAAAGACGGCTCAGTCACTGACCAAGTCACCCCGAGGAAGCTTGCCTTACTCTGGAACTAATTCTCCGTCGTCGCTTGAGCTTCAGGCTTTCTCATAGGTAATAATAACTGTGGTATTTGTGAAGCACTTCTTGCGTGCCAGGCACCGTATTAAGCGCTGGGGTGGAGACAAGCAAATTGGGTTGGACACAGTTCAACACAGCCTCGAACCCCATTTTACAGATGGGGTAACTGAGGCACAGAGAAGTAAAGTGACTTGCCCAATAGACCAGTGGCAGATCCAGGAATAGAACCCTTGACCTTCCGACTCCTGGGCCCGTGTTCTTCCCTCTACGCCATGCCGGACCTTGCGAGTGGAAACGTGGATTCCAGTTTCTTCTCTTCCGCTTGAGTTGTCTTAACCACCCTGCCCCTGACGATGACCTACAGTCATGGCTCGATTGTTTCGGGAGTGAGTGTCCTCCGATGCTAGGGCCGGGGGCCTCCCTGTCCTTACTTAAATGCAAGCAGATGAGTTGGTAAAATATTTATTCGTCTAGCTCGTTCGGACAGGCCATTTAAGGCCGTATTACATTCCGTTACCCTGTTCTCGCCTCCGAGTTCCAAACAGAGTTTTGCCACGGTAGTCTAAGCATCGCCGACACAGTGAGAGGGCCACAGAGAAAGATGAGGTTTCCTTCAGGTGGCAAACCCTGGCCCTCTCCGATTCACTAAGTACCTTCGGGAGAACGAGTACATGTTATTCCTAGCCAGACTTTCAAATAATGCTCTGCAGTACTTCAGCTCCCACCGGCTGGTTTCCCGTAGGAAAACAAACAGCTCCTATTGCCTAACTGAGTTACAGTTACAGAAGATTATTGGATCGGTTGAATCAACACTGTGTCCTGACATGACCAAGAAGAGAGTTCAGAACTTCAGTTACTACACATTTGCCTTTCCAAACACATCTGTCAGAGTGGGATCGGGTCTGGAGTGGTTAGTACACTGCTCTGCCCACGGTAGAGCGCTCAATAAATACGGCTTACCGACTGAGGGACTCGACCACTGCATGCCGAGTCCCAAGTTCTGGAAAACGCGACAGGTCAGAGCTGTCGGCCGTGTCCCCTCAGGGGATTCTCTCGATGCCAGTGCTAGGCCCCAAGACAGGCCCAACAGGAATCCTGTGAACAGACGGCTGATGTCTACGGCAAAGAACACCATGGTTACCGAAGCAACTACCTGCCTGGTTGTGGCACTCCATAAACACCTCCACATACAGCATGGCGTAGTGGGAAGAGCACGGGTCTTTGAGTCAATGGACCAGAGTTCTAATTCCGGCTCCGCCACTCGCCTGCTGCGTGACCTTGGGCAAGTCACTTCACAACTCTGAGCCTCAGTTCCCTCATCTGTTAAATTGGGAGTTAAGACTGTGAGCCCTCTGTGGGACATGGACTGTGTCCAACCAGATTAGCTTGTATCTAGCCTGGTGCTTAGTACGGTGCCTGGCACATAGTCAGCGCTTAACAAATACCTTTAACAAAAATAAGCTAACAATTTAGAGGAAGGATTAGGATGTGGTACCTAGGTCTTAATCCTGGTTTTGCAACTTGCCAGCTGTGTGATCCAATACCCATTCTCCTTCCTACTTAGACTGTTAACCCCATGTGGGACCTGATGATCTTGTATCTGCCACTGAGCTTAGGAGAGCGCTTGGCACATAGTAAGCACTCAACAAATCCCTACAAGCTCCTCACGACTGACTTCAAAGCTCTCCATCAACTTGCCCCCTCCTACCTCACTCCCCTTCTCTCCTTCTACAGCCCAGCCCACACACTCCGCTCCTCTGCCGCTAACCTCCTCACGGTGCCTCATTCTCACGTGTCCCGCTGTCGAACCCTGGCGTGCCCCCTCCCCGAACACCGAACTAGCTCTCTTCCCCCCTTTCAAAGCCCTACTGAGAGCTCACCTCCTCCAGGAGGTCTTCCCAGACTGAGCCCTCCTTTTCCTCTGCTCCTCCTCTCCTCCTCATCACCTACCCACTTCCTGCCCCACAGCACTTGTGTATATTTATACATATTATTCTGTGAATTTGATTAATGATGTGTATATATCGTTAATTCTATTTCTCTATTTTGATGCTATTGATGCCCGTCTACTTTTTTCGTTTTGTTGCCTGTCTCCTCCGTCTAGACTGCGACCCCATTGTTGGGTGGGGATTGTCTCTCTCTGTTGCTGAACTGTACTTTCCAAGTGCCGAGTACAGAGCTTTGCACACAGTAAGCACTCAATACATACGACTGAATGAATGAGAGAATGAAATCCCCCCGACGTTATCCTCTTGACAGTGCTCCTCCCCTTTGCTAGCCTCCTCAGCGGGCGCGCTCAGTCTTTGAGATTGTAAGGCCGGTTTGGGGCAGGGATTGTCTCTCTCTATTCCTGAATTTTACTTTCCAAGCACCTAAGACAGTGCTCTGCGCACCGTAAGTGCTCAGTAAATACGATTGAATGAATAAATGAACACTATTTGTAGGAAAGAGAGGGTGTGAGTGTCACTGACCAAGCCACTGCTACTCTCATTAATTCTTCCCCACTTGTTTTTAAACCCTAAGTCTCGGGACTGAGACGCCTGAGTTTTGTTGCGGTTAGTCACTCCCTCTGGCACCCGGTTGCTAAAGGTCCCTCCGTCTCTCGTCACTGCAGGACTAGGTTCTCTTTCCACAGCTTCTGCTTAGAGCTGGATGTTATGCTTTAGGGTGTCCAAGCGTTTTCTTCCCTGGTTTCTTACAACCTGCCACTATCTTTGCTCCCAGTTGTCATGAATCAATCATATTTTCAGAGCGCTTACTGTGTGCGGAGCGCTTACTGTGTGCAGAGCCCCGTCCGAGGTCCTTGGGAGAGTACGACAGAACTGAGTCGATACGTTCCTTGCCCACAAAGAGAAGCAGCATAGCCTAGTGGATAGAGTACAGGCTTGGGACTCAAAGGACCTGGGAGGTCTGCCACTTGTCTGCTGGGTGACCTTGGGCAAGTTACTAAACTTCTCTGCGCCTCGGTTCCCTCGTTTGTAACATGGGGATTAAGACTGTGAACTCCATGTGGGACATGGACTGTGTCGAACCTGATCAGCTTGTATCTACCCCAGTGCTTAGCACGGTGCCCGGCACCTAGTAAGCGCTTAAGAAATACCATAAAAAAAGAGCTGACAATTTAGAGGGGGGGCGTAGGACCTGGTACCTGGGTTCAAATCTTGGCTTTGGAACCGGTCTGCTGTGTGGTCTTGGACAAGTCACTTAACTTCTGCGCATCTCTGTGTTTCCTCACTGGTAAAGTTGGGATTAAATGCCTGTTCTTCTGCCTTTGACTGTGAGCCTCATGGGGGACAGGGACTCTGAACAACGGGATTATCTTGTATCTTCCCCCTTGCTCAGAAAACACTTGGCACATATAAAGTGTGTAACAACTACCGCAATCATTACTCTTATTTTTATGGGTTTTTTTTAGTGAGTTGCTATGTGGCAAGCACTGTTCTAAACACTGGGGTAGATCTGGGTTAATCAGGTCCAACACAGTCCCTGTCTGATACGATGATGATGATGTTGGTATTTGTTAAGCGCTTACTATGTGCCGAGCACTGTTCTAAGCGCTGGGGTAGACACAGGGGAATCGGGTTGTCCCACGTGGGGCTCACGGTCTTCATCCCCATTTTACAGATGAGGTAACTGAGGCACCGAGAAGTTGAGTGACTTGCCCAAAGTCACACAGCTGACAAGTGGCCGAGCCGGGATTCGAACCCATGACCTCTGACTCCAAAGCCCGGGCTCTTTCCACTGAGCCGCGCTGATATGGGGCTCACAGTCCAAGTAAGAGAGAGAACAAGTTTTGAATCCCCATTTTACAGTTGAGGAAACTGAGGCACAGAGAAGTTGTGGCTTACCCAAGGTCACATAACAGGGCAAGTCACTTAACTTCTCTGTGCCTCAGTTACCTCATCTGTGGAAAGGGGGATTGAAAAAATGTGAGCCCCACGTGGGACAATCTGATCACCCTCTATCTACTCCAGCGCTCAGAACTGCGCTCTGCGCATAGTAAGCGCTTAACAAATATGATGATAATAATAACAGACAAGAGGCAGAGGTAGAATTAGAACTCAGGTCCTCTGACTCCCAGCCCCGAGCTCTTTCCACTAGGCTATGCAGCTTCTCAGGAGAATAGAGTGGGTGCTCCGTGAGTCCCCGAGGAAGCATACAGAGTAGGTCCAGTTTCACTGGGTAACATGCCATAATAATAATAATGTTGGTATTTGTTAAGCGCTTACTATGTGCAGAGCACTGTTCTAAGCGCTGGGGTAAATACAGGGTAATCAGATTGTCCCATGTGAGGCTCACACTCTTCATCCCCATTTTACAGATGAGGGAACTGAGGCCCAGAGAGGTGAAGTGACTTGCCCACAGTCACACAGCTGCCAAGTGGCAGAGCCGGGATTCGAACCCATGACTTCTGACTCCCAAGCCCGGGCTCTTTCCACTGAGCCACGCTGCTTCCTGTGAACAGTGCAGTGTGGGGCAGTCAACACAACCCACCCTGGGGAAGGCACCGTCAGTTACACGTTGCTCTTAATAATAATAATAATGTTGGTATTTGTTAAGCGCTTACTATGTGCAGAGCACTGTTCTAAGCGCTGGGGTAGACGCAGGGGAATCAGGTTGTCCCACGTGGGGCTCACAGTCTTAATCCCCATTTTACAGATGAGGGAACTGAGGCACAGAGAAGTTGAGTGACTCGCCCACAGTCACACAGCTGACAAGTGGCAGAGCCGGGATTTGAACCCATGATCTCTGACTCCCAAGCCCGTGCTCTTTCCACTGAGCCACGCTGTCTTAGTGACCACACTGATAAAACGAGGGAAACAGTAGGGCCTAGTGGAAAAGGGCACAGGCTCGGAAGTCAGAGGACCTGGGTTCTAATCCCCGCTCCGCCACTTGCCTCCTGTGTGACCTCGGACAAGTCACTTCCCTTTGCCTCGGTTCCCGCATCTGTAAGATGGAAATTAAATTCTCTTCCCTCTCATTTAGACTGTGAGTCCCACGCAGGATGGGGTTTGTGTCCAACCTCATTATCTTGCATCGGTTCCGGTGCTTAGTATAGTGTTTGGTACCTAGTAAGTTTCTCCTGTGCAGATTGTGTTGTCTTCCTAGCTAGTCCTTCAGGAAACTTAATTTTTTTTAATGTTTACATCTCAGCTCATAGTAAATGCTTAACAAATACCATAAAATTATTATTATTATTGCTATTATTACTAGAGAAGCAGCGTGGTTCAGTTTAAAGACCACAGGCTTGGGAGTCAGAGGTCATGGGTTCGACTCCCGGCTCTGCCACTTGTCAGCTGTGTGACTGTGGGCAAGTCACTTAACCTCTCTGGGCCTCAGCTACCTCATCTGTAAAATGGGCATTTAGATTGTGAGCCTCACGTGGGACAACCCGATGACCCTGTATCTACCCCAGCGCTTAGAACAGTGCTCTGCACATAGTAAGCGCTTAACCAGTACCAACATTGTTATTATTATTACTAAGAAACTCCTCCTTTAGAGAAGCAGCGTGGCTCAGTGGAAAGAGCCCGGGCTTGGGAGTCAGAGGTCATGGGTTCGAATCCCCGCTCTGCCACTTGTCAGCTGTGTCACTGTGGGCAAGTCCCTTAACTTCTCTGTGCCTCAGTTCCCTCATCTGTAAAATGGGGATGAAGACCGTGAGCCTCACGTGGGGCAACCTCGTGACCCTGTATCTCCCCCAGCGCTTAGAACAGTGCTCTGCACATCGTAAGCGCTTAACAAATACCGACATTATTATTATTATTACTATTTCAACCAGTAGTGAGAAAGTCAGAGAATGAAAGAGTGTATGAAACATTTTCGATTAGGTTTAGATTAGCAGCAACTTTATCAATTGGTCTCAGAGGTACTAGTGACAACCAACATTTTACAGTGTGAATAATGAAAAATAAAATTAAGTTTCCCGAAGGACCAGCCAGGAAGACAGCACAGTTGAAACTGGGGGAAAGATTGGGAAGAAGGCTTTTTTAAAGTGATATTTGTTCAGTGCCCGCTAAGGATCACACCTGGAGAGTTTCCAGTACCCTACCAGTCTCGGCTTCAGGAGGGAGAGTGAAGCAAAGTGCCACCCATTCCATTCCTAGTTTGGGAATTGGCTAGTGAGCGGAAGTCCATCTGCTCCAGGTCAAAACTCACCTGTGCCGGGCAGCAGCGGCCCGGGAGAGAGTCCAGGGCGGAGACGCAGGTTTACTGAGCGGAAGGAGGCAATGGTAAACCGCTCCCCTATTTTTACCAAGAAAACTCTATGGATACACTCCCGGAATGTTTGTAGATGGAGGTGGACTGTTCTGCAGAGATGGGTCCATGCAGACACTATGTGTCAGAAGCAACTCGACAGCATACGACAAGACTAAGTGCTTGCTGTGCACCAGGCACTGTATTAAGCGCTGGAGTAGATACGAGCTAACAGGTCGGACACCTTGATTTGCATCCCGCTTTTGTTTTTCCACATTACTTTTGTTCTCATATCTTTGTGAGGAAGGGAAAGGCTGGGATTATTTTCCCTCACGTACACATGAGGAAACTCTGGCTCAGAGAGGTTGAGTAACTTGTTCAGCATCACCCAGCGGGTCAGTGGCAGAGTTGGGGCTAGGCCCAAGTTTTCCCACTTCCAGAATGATGTTCTTCCCTCTGGACCATGTGACCTTTCATCCCGCATCCTTGTGCTCATGGTATTTATTAAGTGCTTACTACACGCCGGGCACTGTACTAAACTTTGCGGTCGATACAAGTTAATCAGGTTGGACACAGTCCATGTCCCATGTGGGGCTCACAGTCTTAATCCACATTTTTTACAAATTAAACTGAGTTAAGTGACTTGCTTAATTTAAGCAAGTTAAGACTCACAGCAAACAAGTAACAGAGCAGGGATGAGAACCCAGGTCCTCTGACTCCCAGGCCCATGTTCTTTACACTAGGCCACAATGCTTCTGAAATTTAAAGATGAATTTTTAAAACTTAAATCTACAAATGCTTTGGTGGCGAATTAAAAATCAGAGATTGCTGTGAATTACAAGCCCTATAATCTGTAACTACCGCCCATATTTTTTAAATGATGCTTTTTAAGCACTTACTTTGCCTCGGGAACTGTACTAAGCCCTCGGGTAGATACAAACTAATTAGTTTGGATGCAATTCCTGCCCCAAATAGGGCTGAGAGTCTTAATCCCCATTTTACAGATGAGGTAACTGAGGCATACAGAAGTTAAGGAACCCACCCGAGGTCATACGGCAGACAAGTGGTGCAGCTGGAATGTAATTTGTTAAATTGTATTTGTTAAGCACTTACTACCTGCCAAGCACTGTACTAAATAGGGGGCAAATACAAGACATTCGGGTTGGACACAGTCCTGGTGCCACATGGGGCTCATAGTCTTAATCCACATTTTACAGAAGAGGTAACTGAGGCACAGAGAAGTTGTGACTTGTCCAACTTCACCCAGCAGACAAATGGATGAGCTGGGGTCAGAACCCAGATCCTCTGACTCCCAAGCCCATGCTCTGGCCTCTAGGCCATACGGGTTCTCAAGAGAATAAGAAGATCAGAGTAGCTAAGATTAAATTTGCGACTTTTCTGAGGAGAAAATGGATTTATCATGAACTGGGGAGAGACAGTTGAATTTAGCACAGCTGGTCAGCTGTCTTCTAATAGAGAATAGGTGGGAAAATGATAGCAATAATGCATTCGTGGCACCATTACAATATATATGGAAGTTTTAGGGTTCTCAGATAATACAAATAATCTTTCAAATATTCAGTCAGTCTAAACTGTGTGTTCTACCTAAGTATGTTTACCCTCTAATTTTAAGCCCTGGGTGCCTTTTGCTGGAAATATAATCCACATGTTTCCAGTTATTTATATTCAAGTCATCAAAATATTGTTTTGTAAGAGCTATCTGATGTCCAAGAAGCCTTAGAAACCTTTTCATGTGCTGCTTTTTCTGAGAAACAGAACGTTATGTTGCCAAGAAGCCAAGTGACACAAACACCAACAGGCTCAAGTTGAGCGAGAAACTTAGAACTCAACCAGGTTTGACTTGTTTCTAGAGTTGGCCAAGTGTCCATTTGTGTCCTCGAGTGGAAAGTGACTAGAGTCAAACTGTTCCCTCTCCCTCTCTCTCTGCTCTCCCCACCCCCACCAAGACGCAACCTCCCGATTTCTGCCCTTCTTCCAATCTGTCAGCCACAGAGAGGTAGCTAATGGTGTAGGTTTGAATGAATAGGCATTATTTTGTTCACAAGAGGTCATCTTCTGCAGGATTCATTTTAGTCATTGTCTATTTGACTAAAATTTTAGTTTTGGGTTAGGGTCTCTCTGCCTTCAATCTCTCCTGTCCAGTTCACATTTCTCTCTGCTGCACAGATCATTTTTCTATAACATCCTACCTGTCTGTGTCTCCCCACTCCCTCTGAGGGTTGTTCATTCTTCTCCACATCAAAAAGAAATTTCTAACCACTGGCTTTAAGGCACTCAATCAGCCCTTTCCCTCCTGCTTATGCACTCTCTTGTCCCACTCCACCCCAGGTCAAACTCGTCATCCCTCTGAAGTCAATCTACTCACTGCACCTCATTCTTGTCTCTCCCACTGCTGACGTCCTGCTCGTGCCTTTCCCCTACATCCTGAAACTTCCTCCCTCTTCAAGATCTAACAGATCATAGCTCTCCTCATGTTCTAAGCCCTTCTGAAATCACATCTTTTCCAAGAGAGCTTTTTTTTTATTATTTATCTCTAATTTCCCCGGGTTATATTGCCCCAACTGCCACTTCAGTACTTGTGTGCCACCTAAAAACGGCTGTGCCCACTAGTGATATTCTTGTATGTGCCTTTATTGGTATTAATGTCTGTCTCCCCCTCTAGACTGTAAGCTCAATGTGGACAGGGAACATCTCTGCTAATTGCTGTATTGGGCTCTCCCAAGAGCTTAGTACAGTGCTCTGCACATAGTAAGCACTCAATAAATATGGTTGATTGATTAGTATTTTAGTATCTGTCTCTCACAAGATTACAAGGTCCTTAAGGACAGGGACCGTGGCTATTAATTCTTTTGTACTCTCCCAAATGCTTTAAATACAGTAGCTGTTCGATACGTGCTTTTGGCTGATTGGAGTTGTGAGAACCATCTCACAGACTTGGACATCATCAATTTGGAACTCGTGATAATTTAGACTGAGCTTTTTACCCTGGAAACAAGTCACAGAAAATGGAGGCTGTGGGGAAAAGCAGGCATATTTTGGGAGGCAGATAATAATAAACATCATAATGATGATAATTGTGGTATTTAAGTGCTTACTAATGTGCCAGACACTATACTAAGTTCTGGGGTGGATACCAGCAAATCATGTTGGACACAGTCCCTGTCCCAAGTGGGGCTCACAGTCTCACCACCCATTTTACAGATAGGTAACTGAGACACAGAGAAGTGAAGTGACTTGCCTAAGGTCACACAGCGGACAAGTGGCAGAAGTGGGATTAGAATCTGTTACCTTCGGACTCCCAGGCCATGCTGTATCCACTACACCGGACCCAAAGTGGGAAGGGGTGATGGGAAAAGACAGAGGAAAGCAGAGGGAGAAAGGGCAAGGTGGAGTTGGGGGCAGGGGAAGTCAACAAAAAGGAGGGGAGAATCAATGATGAGAAACAATAAGAAGGTGAATTGGAGAGCAACAAAGAATGTGAGCCTGAGGTGGGAAGAGAGCTTGTAGTGGGAGAAAAACAGGAAATAAAAAACAGGAATTTAAAACAATAAAGTTTATAATGGATAAAAAGTTGAACAAGAATAGAGAAGGTAGCAGCAAATTGTATTTGACGTGGATTACAGTGAGTGTGAGCCCGTTGTGGGCAGCGATTGTCTCTATTGCTCAACTGTACTTCCCAAGGGCTTAGGACAATGCTCTGCACGCAGTAAGTGCTCACTAAATACGATTGAATGAATGAAAAAGTAGAATGTATAATAGCATCATCTTTATTATTATTACTATTATTATCAACAGTAATTGTGCTATTTGTTGTATGCCTATTTTGTGCAAGACCCTGTGCTAAGTGCCGGGATAGGTATTATGTACAATCTCTGCCCCTTGTGTGGTTTACACTCCAAGGAGTAGGGAGAACAGATATTTCATCCCTATTTTACCCTTCCACTTTTCCCTTAAGCTGCTCCTCCAAGACAGGGGGATTTTGAAGAAGAGACAGAGAATGCTTTTCTTTGGGTGAGTTATCTTTTTTTCTTTTAATGGGTACATTATATTTTCAGGAATTAAGGAAAAGATTCTCCTCCGTGGGTCATCCATCATGCTTGGTAAAATTTCCCATTTTATTGGGTATCTGTGCTCCTGTGTGGATATGTATTCATGTAAGCATTCTTGGTCCTGGAATATAATCTCCTGCAAGGTTGGGCCGTGCCTGGATTGGCTTCTTATTTGACCTTTTGAAGATATTTGGCACAGTGCAGAGTACACATTGAGTGGTTCAGGAAATACCGTTTGAGTTATCATTATAATAAACTCCACAACACTGAACAGAGGCCCAGAAAATATGACTTATGAGGGGATGAAGTATGACTTACTTCCTTTTAGGCAAAGAAGGAGAAAGCTCGGAAAAGAGGGGCTGGATACAAAGATGCAGAAAGCTTCCCCTAGGGGAAGAGAGATAGCAAGAAAGCAGAACAACTGTGAGAAGCACTGTGGCCTAGTGGATAGAGCGTGGTCCTGAGAGTCAGAAGGACCTGAGCTCTAATTCCAGCTCTGCTATTTGTCTGCTCTGTAACCTTGGGCAAATCACTTCGCTTCTCTGCACCTGTTACCTCATCTGTAAAATGGGGATTACTTCTCTGAGCCCCATATGAGACATGACATGGACTGTGTCTAACATGATTAGCTTGTGTCTACCCCAGCCCTGGAAAATAGGAAGCACTTAACAAATACCATTAGGAAAAAAAAAGGATAGGATTAAACATGGGGAAACCTGTCTCCCAGGGAGTTTTAAGATGTTACCGATTCACCTCAATTTAACTTCGGACACCGTCCACATTAGTGGTGTCCAAGATGGGATGAGAATGTGTTTGGAAAAGTTAAATTGAGATGAAGATCCGTTCCTCTTGCAGAGAGGCAGAGTCAGTGTAATCGATCCCCCGACCGTGTGCATCAAGATCTGTGAGAATATAGTCTGGAAAGAACAAATCTTCTACTCTTCCTTAAGTAGAAGTATTGATGCTGCTGAGAAGCAGTATGACTCAAGAGAAATATACTGGATGGGCAATGGTTATCTTGAGTTCTAGTAGTAATAATGGTATTTGGTGTTTTAGTGCCAGGCACTCTACTAAGTTCTGGTGTAATGCTCTTCAGGTTAGATGTGGTCTACATCTCCATCTTTCTCTTGGTCTTAATCCCCATTTTACAGTTAGAGTAACTGAGGCATAGAAAAAGTAATATTCATTCATTCATTCAATAGTATTTATTGAGCACTTACTATGTGCAGAGCACTGTACTAAGCGCTTGGAATGGACAAATCGGTAACAGATAGAGACAGTCCCTGTCCTTTGACGGGCTTACAGTCTAATCGGGGGAGACAGACAAGAACAATAGCAATTAATTGATTCAAGGGGATGAACATCTCATTAAAACAATAGCAAATAAATAGAATCAAGGTGATGTACATCTCATTAACAAAATAAATAGGGTAATGAAGATATATACAGTTGAGTGGAGGAATACATTGCTAAGGGGAGGGGAAGGGAGAGGGGGAGGAGCAGAGGGGAAGGGAGAGGGGGAGGAGCAGAGGGAAAGGGGGGAGAAGAGGGCTTAGCTGAGGAGAGGTGAAGGGAGGGGTAAAGGGGGAGCAGAGGGAGCAGAGGGAAAAGGGAAGCTCAGTCTGGGAAATAATAACTGTGGTATTGGTGAAACACTTAACTTGTTCCAGGCACTGTATTAAGCTCTGGGGGAGATACAGGCAAATCGGGTTGGAAACAGTCCCTGTCCCACAAGGGGCTCACAGTCTTAATCCCCATTTTACAGATGTCTTAAACGAGGCACAGAGAAATGAAATGACTTACCTGAGGTCCTACAGCAGACAAGTTGAGGAGCTGGGATTAGAACTCGGGTCCTTATGACTCCCAGGTCCATGCTCTCTTCACTAGGCCATGCTGCTGCTTCTTATCTTTTGTGATAAGTGCAACTGTTCTCTTGAGTAGAAGTAACAGGCTTGTTCCTGGTTTGAAACTCGGTCCTTGTCTGTACTCCCTAACCAGTTTCTCTTGTTGTTTTTGTTTGTTTTTAATGGTATTTGTTAAGTGCTTACTATGTGCCAGACACTGTACTAAGCACTGGGGTAGATAAAAGCTAATCAAGTTGGTTACCATACAGCCTGCAGAAATGCAAAACAGTGACGGCACATAGCAAAGCAGCAACAGCGCACATGCACTGAGGAGCCAGTGATCATTACCTAAACCCCACTGTGATTACAAAGGACACAGGCTCCGGACAGGTACGCGGGTCAGGCACACGAAGGGGATAAAAACGTCCACCTCAAGTCTCTGGACGGGCTGAGGTGCATCTCGGGTCTCAAGCCCTTGATGATTTGGATCTCGAGGCGTTGAGTGACGTCCGTGTTCCTGATTCATCCTGCCGGCTGGGCAGGATCCGTGACAGCTCAAGGTTTGGGAGTGGTGGAAGATGGCACTGAATACCAAATGTTTGGGGCTTATAGATGAGAAGCAGCACGGCTTAGTGGAAAGAGCAGAGGCCTGGAAGTCCAAAAGACCTGGGTTCTCATCCCAGCTCTGCCATGTGTCTGCTGTGTGACCTTAGGCAATGCAATTCGTTTATCTGGGCCTCAGTTACCTCATCTGCAAAATGAATCCAATGTGAATCCATGTGGGACTGGATTATCTCATGTCTTCCCCAGCTCTTAGAACCGTGCTTTCCACATAATAAGTTCTTAACAAGTGCCATAGTTATTCTATACCGTTCAGGTGCAATGGTTGTCATGCCGAGGGAGGACTGTTGGGAGCTCTGAGGTTCTTAGGGTCAGGTGGGTTGGAAACGTTTTTCAGTCTCCCATCCTGTTTTGGCTGGGGATGTTGTTCCGCTATCCAGGGAAACTGGAAACATATAGCAGTTTCAGCGATATTGTATTACAGTATTCTTTTTGGAGAATTAGCAAGATTTAGTGGATAGAGCCACAGGCCCAAGAGTCAGTGGACCTGGGTTCTGATCCCAGCTCTGCAAAATGTCTGCTGTGTGATCTCAGGCAAGCCACTTAGTTTCTCTGGGCCTCAGTTACCTCATCTATAAAATGGGGATTGAGACTGAGAGCCCCATGTGGGACAGGGACTGTGTCTAATCTGATTAGCCTGTATCCACCCCAGGGAATAGTACGGTTCCTGGAACATAGTAAGCACTTCACAATTGCCATTTTTTAAAAAAATTCTTTATTCCAGATCCACTCTTTCATTTCTTATCTCCACAACAGCATCTTTGCAAATAAATCACCAGGACGGGGTTATTTACCCAATAATGTCTATGGGTCCTGGGAGAATGAAGCGGTAGAATTCACCACCTCTACCGCTAGAATTATTCATTCATTCATTCATTCAATAGTATTTATTGAGCGCTTACTATGTGCAGAGCACTGTACTAAGCGCTTGGGATGAACAAGTAGGCAACAGATAGAGACAGTCCCTGCCGTTTGACGGGCTTACGGTCTAATCGGGGGAGACGGACAGACGAGAACAATGGCACTAAACAGCGTCAAGGGGAAGAACATCTCGTAAAAACAATGGCAACTAAATAGAATCAAGGCGATGTACAATTCATTAACAAAATAAATAGGGTAACGAAAATATATACAGTCGAGCGGACGAGTACAGTGCTGTGGGGATGGGAAGGGAGAGGTGGAGGAGCAGAGGGAAAAGGGGAAAATGAGGCTTTTAGCTGCGGAGAGGTAAAGGGGGGATGGCAGAGGGAGTAGAGGGGGAAGAGGAGCTCAGTCTGGGAACGCCTCTTGGAGGAGGTGATTTTTAAGTAAGGTTTTGAAGAGGGAAAGAGAATCAGTTTGGCGGAGGTGAGGAGGGAGGGCGTTCCGGGACCGCGGGAGGACGTGACCCGGGGGTCGACGGCGGGATAGGCGAGACCGAGGGACGGCGAGGAGGTGGGCGGCGGAGGAGCGGAGCGTGCGGGGTGGGCGGTAGAAAGAGAGAAGGGAGGAGAGGTAGGAAGGGGCAAGGTGATGGAGAGTCTCGAAGCCTAGAGTGAGGAGTTTTTGTTTGGAGCGGAGGTCGATAGGCAACCACTGGAGTTGTTTAAGAAGGGGAGTGACATGCCCAGATCGTTTCTGCAGGAAGATGAGCCGGGCAGCGGAGTGAAGAATAGACCGGTGAAGAATTAGTGTGTGGGAAGACTAATGGATTACCATGGTAACTTCCATCAAATAATATAAATTGTGGTTATTTATTAAGAGCCTCACAGTCTAAAGGGGAGGGAGAACAGGTATTTATTCCCCATTTTACAGATGAGGAAATTGAGGCATAGAGAGGCCAAGATCACAAGGCAGGCGAGAATCCACATCCTCTGACTCCCAGGCCCATGCTCTTTCCATCTACAAGAAAGTTTCTCCTTGAGAGCAGGGAAATTGTCATCTGTTTCTTTTGCCTTCTCTTAATTCCTTGGTGGAGAGCTCTGTACATGGTAAGTACTCAATAAATGGTAATAATAATATTACCTCCTCTGCACCTGCTATGCTCCACAACCTCTGTCCCCAAGTCTTCCCTCTCCCCAGGGCCTGAAGATCAGCCCAAATCTGTTGGCATCAGCAATAAGTGGGAAAGGGGAGGGAAAGAGGCAGGAAAGAGGAGAAAACAGCATAAGATAGTAGGAGCTTTGCTGCAATCACCATCAACATGCAAGCTTAACTCCCTTCCCAGGTATTTTTTCCCTCTTCCACTTTAGAAGCTGCCTCCCCCATCACCTTTTCTCTCAGCACTCCTGTTTGGACTCTTCACTCGTTGCTTGCTCTCCCTTACCCTCAACTCACCCACTTTTGATCATTTGGAGTCACTTTTCCAGGTGTGTGGAACTCTCTCCCCATCAAATCCAACAAAACTTACCTTTTCCCCACCTTCAACCCACATAGTCAATCCATCACTAAATCCAGTCGGTTCAACTTTGCCAGCATCACCAAAATATCTTCCCTTTCCTCTCCATCCACGTTGCTATCATGTTAATCCAAACACTTATCCTATCCCGCCTTGACTACTGTATCGACCTCTTTGCTGATCTCCCTGCTTCTTCTCACTCCAGTCCATACTTCATTCTGCTACCTAGATCATTTTTCTACAAAACATTCGGTCCGTGTTTCCCCACTTCTCAAGGACCATCCGCCTCCACATCGAACAGAAAGTCTTTATCATTGGCTTTAAAGCAGTCGGTCGCCTTGCCCCCTCCTACCTCAATTCACTACTCTTCTACTACAGCCCAGCCTGCACATTTTGCTCCTCTAATACTAATCTCACTGTACCTTGATCTCATCCATCTTGCCAACTACCTCTCACCCATGACCTGCCTCTGGCATGGAGCGCCCTCCGTCTTCATATCCAACAATCATTCTCACCACCTTCAAAGTCTTATTGAAGGCACATCTTGTCCAAGAGGCCTTCCCCCACTAAGCCCTCCTTTGTTTTTCTCCCACTCCCTTCTGTGTTGCCCTGACTTGCTCCCTTTATTCATCCCACCTCCCAGCCCCACAGCACTTATGTGCATACCTGTAATTTTATTCACTTATATTAATGTCTGTCTCCCTCATCTAGACTGTAAGCTCACTGGGGGCAGAGAATGTGTCTGCTGTATTGCTATATTGTACTCTCCCACGCACCTAATACAGTGCTCTGTCCACAGTAATCTCTAAAGAAATACAAACTATTGAATGACTGATTTCAAAGCCCTTCAAAGCCCTACTGCACTTACATGCATATTTTAAAATTATATATTATAAAACATTTATCTAGATTACTCTCTGTCTCTCCCTGTACACTCTAAGTTCAGTGTGGCTAGGAAATACGTCTACCAACTCTGTTGTACTCTCTCAAGCGGTTAGTATAGTGCCCTGTACATAGTAGGCACTCAATATTTTTTTTCAATTAATTGATTCCATAGTTAACCCTGCAAATTCTGGATTTGTGGTTTCGATGTTTTACTTGGTAATCTGACAGACTCTATAAATTAAGGATTAATAAAAAGCAGTCTATCTTGGGAAATAAAGAATGATCTCTACAAAGGGGTATTATGGTTTCTAGTTCACCGGCACTACTTTAAAGGGTTAAGAAACACACAGGAAAAAAATAATGATTTGTAGGAAAATCTCATAAAACTCAGGGGGCAGGAAAGTAGAAAATGAGCTTCAATGTAAGCAAGAGTAGAATAATGCATCCAGAGATAAAAATGATCCATAGCAAAACTTAATATCTCTCATTCAGTGAAAGGCTTCAGACCTGGCAGACACCTTCTTGCAACACTAATCCCAGATTGAATGAATTGGTCAGTGCTCTTCAACTTTTCTTTAATTGATCAATCAGTGGTATTTATTGAACACTTACTGTGTGCAGAGCACTATACTAAATGCTTGGGAGAGTACGGAAGGGTTGGTAGACACATTGCCAGACACATTTGAAGTACATTAGCTTGTAAAACTTGGAATTCCCAGATTAGAAATAATAATGATGGTATTTGTTAAGTGCTTACTATGTGCCAAGCACTGTTCTAAGTGCTGGGGTAGATACAAGGTAATCAGGTTGTCCCAATTGGGGCTCACAGTCTTAATCCCCATTTTACAGCTAAGGCACAGAGAAGTTAAGTGCCTTGCCCAGGGTCACACAGCAGGTAAGTGGCAGAGCAGGGATTGGAACCCATGACCTCTGACTCCCAAGCCCGTGCTCTTTCCACTGAGTCATGCTAAATCAGAGTTTGTTTGCTCGGTGTTAGGATTAGACCGAATCACTGAGCTGAAAGGTCATCCCAGTTTCATCTAGATAGCTGGGGGATGTCTGGACTTGAAGTATGTCATTCAGCCAGACTTTCCTACAGAGGTTTTCACGCAAACAGGCCTATATGGAGCTAAATTCATCCTGTGGCTTATAAAAGACGAATTTGCCATTAAACATAAGCAAAGTTAGAAAACTTTGTAATCAAACTAGACATTTACTGAAGGTTTCATCAATGACGAAGCTCAAATATTTCACACATCAATCAATCAGTAGGATTTATTGAGCACTACATGTGCAGAGCACTGAATTAAGTACTCAGTGGAATTTACTGAATGATTAGTATGTGCAGAGCACTGTATTAAAGCGCTTGGGGGAAAGTAGAAGACAGTAAGCTCATTATCAGCACAGAACGTGTCTGCTAATTCTGTGGTATTGTAATAATAATAATAATGTTGGTATTTGTTAAGCGCTTACTACGTGCAGAGCACTGTTCTAAGCGCTGGGGTAGATACAGGGTCATCAGGTTGTCCCACATGAGGCTCACAATTTTAATCCCCATTTTACAGATGAGGTAACTGAGACACAGAGAATTTAAATGACTTGCCCACAGTCACACAGCTGACAAGTGGCAGAGCCAGGATACTCTCCCAAGCACTTAATACAGTGCTTTACATGTAACAAGAACTCACTAAATACCATTGATTGATACAAAAGAATTCATTCAATAGTATTTATTGAGCGCTTACTATGTGCAGAGCACTGTACTAAGCGCTTGGAATGAACAAGTCAGCAACAGATAGAGACAGTTCCTGCCGTTTGACGGGCTTACAGTCTAATCGGGGGAGACGGACAGACGAGAACAATGGCGATAAATAGAGTCGAGGGGAAGAACATCTCGTAAAAACAATGGCAACTAAATAGAATCGAGGTGATGTACAATTCGTTAACAAAATAAATAGGGTAACGGAAATATATACATTTGAGCGGACGAGTACAGTGCTGTGGGGATGGGAAGGGAGAGGTGGAGGAGCAGAGGGAAAGGGGGAAAAGAGGGTTTAGCTGCGGAGAGGTAAAGGGGGGGTGGTAGAGGGAGTAGAGGGAGAAGAGGAGCTCAGTCTGGGAAGGCCTCTTGGAGGAGGTGAGTTTTAAGTAGGGTTTTGAAGAGGGGAAGAGAATCAGTTTGGCGGAGGTGAGGAGGGAGGGCGGTCCAGGACCGCGGGAGGACGTGGCCCGGGGGTCGACGGCGGGATAGGCGAGACCGAGGGACGGTGAGGAGGTGGGCGGCGGAGGAGCGGAGCGTGCGGGGTTTGAGCAAACATGTTCCAAAAAGTACAGTTCTCAATAGTAACTACATAAGGACATTACTGTCTCAAAAAGGTTTTTCCCTTTACTCTGTGCAAAGTGGGTTTTCAATCTGTCAGTCTTGCTAGAGCTGGCACCGAGTCAAAATCTGCTTACCAGAACTTGACAGTGTAAAATACTCTGCTAAGGAAATGTGGTCATATGACTTCAGGCTAGGCTTTACCAATCATAAGAGTTTTGGGGAAGCACACATAATTCTTGACTTTCAACATATACTGTTAAGTGAGTTTGTATTTATATGGTTCCACTGTTAAGTAAATATTTAACGCGGAGACCTTTTCCCATCACGCTCATCCTTCTCTCCTTTGCCTGGCAGATCCTGCTTTTAGAGCATTGCTCTAAAATTGGTTTCTGGTGACCAACTCTGAGTTTGCATGGGTGGGCATCAGACATGGTTGCAGAGAATGCCTGGATGAGAGCTTTGTGAAACAAGCAATTACAGCAAAATGTATGCTGCTTTATGACCACCGGAGGTCAAATGTTATACTCTTCCAAGCACTGAATCCACTTCCCAGCATGCAGTCGGCAGTCAATAAATACCCCTAATTTTTTTTAAGGGTATTTGTTGAGCATTTACTATGTGCCAGGCACTGTACTAAAAGCTGGGGTGGATTCAAGCTCATCAGGTTGGACACAGTCCAGGTGGTGGTTCTCACACAGCTGAAGACCATTTTCTAGGGCTGAGTCTCCACCTAGCCAGAGTGGGGGCAGCTTGGAAGAAGGTTGGACTTAGTTGGGGAATGGAAGGAGAAGGGGGTGGTTCTGCTGTGGCCGTGAGTTGTGAGGGCAGAGTGAGCACTTTCTAACTCCATACACGTGTTTCTTTGTTGTTTTCTTTCTCAGAGGAGAGATTCCAGGGCAGATATCCTTTTCTCTTGCCCCCCGCTCCCCATCCTCAGAGGAGCTCCTGGATGGCAATGGAGACTCTCTCTCCTGGCTCTTGGTCCCAGAAGGAGCTGTCAACCAGAATCCCAACCTGGAGCTGCCGGGGACGA
The DNA here is from genome assembly GCF_004115215.2 of Ornithorhynchus anatinus. Taxonomy (NCBI): domain Eukaryota; kingdom Metazoa; phylum Chordata; class Mammalia; order Monotremata; family Ornithorhynchidae; genus Ornithorhynchus; species Ornithorhynchus anatinus. Next base: position 64,311,082 of record NC_041729.1, on the reverse strand, counting down.
CCCGTCCTCTTCTCTCCCCAGCCCAGCAGTGAGCAGCTTGGGTGCGGATGACCCCGGTGATTAGAGGTGAGGTGGGGGGCAGTTGGCTGCTGTTAATGCTTCCGCAGAGGCTGCTCAATGTATTTCTAGAGCTTTGAAGAGTGGATCCAACTCTCTGGTTCCCAGAACTGCAACCCACTCATGTGGAGAAATGGAGTTAGGAGCTGCACTGCCTGTCCAAAGGGAAGATGGTGTGTGTGTGTCTGTGTGTAGGTGTCCATACTCGTTGGGGGTTAGTTTTATGAGGCAGGGGCTACCTCTCTGCACAGTGATTCGCTCTGGGAATAGGAGTTAACAGTTTGATTTGATTCTGGGACCTGAGAAGACCCAGGGATCTTAAAGCTTTAGGTGGGTCAAACCTCCCTGTACTCCCAATCCCAACTGCAAAGTCACCCTGCCTCTCTCCTTTCCCCTGGAGAAAGGACCTTTCCATCCCTGACTTTTTGGTAGGTGCCAGGTAGGTGTGTCATGTCAGGAGTGTTGCCCTGCCATTCCCCTCTGGACATCAGAGTTGTGGGGGTCCCATCTGACTTTCAGGTGTGCCTGGAAACAGGGAAGAGCCAAAAATGCAGACACTTCTGGTTTGTGTCCTTTTCTGCAGGTGTACTAAACACTTCCAGACTTTGGAATAGAGACTGCTCCATCGTAGACAACTCAGTCAACATCGTGTGTGTCTCGTCCCGCGGCAGGTCTCTGTCTCTGGTGGTGGTGATGGTCTGTGCGTCTTTTGTGGCCTCTCAGCGGAGAACTCACGGTAACCTCGGGCAGGTCTCTGACCCAGGCGACGGTCGATGGTCTGCGCCAGTTTGTGGGCACTCAGAGAGATTTCCCAACTCCAGGAATTCATAGGCCAGGACCAATTGAGAAGCTTCAGTACTGCTGAACTCTTGTCAAATTGAGGTCCTCCTGCCCCTATCCACGGAGGAAGTGATGAAGGTGAGTCCCAAATGCCCCACCTCTGTGTCCGGCTAGCTTTGAGACCTTGGAGGAAGAACTATAGCCCTCACTTCCTGGCAGTGGCACGGCTCAGGGCGAGATGGCCAAAGGGCTAATCTGACCATCTCCGACTCAGTCTACAGGGGTTACTCAGTGCATTCATTCATTCATTCAGTATTTATTGAGCGCTTACTATCTGCAGAGCACTGTACTAAGCGCTAGGAATGTACAAATCGGCCACAGATACAGTCCCTGTCCACTGATGGGCTTACAGTCCCATCGAGTGCATCTCCTTGTCCAGAAGATTCTTTCTCTGCAGTGTGGGGACAGTGAGGTCCATCCCCAGAGTTGCCCTGCCGTCAACAGCTGGAGCCACAGGCTGCACTGCCACGGGAAAGGAAAGGTGCTGTGTGTGCATATCTGAGCATGTGTGTGTTGTGTGTATTTGCATGAAGGGGTTACAAAAAGTAGCAGGAGTGCCACTCTTGGCAAGTAAGCTGGTTCTGGAAATAGGGGCCAGGACTCTTTTCAAGAACCGGTCCTGTCTGACTTGACCGTGGGACCGAGAAAACCCTAAACCTCAATTCTATCTCTAAGCAGTTTGCGTTTAGCGACCCCGCTGATCTGAGCAACTGTCACATGGTCCCTTGGCTACCGCATCAGCCTCTCTGCTGACCTCCCCACCTCCAGCCTCTCCTCTTTCTAGACCATACTTCATTCTGCACTTGTATCTCTGACCTTTGGGCATTTGATATTTGCCCCACCCTCAACCCAGCAGCACCAGGTATGTGCATATCTTTAAATTACATATTACAAATACCTAATTTATATTAATTCCTGTCTCCCCTTCTGGGTTGTAAGTTTGTTGTGGGAAGGAAACATGTCTCCTAATTGTGTTGTGCTTTCCCAAGTGCTTAGTACAGCGCTCTGCACATAGTAAGTGCTCAGTAAATACCAGTGATTGATTCTAAAAAAAGTCCTATTCAGCTCTCCCCACTCCTCAAAATTCTCCAACGGAAGCAGAGTGGCTCAGTGGAAAAATCCTGGGCTTTGGAGTCAGAGGTCATGGGTTTGACCCCCGGCTCTGCCACTTGTCAGCCGTGTGACTGTGGGCAAGTCACTTCACTTCTCTGTGCCTCAGTTACCTCATCTGTAAAATGGGGATTAACTGTGAGCCTCACGTGGGACAACCTGATTACCCTCTATCTACCCCAGCGCTTAGAACAGTGCTCTGCACGTAGTAAGCGCTTAACAAATTCCAACGTTACTATTATTATTATTATATGAAAGAGAAACTCCTTACCACCATCATTTTCAAAACCCTCAGTGCGTTCTCTCCTCCTTACTTAGCCTAGCTTCTCTCCCTACAACTCAGCCCACACACCTTATTCCTCAAATAGCACCATACTCACTCTCCCTCACTTGCACCTCATATGTTGTCGACCACTTGCCCGTGCCCTCCCACTGTCCTAAACTCCCTCTCCCTATCTATCTCACATACCACCATTCTCCCCATCTTCAAAGCCCTACTAAAATCATACCTCCTCCAGAAAATCTTTCCTGACTGAGCTCTCATTCAACCATTCATTCAATAGTATTTATTGAGCGCTTACTATGTGCAGAGCACTGTACTAAGCGCTTGGAATGTACAAATCGGTAACAGAGACAGTCCCTGCCCTTTGACAGGCTTACATTCTAATCAGGGGAAAAATTTGCATTGTGGTACCCTTGGATGAACACAACCGTTTCTTCCTAAAGCGCATTGTAATTCTAACCAGGTAATAATAATGTTGGTATTTGTTAAGCGCTTACTATGTGCAGAGCACTGTTCTAAGCGCTGGGGTAGATACAAGGTAATCAGATTGTCCCACGCGAGGCTCACAGTCTTAATCCCCATTTTACAGATGAGGTAACCGAGGCACGGAGAAGTGAAGTGACTTGCCCACAGTCACACAGCTGACAAGTGGCAGAGCTGGGATTCGAACCCATGACCTCTGACTCCCAAGCCCTTGCTCTTTCCACTGAGCCACACTGCTTTAGCCCACCCCCTAAGCATTTAGATACTCACAATACCCCCAACCCCACAGTACTTATGTATCTTTATACTTGGTTCATCTAGAGTGTATGTTTTTTGTGGGAAGGTGTCTACCAACTCTGTGGCAGTGTACTCTCCCAAGTGCTCAGTACAATGCTCTGCACACAGTAAGCGCTCAATAAATACCGTCGGCTAAGTGATTGCTTCTCTTACCTGGAATTTATTTTAATGCCAGTCTCTCCTTTTAGACAATAAGTTCCTTGAGGTCAGGGATAGTGTCTACCAACTATATTGTATTGCATTTTCCCAAATGCTCAGTAGAGGGTTGTGCATAAAGCAAGTGGTCAATAAATACCACTGAGTGACTGGTTTTATCCCAGTACTGGGGTAGATGAGAAAGACTCATTTTTCTCTAACCACAATCATTTTTTATGGTATTTATTAAGCGCTTACTATGTGCCAGACGCTGTGCTGAGAACAAGGTAATTATTTTGAACACAGTCCCTGTCCCACGTGAAGCTCACGGTCTTAATCCCCGTTTTTCAGATGAGATAACTGAGGCACAGAGAAGTTAAGTGACTTACCCAAGGTCACACAGCAGAGGACTGGCAGGGCTGGGATTAGATCTCTGGTCCTGTGACACCCAGGCCCGTGCTTTTTCCACTAAGCCACTGCTTCCGTTCTTGCCGTGTCATTTCTCATCCTGCTTTTAACACTGGGGATGATTCAGTTGCGATGCATTTCTCCTTGTGCTTCTGATTCTCCATGTTGTGTCTGGGTTGGAACCTGGTCTCATTGACCCTCTTGGTCCAAAAGAGAAGCAGCATGGCCTAGTGACATGAGCGTGGAACTGGGATTCAGAGGATCTGGGTTCTAATTCAGGCTCTGCCTGCTGAGTGACTTTGGATGAGTTACTTCTCTGTGCCTCAGTTTCCTCGTCTTTAAAATGGGGATTCAATGCCTCTTTTCTCTCCCCACTAGCTCCGAGTTCCATGCGGAACAGGAACTGGGTCAGACCTGATTATCTTGTACCTGCTGTAGTGCTTACTACAGAGTTTGGCACGTAGTAAGTCCATAACAAATGTAAATATTATTAATGCTTCAGGGGGTTGACATTCAGGTCTAATGAAGCTGTTTGGTACACACACACAAGAATAAAGCCCTCACAAAGAGCCAAAAATTTTCAACGAATCCAGTGCTCTGATTTCAGCTTTCAACAAACACATCCCATTGGATTTATGCCCATTTTGTTGCTCAATCCCTTGGTGCTTACATATGCACTTCCAACAGACAATCTTGGCCCTTTTAAGAATATAAGCCCTTTGATGACAGGAAACGTTTCTTTTGTTCAATCGGTTTTCCTGAAAAAGCAGGGTCCAATGCTGAACTCAGAATGGGAAAGCTTCCCTTCATCCTTGACCTTTTCCTGACCCAATAACTGGTCCTTTCATCACCACTGAAATCTGGCTTTCCCCATTTAACACAGTCTCCCCTGCTGCTCTATCTACAGGGGACCTCATCCTCACCAACTCCCCGAGCCTCTCAGGGAAAGGAGGAGGAGTTGGCTACTTTCTTGCTTCCCATGCCACTTTTGCACTATTCCACCTCCCCCTCTCTTTCTTTTGCTTTCTTCAAAGCCCATATTATCCATCTCTACCACCCACTACAGTGTCTACTAACAATCATCTACCCCCCTGCCCACCCCCCTCCAACCTTCCTCGGCCCCACCTCCCACTTTTTGAACCATTTTGATACCTTTCTCATCCCTTTCTCTTTCTCCATCCCTAAAATGAGCCTTGGAGAATTCAATATCCATGAAATTGTCCCTGGCAAGCCTTCTGCTGCCCCCTTTCTATCGCTTCTCGACTCCACTGACCTCCTGCTTCCCTGCCAGCTTGACCACTCGGCAACCTGGACACACGCTTGATTTCATCACCTCTAGTCACTCTAGAGTCTCTACCCTCACCAACTTTGAAATCCCTCTATCTGACCACAGCCTCCTCATCTGCCTTTTCTCCCACATACCTCCTCCCCCAAAATATGCCCTGTTGCCCCACAGAAACCTCTGTTCTTTTGACCCTATCCCATTTTCTCATCATCATGCCCCATCTAGCCTCTACCTCCAAACTACCTTCCCTTGATGACCAAATTAACACGCTCCACACGACCCTCTCTACTGAACTCACTCCTCCTCCCTTCGTCAATCTCGTACCACTAAGCCCCAGCCCTAGATCACCTTCACAGTCTACCTCCTTTTCTCCTGTGCATGAGCCACAGAGTGCTGCTGGTGGAAATGTAGATGTCAGGCCTAATGCGCTCATCTTAAGTTCATCAGAGTGTGTTTTAACTCTGCCCTCTGTGCTGCCCAGCAAAATTATTTCTCCATCCTTAGTGACATCCATGCCCATTGCTCTGGCCAGTTGTTCCAGATGTTTAACTCCCTCCTCAAACCCCCGTTCTCCTGCCCCCCCATCTCTTGCCCCTAATGATCTGGCCACCTCTTTTATTGAGAAAATTATAACTATCAGGCATAATCACCCTAAAATCTATCCTGTAACTCTCCAGTCCCTCCCTCCTCTTTCCCCACCTCCAGCTTTTTGCTCAAGCCCTTCCTCCTGCCTAGAACTCTCTCCTTCTTCACATCTATCAGACCATAGCTCTCCCCAGATCAAAGCCCTTCTGAAAACCATTTCTTAATGGTAGTTGTTAAGCACTCAATGCTGTTTTAAGTGCTGGGGTAGATGCAGGTTAATTAAGTCAGACGGTGTCACTGTCCTGCATGGGCCTCACCGTCTAAGTTGGAGGAAGAATAGGTATTAAGTGTCCATTTTACAGTGGAGGAACTCAGGCTCAGAGAAGTTAAATGACCTTCCCAAGGTCATACAGCAGACAAACAGCGAAGCTGGGAGTAGAACGCAGGTCCTCTGACTCTTTCCACTAGGCCATGCTGCTTCTCACAGCCTTCCCTAATTAAATTCATCAGCCCAGGTCATGTCCCTCCAAAAGTCATCCGAGTCACTTTTGTATAAAGCAATTATATTTTGCCGCTGTACTCTCCAGTTGGGATTTAGACTCCCTCTGGGAACTCACAGACTAAGAGGTTGTAAAAGCAGCAGCTATGCTTTCCCTCCTACTCCCCCTGTGTGAATCCAATTTTTTTCTGGTATTTAAGTGCTTACTACATGCCAGGCACCGTACTAAGCATTGGGATAGATACAAACTAATCAGGATGGACACAGTCCCTATCCCACATGGGACTCTGTCTTCATCCCCATTTTATAGATGAGGTAACTGAGGCACAGAGAAGTGAAGTGACTTGCCCAAGGTCACAATTTCTTTCCTCCCCATTAGTTCATAAGCTGGTGGAGGAGAAGAGGTACCTCTGTTGTACTCTCCCAAGTGCTCAGTACAGTGCTCTGCATACAGGAGACGCTCAATAAATTCTGTCGGTTGATTGACTCGCATGGGCTTATATTTGTGCTGTCAGATAATATTAGCACCTTCCTTATCTAGAAAAGACAGATATAAGGAAATTTTCAAGGAGTCAATAGTTTCTTTATGGGCTCCAGCCCGGTGACTAGTTTGCCAGTTGGAGTGAGACCAACGTGATCTTTCTTGCTGCTCAACTTGTTTTAGAGTCAAGCAAGTGAACAGAGAGGTGCTGAGGCTTGGCAGAACCCAAGGGAAAAAGGAGTTTTGGCAAGTCTTAGTGATGACAAAGTACACACTTACCAAAACCTCTGGGGCTTGGGTGGCCGACAGCTTGCAAACGTTGTGCAGGGTGTGTGCAGTGAGTGTAGAAAGTGTGCCTACAGCGTGAGAGGTGAATAGTGTGTGCAGACAATGTCCAGATTGTATAGGGGTGCAGGCGTTGTACAGACAGTATGTGGGGTGGGTGGCGTATGTGTAGATGGCAGTGTGCAGGATGTGTGAACATGCAGAGAGCTAGCAGACAACATAAAAATAAGAAGAATGGTATTTGTTAAGCACCTACTATGTGCCAAGCACTGTTAGAAGCACTGCGGTAGGCACAAGCTAATCAGGTTGGTGACAATCCCCGTCTCACACTTGGGGTCACAGTCTTAATCCCCATTTTACAGATGAGGTAACTGAGGCCCAGAGAAGTCAAGTGACTTGCCCAAGGTCACTCAGGAGACACGTGGTGGAGCTGGGGTTAGAACCCAGGTCCTTATGACCCCCAGGGCTGTGCTATATCCACTAGGCCATGCTGCTTCTCTGATGTGGCAATCAATTGTATTTACTGAGCACTCATTGTGTGTAGAGAACTGTACTAAGTGCTTGTGGAAGTGCAATATAACAGTACAACGGAGTTGGTTAGACACATTCCCTGCCTTTAATGAGCTTACATTCTAGTGGAGGACACAGACATTAATATAAATAAATAATTTACAAATATGTACCTAAGTGCTTTGGAGCTGAGCAGAGGGAATGGACAAAGGGAGCAGGTCAGGGGGTTGCAGAAGGGAACGGGAGAGAAGATGAGGAGCTTGGAGAAGCAGCGTGGTTCAGGGGAATGAGCACGAGCTTGGGAGTCAGAAGTCACGGATTCGACTGTGGGCAAGTGGGCAAGTCACATAACTTCTCTTGGCCTCAGTTCCCTCATCTGTAAAATGGGGATGAAGACTGTGAGCCTCACATGGGACAACCTGATTACCCTGTATCTACCCCAGCGCTTAGAACAGTGCTCTGCATATAGTGAGCGCTTAACAAATACCAACATTATTATTAGTCAGGGAAGGCCTCTTAGAGACGATATGCCTGTAGTAAAGCCTTGAAGCAGAGGAGAGTAACTGTCTGTCGGATTTGAGGAAGGAGGGCATTCAAGACTGGAGGGAGGACATGGATAAGGGGTTGGCAGCAAGATGGATGAGATCGCGGTACAGTGAGATTAGTATTAGAGGAGCGAAATGTGTGGGCTGGGTTGCAGTAGGAGAGTAGCAAGGTGAGGTGGGAGGGGGCAAGGAAGAAGACTGCTTTAAGCCAGTGGTGAAGAGTTTTTCTTTGATGAGGAGGTGGATGGGCAACTGCTGGAGGTTCTAGAGGACTGGGGAAATGTGGACTGAGAGTTTCTGTAGAAAAATGATCCAGGCAGCAGAGTGAAGTGTGGACTGGAGTGGGAAGAGGCAGGAGGCAGAGAGGTCAGCAAAGAGGTTGATAAAGTAATCAAGGTGGAAGAGGATAAGTGATTGTATTAACGGGATAGTAATTTGGATGGAAAGGAAATTGCAGATTTTAGTGATGTAGTGGAAGTGGAACCAATAGGATTTAGTGATGGATTGAATGAGAGAGAGGAGTTAAGGATGGTGCCAAGGTTACGGGCTCGTGAGACGGGAAGGCTGGTGGTACTATCTACAGTGATGGGAAAATCAGTGAGGGACAAGGTTTGGAAGGGAGGATAAGGAGTTCTGTTCTGGACACGTTGAGCTTGAGGTGACTGGAGAACATCTAATTAGAGATGTCTTGAAGACAGGGAGAAATGAGAGTCCGCAGAGAGGGAGAGAGATCAGGGCTGGAGAAGTAGATTTGGATGTCATCCATATAGAGGTGGTAGTTGAAGCTGTGGGAGCAAATGAGTTCTCCAAGGGAGTGGCTGTAGATGGAGAATAGAATAGATGGAGAATAGAACTGAACCTTGAGGGACCCCCACACTTAAGGAGCAGAGGAGCCCACAAAGGAGACAGAGAATGTACAGCCAGAGAGGTGAGGAGAACAAGGAGAGGACAGAGTCAGTGAAGCCGAGATTAGCTAATGTTTCCAGGAGAAGGGGGTGATCAACAGTGTTGAAGGCAGCTGAGAGGTCAAGGATGATTCCGACGGATCAGAGGCTGTTGGATTTGGCAAAGAGGAGATCGCCGGTGACCCTTGAGAAGGCGGTTTCTTTGGAGCAAAGAGGACGAAAGCCAGATTGGAAGGGATCGAGGAGAGAATTGGAGGGGAGGTATTTGAGACAGTGGATGTAGACAACTTCCGCAGGGAGTTTGGAGGGGAATGGTAGGAGGGAGATGGGGCAATAACTGGAGGGAGCCGTCGTCTTTTTTAGGATAGGGAAGACGTGGGCATGTTTGAAAGCAGTGGAGAAGACATTAGAGGGCAAACAGTTGAAGTTGGCTGTTAGGGAGGGAAGAAGGAGGGAACGAGTGTTTTGATAAGGTACGAAGGAATGGGATTGGATGCACAGGTGGAATGGGTGGATTTAGAGAAAGCAGGGGTTCTCCTCTAGAGATACTGCTGGAAAAGATGGGAGAGTTGAAGATGGGTTAGAAGGGTGGAGGGACTGAGGGAGGGCAGGGGAGATTTTAGGAGATCACACCCGTTAGTGTCAATTTTCTTAGTGAAGTAGGTGGCCAGGTCTTTGAGGGCAAGGGATGAAGAAGTTGGGAGGGACAGGGGGCCTGAGGAGAGAGTTAAATGTCTGGAACAACTGGGAAGGGTGATGGGCATGGGCATTTAATATAAACGTTAACATGGCTATATATGCAGTGTATCAACCCAATATTCCTAAAGTGGCATGGCTTTCTGGAAAGAGCTTGAACCTGGGAGTCAGAAGCCCTGGGCTCTAATCCTGGCTCTTGCAGTTGCTGTTCTCCCTCCTGCTTCGACTGCGAGCCCCACTTTGGACAGGGACTGTGCCCGACCTAATTAACTCGTTCCTACCCCAGGGCTTAGAATAGTGTTTCTCACATAATAACTCTATGGATACATTCCTGGAATGATTGCAGATGGAGGTGGAGTGTTCTGGGAGAGATGTGTCCATGAAATCGATATGGGTCGGAGGTGACTCGACAGCATAAGACAAGTGCTTGAAAAAAAACATATCTGTATTCTGAACTCCAGGAGCCCGTGACAGTTTGCATTTCTGGGACATAATATTAAATTTCCAAAATGTGGTTCTGTTACAGTCTGGAAGCCAAGATAGAGATGAAAATTTGAGTTAATTAAGGATTTCTGAGGAGTCTTTGTGGGATTATAAACACACTATAAACACATTTTTAAATCCTGGACCCTTTAAGAGAAATCCCTATTTTTCTGCTTAATGAGATTGCCTGCCTCTGCTATCCATAAGCTTACTGAGTCCTCTATTTTCCTGATCAATCAATCATGTTTATTGAGACAGACATTAATATAAACTAACAAATTACAGATATGTATTTAAGTGCTGTGGGCCTGGGAGGCAGGGGATAAAAAAAGGGGGCAAGTCAGGGCAATGCAGAAGGGAGTGGGAGAAGAGGAAAGGAGGCTGACGAAATGGCTGGGCATTCTGGAATTGTCATGTTAAGGCAGCCTCTAGCCTCCCATTTTGATGGTTCTTGCTAGATTGTAAAGTCCTCCCACTAGATTGTAAACTCCTTTTTTAAAAATATAAAATTAGTAAAGTTCTTACTGTGGGAAAGGCACTATACTCTATTATGCTCTCATAATATCCCGGTAGGATTATTGTGTCAGCCTTCTCTCTGATCTCCCTTCCTCCTGTCTCTCCCCACTGCAGTCTATTCTTCATTTCGCTGCCCAGATCATCTTCCTGCAGAAACGCTCTGGGCATGTCACTCTCCTCCTTAAAAACCTCCAGTGGTTGCCTATCAACCTCTGCACGAAACAAAAACTTCTCACTCTGGGCTTCAAGGCTCTCCGTCACCTCGCCCCCTCCTACCTCTCCTCCCTTCTCTCTTTCTACCGCCCACCCCGCACGCTCCGCTCCTCTGCCGCCCGCCTCCTCACCGTCCCCCGTTCACACCTATCCCGCCGTCGACCTCTGGCCCACGTCCTCCCGCGGTCCCGGAATGGCCTCCCTCCTCACCTCCGCCAAACTAACTCTCTTCCCCTCTTCAAAGCCCTACTGAGAGCTCACCTCCTCCAAAAGGTCTTCCCAGACTGAACTACCCCTTTCCTCTCTGCTCCCTCTCTACATCTCCTCCACCCTCTGCTCCCTCCTCCTTGCCCCCTTCACCTCCCCTCAGCTAAGCCCCCTTTCCCTCTGCTCCTCCCCCTCTCCCTTCCCCTCCCCTCAGCACTGTGCTCATTTGTATATATTTTTATTATCCTATTTTTGTTAATGAGGTGTACATGCCCTTGATTCTCTTATCGTGACTATGTTGTTTTTGTCCATCTGTCTCCCCTGATTAGACTGTGAGCCCATCACTGGGCAGGGATTGTCTCTATCTGTTGCCAAATTGTACATTCCAAGTGCTTAGTACAGTGCTCTGCACATAATAATAATGTTGGTATTTATTAAGCGCTTACTATGTGCAGAGCACTGTTCTAAGCGCTGGAGTAGACACAGGGGAATCAGGTTGTCCCGCGTGAGGCTCACAGTTAATCCCCATTTTACAGATGAGGTAACTGAGGCACAGAGAAGTGAGGTGACTTGCCCAGTCACACAGCTGACAAGTGGCAGAGCCGGGAGTCGAACTCATAACCTCTGACTCCGAAGCCCAGGCTCTTTCCACTGAGCCACGCTGCTTCCCATAGTAAGCGCTCAATAAATGCTATTGAATGAATGAATATATTAAGTGCTGGGCTTGATCAATCAATAGTATTTAATGAGTGCTTATGCTGTGCAGAGCACTGTACTAAACGCTTGGGAGGATGTATTATAACAGAGCTGATAAACACATTCCCTCCCCACGGCCATCTTACTGTGTAGTAGATACAAGCTAATCAGGTTGCACACTGTCCATGTCCCACATGGGGATCACAGTCTTAATGCCTATTTTGCAAATTTCCCTCTGCTCCCTCTACCCCCGAACCCCCTTCACCTCTCCGCAGCTAAACTCTCTTCTCCCCCCTTTCCCTCTGCTCCTCCCCCTCTCCCGTCCCCTCCCCTCAGCACTGTACTCGTCCGCTCGACTGTATATATCTTCATTACCTTATTTATTTTGTTAATGAGATATACATCACCCTGATTCTATTTATTTGCTACTGCTTTAATGAGATGTTCTTCCCCCTTGATTCTATTTATTGTCATTGTTCTTGTCTGTCTGTCTCCCCCGATTAGAATTTAACCCGGTCAGAGGGCGGAGACTGTCTCCATCTGTTACCGATTTGTACATTCCAAGCGCTTAGTACAGTGCTCTGCACATAGTAAGCGCTCAATAAATACTATTGAATGAATAACTGAGGCACAGAGAAATGAACTGACTTGCCCAGGGTCACACTGCTGATGAGTGGCGAAGCCAGGATTAGTACCCAGGTTCTCTGACCCCCAGGCCCATGCTCTTTCCATTAGGCGACGCTGCTTCTGCACTCCTTGGGTTCGTATCTACTAACTTTATTTTATTGTACTTTCCTAAGTGCTTAGTACAGTGATCTGCACACATTAAGTGCTCAAGAAATATTATTGACTGACTGATTTGCAGCGAGTCTCCCACCGGATGCTCGAAGAAAGATTTTGTTTCCAGTTACCTTATTTCTTTAGCCAGTTACTTTTTGTTTTTCCAATGGGGAGCTGTCCTTCATGTTTTAATATGATGCTACCCTTTAGCAGTTGATGCATTTCTTTTTGGTAGTTGCAGACTCTGCAGCTACCGGTAATGTTCTTCTCCAATTAGAACCTCTTATAAAACTGCCCCACACTGGATTATCCAGCTTTTATTCTTCTGTTCCAATTTTTTTTTCTTCTGACACCGAGGAAGTTGATTTTGCAATATCCCCAACATCTGTCATTGATTTAACAAACAATCGAAAGAATGCCACTTTGATCATTGGGAGGTTCTAGTTTCAACATCCTGGCAGAGAGATGGTGACAAATCTGGACATATGCTCTCTCACTCCGTCTTTGCCTCTGTCTCTCACTTTCTCTTTCACCCTCTTGCTTTTTCTTTTTTTCTCTCTCTCTTCTCCTTTCTCTATTTCCCCTTTCTAACTTTTGTCAGAATTAGTCATCAAAAATTTGAATGAGTAAATTATAGGGATTTAGATCTGTGAGGAAATAAATAGCCAGCGCTCTGCTTTGACCATTCAACTTTGGTGTGAAAGGAGCCGCTGTTTCCTCTTGGGCTGGTTGATAGTTCCAAGCAGTGTTTGGCAAATCCAAGGGGCTAGAGATTGAATCAAACCCATTTAATGAGTGCAAACAGGCTCAGTCAGCTCTGTCCACGGGTCAGCACAGGCGGGGAATTGTCTCAACTTGCGGCTTTGGCCATGAGCGTGGGTCTGTCCCCAAGCCGGGAGACAGATGGATGAACTCTGGCCCAGGGCTGGGGGCCCAGCCGAAGGCCCAGCTAGAGAAGAATCTCAGCTCCTCACAGTGAGGGAGCCGCTGACCCCCTCCTACCTCACCTAACTAATCTCCAAGTACAGCCCAGCCTGCACATTTCGCTCCTCTAATACTAACCTTCTCGCTGTGCCTTGCTTTCATCTATTTCGCCTCCAACTGCTCACCCACAAGCCTCTAACGCAGAAGGGAGTGGGAGATGAGGGCGAGTGGGGTTTAGTCGGGGAAGGCCTCTTGGAGGAGATGTGCCTTCAGTAAGACTCTGAAGACGGGGAGAGTAATCGTCTGATGAATTTGAGGAGGGTGGGCATTCCGGGACAGAGACAGGACATGGGCCGGGGTCGGCAGCGAGGCAGGCAAAACTGAGTCACAGTGAGAAGGTTAGCACCAGAGGAGTGTAGTGTGTGGGCTGGGTTATACAAGGCGAGGAGTGTGGTGAGGTAGGAGGGAGCGTGGTGATGGAGCGCTTTAAAGCCATTGGTGAAGAGGTTTTGTTTGATACGGAGGTGGACAGTCAACCACTGGAGATTTTGAGGAGGAGGGTGACATGTCCTGAACGTTTTTATATAAAAATGACCCGGGCATTGGCGTGAATTATGGACTGAAGCGGTGAGAGACACGAGGTTGGGAGGTCAACGGGGAGGCTGATGCAGTAATCTAGGCAAGATGAGTGACTGTACAAATGTGGTAGCACTTTGTATGGAGAGGAAAGGGTGGATTTTAGCGATGTCGTGAAGGTGGGACCGACGGGACTCGGTGACGGATTGAATATGTGGGTTGAATGAGAGAGAGGAGTCAAGGATTATACCAAGGTTACAGGCTTGTTATATGGGAAGGATGGTGGTCCCATCTACAGTGATGGGAACGTCAGAGAGAGGGCAGGGTTTGGGTGGGAAGATAAGGAGCTCCGTTTTGGACATTTTAAGTTTGAGGTGACGGGAGGACATCCAAGTAGAGATATCCTGAAGGCAGGAGGACATATGATTCTGACAAGAGGGAGAGAGTTCAGGGGAAGAGATGCAAATTTCGGATGTAGAGATGTAGACGTAGAGATGTAGATCTGCTTAGAGATGGTAACTGGAGCCATGGGAGCCAATGAGTTCCCCAAGGGAATGAGTGTAGATGGAGAATTAGAAGGGAGCCCAGAGCTGAACCTTGAGGGATCCCCAGAGTTAGGGGGCTGGAGGCAGAGGAGGAGCCCATGAAGGAGATTGAGAATGAACGGCCAGAGGTAAGAGGAGAACCAGGAGAGGACAGAGTCAGTGAAGCCAAGGTTGGATAACGTTTTCAGGAGAAGGGGGTGGTCCACAGTGGCGAAGACAGCTGAGAGGTCGCGAAAGATTAGGATGGAGTAGAAGCTGTTGGCATGGGCTAGAAGGAGATCATGGGTGACCTTTGAGAGAGTGGTTTCTATGGAGTGAAGGGGATGGAAGCCAGATTGGAGGGGGTCCAGGAGAGAATTGGAGGAGAGGAATTTGAGACGGCAGATGTAGACGTCTCGCACAAGGAGTTTGGAGAGGAACGGTAGGAGGGAGATCAAGCTACACACCAACTTTAAGTCCTTCCCTAATCAACTGCTACTGGCGTGACGACTTGTTCATCCCAAGCGCTTAGTACAGTGCTCTGCACATAGTAAGCGCTCAATAAATACTATTGAATGAAGTGACATGGCACTACCGTATAAATGTCCCTGGTTGATGGCAGGACAAGATTATCAAATGTGAGGTCCAGGAAGCCAATCATCTTAGCCCGAATCAACAGCTGGGTGGGACTTGTGCACAGAATGGAAGACAGCAGCAAATTTCAGCAGCTGCTTTTTGGGGAGATTCATTCGATAGTATTGAGTGGAAGGGGAAATGTAAGGGAACATCAATCATTTGTATTTACTGAGCACTTGTGCAGCGAACTGTACTAAGTGCTCGAGACAGTACAATAGAACAGAGTTGGTAGACAACTAGAGGGGAAGACAGATCCCCCAGCGCTTAGAACAGTGCTCTGCACAGAGTAAGCGCTTAACACATACCAACATTATTATTATAATGCGGGCAAGGAATATGTCTACCAACTCTACTGTATTGCTCTCCCTCAAGCACCCAGTACCGTGCTTGATGGACAATAAGTGTTCAATAAATACCATTGATTGATTGATTAGAATAAGAAGTGGCTTGATCACATGGAAAGAACTTAGGGGTGGGGATCGGGAAACCTGGATTCTGATCCCAGAACTGTCACTGTTCTTGCTATGAGACGTTGGGAAGCCTTTTAATCTCTCTCGGGCTCAGTTTCCTGGTGTAGTGGATAGAGCACGGGCCAGGGAGTCCACCTTGGGCAAGTCACTTCTCTTCTTTGTGCCTCAGTTGCCTCGTGTGTAAAATGGGGATTGAGACTGTGAGCCCCATGTGGGGCAGGGACTGTGTCCACTCCAATTTGCTTGTATCCACTTTAGTGCTTAGTACAGTGCCTGGAACATAGTAAGTGATTAATAAATGTCATTATTATTATTATCTGCAAAATGGGGATAAGGTAGCTTGAGGCATGTGGGGGTGGGAATTGAGTCCAATCTGATAACCATGTGTCATCCCCGGCACATAGAAAATGTTAAATAAATGCCATAATCATTACATGAAATGTTGCTTTGGCCACGGTATTTCACTTTTTCCTTGCAGAAAATTTGCTGGAGTTCAACAAGGCTCAAGATTGTTCTTTATTCAGGAGCGTCTTTCAGAAAAGAAATTCCTTGTCATAACAGTGCCCCGAGAAATGAGAAAACCACCTGTTTTCTAATTCTGGCTCCATCACTTGCCTTCTTCGTGACCTCGTGCAAGTCACTTAACTCCTCTACGCCTCACTTTCCTCATCTGTGAAATAAACGTGGCTCAGTGGAAAGAGCACGGGCTTGGGAGTCGGAGGTCATGGGTGCGAATCCCGGCTCTGCCAACGTGTCAGCTGTGTGGGCAAGTCACTTAACTTCTCTGGGCCTCAGTTCCCTCATCTGTAAAATGGGGATTAAGACTGTGAGCCTCACGTGGGACCACCTGATTACCCTGTATCTACTCCAGCGCTTTGAACAGTGCTCTGCACGTAGTAAGCGCTTAACAAATGCCAACATTATTATTACTTGCTCTCCCTCTCCCTTGGACTGTGAGCCTCCTGTGGGACAAGGACTGTGTCTGATCTGATTATCTTATATTAACCCCGGAACTTAGCATATGGTAAGTACTTAACAAATACCACAGTTATCATTATTATAGAATACTTGTTCTCATATTGTAAGCTCATTATGGGCAGGGAAACATGTCTGCTGATTTGGTTGTATTGTACTCTCCCCAGTGCTCCAGCACTTAGTGCTTGGCACATAGTAAGCGCTTAACAAATACCATCATTATTACTCTCCCAAGTGCTTAGTACAATCCTCTGCACGTAGTAAGTGTTTAATAAATGCCAGTGATGGATTTGTTCATTTAGTACCTGGGTTTCTTTCTACAAAGCAATATCCGGGTTCATGTGTCCATTCATTCACTCATTGATTCATTCATTCATCTGTATTTATTGAGCACTTACCATGTGCGTAACACTATATTAAGCACTTGGGAGAGTACAATATGACAATAAAGAGGCACATTCCCTGCCCAGAACAATCCTAAACAGTATAATTAAAGGCTTGCTGGATCCATCAGCGTGAGAACCAGTGTCTTTAGAGAGTCAGATCACAGCCTCGGCTTCTGGTTCATCCATTGATTTTAAAAATAAAACAGGCTGGAAAGGAAACGGTGAATGCGCTGACCGTTCACAGTGTTTCCCTGCCGGGTTCCTGTAGGTTTAGAAAGGAACCATCCCTCTGCTGGGGCTCAAGGTCATTTGGCAGTTGGCACGGGCCTCGCTTGGATTCTGACACATTGCACTGCTGTTGTCATTGGTTTCAAATGCTGGTGGATAGTCGGGAGAGGGGCAGGGAGCTGGCAAGCGGCTAACGGCGGCCTCTGACACCTAATCCCCTCTCTGATTCATGTCAGCGAGTGGGTGACGAAATTCACAGCCCCCCCCCCAACCCCGTCCCCTCTCCAGGTCCCCGTCTGACTGAGCCATCTGTCTTCTCCCCGCAGGCAGGTGCTTCTCCCTTCTGCCCTTTGTCAGAATGTCCCGAAGTGCCAGGAGATAACTGAGCGTTGCCCCTGACGTCACCGGAGCCCCGTCACCCTCTCCCACTTACGCTATCACAAACCAACCTGGACCCCGACCCGGGGGGCTGTTGCTGGAAGCTTGGCTTCGGCACTGAATGACGTCTAATTTGCGGGCAGGGAAGGTCAGCGTGGCTCTGGCTTTGTAGACATCTAGGGTGACACGGGGCGTGGGGGGAGGTTAGGGGACAGAGGACCAGTTGGGGAACTGGGAAACAGGGATGCAGCAAGTGGCTAAGGATAATAATTATCACTGTGGTATCTGTTAAGCGCTTACTATGTGCCAGGCACTGTACGGAGGGCTGGGATAGCTACAGGCCAATCGGGTAGTACACAGTCCCTGTCCCATGTGGGGCTCACAGTCTCAATCCCCATTTTACTGATGAGGTAGAGAAGTGAAGTGACTTGCCCAAGGTCATACAGCAGAGATGAGAAGCAGCGTGGCGCAGTGGAAAGAGCACGGGCTTTGGAGTCAGGGCTCATGAGTTCAAATCCCAGCTCTGCCACTTGTCAGCTGTGTGACTGTGGGCAAGTCACTTAACTTCTCTGTGCCTCAGTTCCCTCATCTGTAAAATGGGGATTAAGACTGTGAGCCCCACGTGGGACAACCTGATTCCCCTGTGTCTACCCCAGCACTTAGAACAGTGCTCTGCACATAGTAAGCGCTTAACAAATACCAACATTATTAGATGTAGCGGAGCTGGGATGAGAACCCAAGTCCTTCTGACCCCCAGGCCTATGCTCTTTCCATTAGACCCTGCTGCTTCTCACTAGATCACCCGGCTGCTTTCAGTCCATCTTATTTCTTTCCCCATCCTCTTTACAGAAGCAGCGTGGCCTCGTGGATAGAGCACAGACCTGGGCACAGAGGGTGACTTATCTTCTTATCCCACTTCTGTCACTTGTCTGGTGAGTGACCTTGGGCAAGTCACTTTATTTCTCCGGGCCTCAGTTCCCTCATCCGTAAAATGGGGATTAGGAGTGTGAGCGCCATGTGGGAAGGGGACGGTGTCCAACCTGATTAACTTGTATCTATCCCAGTGCTTAGAACAGTGCTTGGTATGTCGTAAGCACTTAAGTACCATAATTATTATTATTACTATTACCTAAGCTTTGGAAGTCGCCCACTGGAGGCTGTAAGCTCCACCTCTAGACGGTAGGATCCCTGACCTCCCTCTTCATATCTGACAGACTCTCACTCTCCCCCCCTTCAAAGCCTTAATAACGTCACGTCTCCTCTAAGAGGACTTCCCCAACTACGGCCTCATTTCCTCTTCTCCCATCCCTTCCGCATCACCCTTGCGCTTGGATTTGCCTCCTTTATTCACCCCTCCCTCAACCCCACAGCAAGCAGCAGTAGATAGAACTTGGGCCTGGGAGTCAGAAGGTCGTGAGTTCTTACCCCAGCTCCACCACTTGTCTGCAAGCCACCCCTTGCCTGGCTCCTCAGACCAACAAATGGCAATTCCTCCAACTCCCCTCAGAATGCATTCCCAAGGTAAAAACGTTCTAATATTCCCTAGGCTTTCCCCTTCTCGTTTAGAGTGATTTCCCATGGTGGGAATGTCCCCAGATTGTCCTTATTTTCCAACCGGTGACATGGGCTGGGAGCTGCTATCTGGGACTGAAGACTCCACGCCGGGCAGACCGTCAGCTACTCCCGGGCAGGGATTGTGTCCAGTAACTCTAATGTAATCTTCTAAGTGCTTAGTACGGTGCTCTGCACCAAAAAAGTGCTGCCGAGATAAGGGTCGATCAGTCGATTGAATAATATGATTTTATTCATAGTACTGTCTATCCCCTACCCCAGACCGTAAGCTTGTTTTGGGCAGGGAATGCGTTTGTCGAGTCGGTTGCATTGTGCTCTCCCAAGCGCTTAGGACAGTGCTCTGCCCATCGGAAGTGCTTGTGAATATGACTGACCGATTGATTGATGGACTGGATGATCCCGACTGGATAGAGAGGCTCCATCTGACTGGCCCAAGCTGTGTCGACCACGGTCTGCCCACGGTCACGTCATCTGCCCTGCTGCGGTACCTGGTGGCCCTACCCTCCCTCGCCAGAGCCACTGGCAGAGGGATGATATGCAGGGGAGAGCGGTGACATGAACTGACAGTGCCATCCTTTAGAGGCAGGAATCTCTGCTCTCCTGCCAAATTATTAGTAGTAGTAGCATTAGCAGCATTATCATATTTATAAAGTGCTTAATTTGGAGGCAGGAGTCTCTGCTCTCCTGCCAGATCGTTATTATTAGTAGTAGTATTATTATACCTGTTAAGTATTTACTGCGTATCAAGCACTGTTTGAAACGCAGGAGTAGGTAGCTCATTGTGGGTGGGGAATGTGTCTGTTTACTACTGTATTGTATTCTCCCAAGAGCTTAGTACAGTGCTCTGCACACAGTAAGCGCTCAGTAAATACAAATGAATGAATAATCAGATTGGTCGCAGTCCCTGTCCCACATGGGGCCCACTAAGGAGAGAGTGAATGGGTATTGAATTCCCATTTTACAGTCAATCATATATATTCATTCAATAGTATTTATTGAGCGCTTACTATGTGCAGAGCACTGTACTAAGCACTTGATACTGTACTAAGCGCTTGGCCCTGTACTAAGCGCTTGGCACTATACTTAGCTGAGCTCATCTAGTTTGGGGATTTTATGTTAAAATTCCTTGTATATAGGTTTTCTAGCTGCTTATTGTGTACAGAGCACTCTACTAAGTGCTTGGGAGAGTACATTATAACAGAATTAGTAGACACATTACTAACAGAGTGAGTAGACAAGTTTCCTGACCACGAGGAGTTAACAGTCTAGAGGGGAGGCAGACATTAATATAAATGAATAAATTGTGCATTTGTGCATAAGTAAATTGTGCATTTGTGCATAAGTGCTGTGGGACCGAGGGAAGGATGAATAAAAGGTGCAATCCAAATGCAAGGATGATGCAAAAAGGAGTGGAAGGAGAGGAAAAGAGGGCTCAAGTCAGGGAAGGCCTATTGGAGGAAACGTGCCTTCACTGAGGCTTTGAAGGTGGGGAGAATGATGGACTTTGGGATATGAAGAGGGTGGGCGTTTCAGGACAGAGGAAGGATGTGGACGAGAGGTAGGTGGTGAGATAGATGAGACTGAGATGCAGAGAGTAGTTTGGCATTAGAGGAACTTAACAAGAGTGCGGGTTGCGTTGCAGTAGGAAATCAGGGAGAGAAGGGAGGAGGGGCCAAGGCGATCGAGTGCGTTGAAGACAATGGTAAGGAGTTTCTGTCTGATGAGGAGGTGGATGGACAACCACTGGAGGTTCTTGAGGAGTGGGGAAGTGGGCTGAAGGGTTTTGTTAGAAAACAGTTTTTTAAAATAAATTATCCGGGCAGCAGAGCAAAATATAGACTGAAGTGGAGAGAGACAGGAGGAAGGGAGGTCAGCAAGGAGGCCGATGCAGTACTCAAAGACAGGATAGGATAAGTGCTTGGCAGTTTGGATGGAGAGGAAAGGGAGGATTTACAGATAGGTAAATGCTGTGGGATCGGGAAAGGGGTTGAATGAAGGGAGCAAGTCAGGCCGATGCAGAAGGGAGTGGGAGAAGGGGAAAGGAGGGCTTAGTGTGGAAAGACCTCTAGGCGGTGATGTGACTTCAGTAAGGCTTTTGCAGCGGGAGTTAGAGTAATTGTGTGTTAGAAATGAGGAGGAAGGGCACTCCAGCCCAGAGGCAGGATTTGGGTGAGAGGTTGGTGGCAAGATAGACGAGATCAAGGTACAGTGAGAAGTTTAGCTTTGGAGGAGTACAGTGTGAGAGCTGGGTTCTAAAAGAGTAGCAAGGTGAGGTAGGAAGGGGGCGAGGGTGATCGGGTGCTTTAAAGGCGAAGGACTTATCTGAAATTTATTTTCATGCCTTTCTCCCTGTAGACCGCAAGCTCCTTGAGGGCAGGGGTCGTTTCTACCAACCCTATTGCACTCTCCCCAGTGCTTCCTACTTTCGTTGAAAGAATTCCATGAATACCATTTATTGACTGTTCAGCAGTCTGCTCCTGCTTGGTTCTCGCTGCCTAGTACCGAATCATCCTCGAAAGCACGGTAACTCTGCCGAGTGTAGAGAAGCAGCGTGGCTTAGTGGCTAGAGCACGGGCCCTGGGCGTCAGAAGGGCCTGGATTCTATCCCGGCTCCACCACGTCTGCGGTGTGACTTGGGGCAAGTCACTTCACTTCTCTGAGCCTCAGTCACTTCTTCTGTAAAATGGGAATTAAGAGTGTGAGCTATTCATTCAGTCATATTTCAATAATGCACTGTACTAAGCACTTGGGAAGTACAATTTAGCAACAAATAGAGACAATCCCTACCCACAACGGGCTCACAGTCTAGAACCTGTGAGCCTGATTAACTCGTACCTACCCCAGCATTTCGAGTGCATAGTAAGCGCTTAACAAGTACCATAATGATTATTATTATTGTGAGAATTCAATTAAAGTGGTCCTAACATTCCCCTTCCCCCCGCATCTATTGGGGATCAATCCACAATATTTATTGAGAGCCTACGCTGTACTGCGGACATCGATTTGTCTACTGGGGACTGTGACCATTGATGTGCCCATTTGTTTATAATAATAATAATGATGTTGGTATTTGTTAAGCGCTTACTATGTGAAGAGCACTGTTCTAAGCGCTGGGGGAGAAACAGGGTCATCAGGTTGTCCCACGTGGGGCTCACAGTTAATCCCCATTTGACAGATGAGGGAACTGAGGCCCAGAGAAGTGAAGTGACTTGCCCACAGTCACACAGCTGCCAAGTGGCAGATCGGGGATTCGAACCCGTGACCTCTGGCTCTCTTCTTTATGGCATTATTAAAGTGCATACTATATGTCAAACACTGTTCTGAATGCTGGAGTAGGTACAAGTTGATTAGATCAGACAGGGTCCCAGTCCCTCTTGGGGCTCTCAGTCTAAATAGGAGGGAGAACAGATATTAAATCCCCTTTTTACAGTGGAGGAAAGCTAGGCCCAGAGAATAATGATAAAAATAATAATCGTGGTATTTGTTAAGCACTTATTCTGTGCCAGGCACTGTACTAAACGCTGGAGTGAATACAAGCAAATCAGGTGGGACGCAGTCCCTGTCCCACATGGGGCTCCCAGTCTTAATCCCCATTTTACATAGCAACTAACCGAGGCCCAGAGAACATCATTCAGCGAGCATTTGGAAGAGCTGGGATTAAAACCCAGGTCCTCTGACATTCAGACCCATCCTCTATCCAGTAGTCCTCATTCTGCCCTCTCCATTCTTAACCCCTGATAAAGGCTCTCTCCCACCTACTCTCTTTGAAGGCGAAGCACTCCGTTGCTGGGCGAATGAGGAGAAATGCCTTGAGCGACTCGAACACTGTTTTTAAAGTCTGTTGCACTTGCTGTAAAAGGAAGAACATTGTGTTACCTCAGCTTTATCGCAGCAACGACTGGAATGGGCCAATACAAACAAAGAGCAGGAAGGGGAGAGGGATGCAGGGTTCCAAATGGAAGGATGTCGCCGTGGGGCTGGGTTCATCCAAGAGGGCCAGGTGGCAGCGGGGTCGGGGGAAGCACGCACTCAGGGGAACACGGCAGCACACAGGCCTCACGTGTCTTTGTGGGAATGTCAGCTGCTGTCCCTTCCAGAAATGCTCTGGAGAGTTTAGCGAGCAGCAGCAGGAACAACAGGATTCTGTAGAAGTGCTCCTGGTTGGAGGAAGGGTATCTCCTTTTTGCATCACCCTCTAATACCGGCTCTACCTTTTTTAATGATATTTGTTAAGTGCTTACTATGTGGCACGCACTGTTCTAAGCTCTGGAGTAGATACAGAGTAATCAGGGTAGACACGGTCCCTGTCCCAAGTGGGGTTCACAGTCTTAATCCCCATTTTACAGATGAAGGTAATGAGGCCCAGAGACATGAAGTGACTTGCCCCAGGTCACACAGCAGACAGGTAGTGAAGCAGGGATTAGAACCCAGGTCTTTCTGCCTTCCAGGTCCGTGCTCTTTCCACTAGGACAATCTGCTTCTCACCTGCCTGCCGTGTGAACTTGAGTAAGGCTTTAGTTTCCTCCCCTGTAAAATGAAGATTAAATACCTCTTCTCCCTACCCTTTTGACTTCGAGCTCTGTGAAGGTCAGGGACTGTATCCAACTAGATTATTTTGTACGGACCTTAGAGCTTAGTATAGTGCTTGGCACATAATAAACATTTAACAAGCGCCACTATTGTAGTATTGCTATTAGTCTCTTGGTTGAAGGGCTGATTCCTTTGTGATAAATCACTCCGTCAGTGGCATGTCTTGAGCGTTTACCATTTGGAGAACGCTGTACTGAGTTCTTGGTGAGTATAACGGTATAACTGAGTTGGTAAATATGATCCCCACCCACGAGGACCACACTTGTCCAGAGACCTTCAGCCTGTAACTGGGCTGGAGAAGCTTCTGGCCACTTGGCCTGGGGAATTGACTACCTGGGTGGGGGTGGAAGCCAGGGGAGACAGAACCCCATATAAGTAGAAGTTGGCCAGCATGTGATGCTACTGATTGCCTGTCTAACTTGTTTGTTGTCCTGTCTTCCCTATCCTTCCTTAGATGTGAGCCCAGTTGTTTGATAGGGATTGTCTCTATTTGTTGACAAATTGTACTTTCCAAGCACTTAGTACAGTGGTCTGCCCACAGTAAGCGCTCAATAAATACAATCGAATGAATGAATGATCCCAGGTTACAAGCTTCCCCACAAGACGTACAACCGTGGAATATAGCCGTTATGGTTTGATCACTTACCCCAGGTTACAGCCACCCTGCGATAAATATATCCTATACTGTTTAACAGCTCCGATAATCTAATGCACTGTTAAGCGCTTAAATGTAGTGCTCTGCATAGAGAAATAGCTCAGTAAATACCACTGATGGGCTGACTGATTCAAGATGCCAAAAGATATGGAGAAGTTATAGTCATTCCCCATGCGGCAGAAATTTGGGGATTAAGAAATCTTGCATGAATTTTAAATTAAGTTCAAATAATTTCGAATAATATTGAAGGGCCGCTCTGGTGGAGAGAGGAGTTCGGAGATGTAGAGAGAAGTTTAGGGCAAGCTGGCCTGACTTAGGGTACTTTATGAAGGTGAGAAAGTTGTTGTTTTATCTGAATGGGACAAATTTGTCAATATGTTGAAAAAAACACTATTGTAGTTAGCAGAACAAGCTTCTTACTTTTCGCTTACCTGCAAAGATTTATGATCAAATCCATCATATTTTACTGAGTGCTTACTATGTACAGAAACACTGTGCTGAGCACTTGGGAGAGTTCAGTACAACAGAATTTGCAGCTCAACGTTCCCTGCCCGTAATGAGTTTACAGTCTAGAGGATCATGCTACGACTCCTCATTTAACTAATATTGTGATGTTAATCGCTTTAAATACTTTAACCAGGATTACCCTATAGCTTAACAATGTTCAAGTAACTGTAAAGGAATATCTTATTTTTCCAGAGGTTTTAATAATGCTTATGGTATTTGTTTTGTGCCTACTATGTGCCAAGAACTGTAGTAAGTGCTGGAGTAGATATAAGATTATCGGTTCAGTCACAGTCCCTGACCCGCATGGGGCTCACACTCCAAGGTGTGAATGGAGATTGAATTCTCATTAGACAGATGAGGAAACTGAGGCCCATAGAAATTAAATAACTTGTTCAAGGTCATTTGGCAGGCAGGAGGCAGAATTGGGATGAGAATCCAGGTCTTCTGACGCCCGGGCCCTGGCTCTTTCCGCTAGGTCACGCTGCTTCTCAAGTTCTGGTGTGGATCCCAATGTATAGCGTGTACATCTACGGGAGAACATTCCCCACGATTCAAGCATTCACGAAACATCCATGTTTTTGAGCAACGCATCACGCTGTATCACGGGCCACACCCTAGAAGTGTCAGACCTTATGGGCAGGGAATGTGTCTACCAAGTCTCTTAAACCGTGCTCTCCCAAGCATTCGGTGCAATGCTCTGCACATGGTAAGTGCTCAGTAAATACCATTGGCAGATTGATGTCTCCCCTTCCCCCATTTTCTGTTTCCCACCAGGAAAGAAAGGTTCTTTAAGTCAGTGGGCCTGATGGAGTTGTTAAAGCACATTTGAAATGTTTTCCACCTCACGGTGGACATTTCTAGATATGGCCCTCTGGGGCCGTAATGGCAATCCCACGGCAAGGCGTCCAAAGAAAATACATTTTTTTCTTTTTATAAATGGAGAGTTCAGCATTCATCACATTTGGGTGGTGCGTCTGTCTGTGCCCTGGGAGTCTTTGCTGTTTATCTTGTTTGGGCAATGTAATTTCTTTTCCTCCTGGCAAGGAAAACGAAATGCCAAGTGTCTGTCTTATTGTTGTATTTTGCTCTGCCAACCGCTTATTAGTACACATAGTAAGCACTCAATAAATACCATTGACTGACTGACAGATTGAAGCCCCAGAAAAAAGAGATCCCAGAAATAGGGAGGAAGGATCTAAAAATAGAACCTGAGAGAGAAAGGAGAAGCAAAAGGAAGATGATTATGGAGAGGTTCTAAAAGTTTGTAGGATGAGTTGAAGTTTGGGGTTTAAACTTTTTATCCTACAAGAGGTCCTCAAGATCCCAAGAAAAAATTGAGTCACTCCCCCTGCCTTCAGGGAGGACCCTACCCAAATCCTTTTCTTTAAAATGTTATCCTCCTTCCAGAGCTCAAATGACCTTCCAAGACCCACGTTTGATTGTTGAGCTTGACGTAGTAGTGTTGTAAAAAAACAAGAACTAAAAATGTGCAATCTGATGGTGCTTCATGCCTGTCAAGTCTTGAGTTTGGAAAACTCTGGGGACATAGAAGCCTATAAAAATCTCTTCTGTAGGAGAGAGTTCACTGCACATCCTTTGTCAACAAGTCAGGGTGGGTGCATGCTGTTTTGAGGAATGCTTACTTTCTCAGCTTCAAGGTTACAGTAATTTCCAAAACTTACTGCGCAGTTCGTTTAAACATATATTAATATTCTGTACAGACAGGAAATCTCTCTGTTTCTTAGAAACACAACCCCCCTCTTAATGCTGCAGAAGCAGCGTGGCCTAGTGGAGAGAGCACAGACCTTGAAGTCTCAAGGCCTCCACGTCTTGTCTGTTGTGTAACCTTGGGCAAGTCACTTAAATTCTCTGTGCCTCGGTCACCTCATCTGTAAAATGGGGATTAAGACTGGGAGTCCCATGTGGGACATGGACTGTGTCCAACCTGATGACCTTGTATCTACCCCCGTGCTGAGAACACTGCCTTAACACATACCATAAAAAAAACACAAACATTGCATCTCCCTACTCTATTGTTCTTCCCAATGCTTAGCAGAGTGCTCGATAAAATACCATTTTTAAAATGATGCTTATTAAGTGCTTATTCTGTTCCAGGTACTGTTTTAAGTACTGGAGTAGATGCTCCACTTGCCGATTTGTACATTCCAAGCACTTAGTAAAGTGCTCTGCACATAGTAAGCGCTCAGTAAATTCTACTGAATAGGTAGAAGCTAATTAAGTTGGACACATGGTGCTCACCGTCTTAGTCCCTATTTTACAAATGAAGTAACTGAGCCCCAGAGAAATGAAGTGATTTGCCCAGGGTCATTCAGCGGACCAGTAGCAGAAATGGGACTATAACCCAGGTCCTTTTGACTGCCAGGCCTGTGATCTATCCACTAGTTCACATTGTTAACGGACACAAACTCTGTACATCTGCGAGGTGCTCAATGTTACCAGGGTAAGCAGACTTTTACTGCTCTGCAGTATGTACAAGATCTCTATTACTCAGGGGTATAATCTCTGCGATTTGCAGCCAGACCACTGAGTTCCTAAACCACATCAGGTCTCCTAGCAGAGTGAACTGCCTCTGGTAGGAAATTCCAGAGGGTAATTTAAGTACCATAACTGGGAATGAGCCCTTCTCCCTTTGGAGAAGTTAGTGCTACTGAAGGCAGAATGCAGTCATCCTAGAAAATCCCCCTGGTTTCTCCAGATAAACCTAGTGGATAGAGCACAGGTCTGAGAGTCAGAAGGACATGGGTTCTAATTCCAATTCCACCCGTGTGGACCTTGGGCAAATTATTTCACTTCTCTAGGCCTCAGTTCCCTCATCTGTAAATTGGGGATTACTCCTGTGAGCCCCATGTGAGACATGGATTGTGTTCAAACTGATGAGCTTGCTTCTACCCCAGGACTTAGTACAGTGCCTGGAGCATAGTAAGCCCTTAACAAATACCATAAACAAAATGAATAAATAAATTCTTGCATTCCATATGAATGTGAGGTATATCCTTATCCGTGCAATTGAGTCCTTGTCCCCTATGGTATTTGATAAGCACTTATAATGTGCGAGACCTCGAACTAAGCACTTAGTATAGTGCTCTGCACACAGGAAGCATTTAATAAAAAGAATGACTACAACAAACGCTTGAACGGCAAATTAGGTATTGCCTGATACCAGGACTCAGGAGATAGCATGATGGTGAGATTTATTTTCACTCAAGGGCTTAGTCAACTCAAACCTTGATTATCTTGGCTTGTTGGTTGGAGTAGCCTTAATCTTTAATTGAATTTTCAATATGTATATAGAGTAATTCAGACTTTTATAAACAAATCTATTTACTGCTGTAGTAAACAAACTTCCGTTTAGGATTGAGACAGAAGGATAACAGAGAGGATACATCTGGTAAAATGGGGAACACAGAGAAAACATGTGCAGGGAGTAATTGGGTCAGGGGAGACACAGCTGCATTTTTGGGTGAGCAAAGGATTGACCCTTCCCCACTCTGAAACATCCAAAGTTACCAAGTACGTATAATTACGCAGAGTATGTGTTGTCCAGACAGCCCATTCAGTCGAATTTATGAGCACTTAGGTGTGCAGCGCTCTGTACTAAGCTCTTGGGAGAGTACACTGTGACAGTTGGTAGGCACGTTCCCAACCTACAAAAGCTTACAGATGGGAAAGGGAGACTGGAATTAATATAAAAAAATCAGTCAATGTGTTGTGATCTGTACATAAATGCTGTGAGGCTGAGGTGGGGTGACTATCTAGTTCTTTAAAGGGTTCAGATCCAAGTGCATAGGTGACATAGAAGGGAGAGGGAGGAGGGAAATTGATAAACCCCCCTTTTCTTCAGCTTCCTCTCCCTTACCCATCGCCCCAACTTGCTCCCTTTGCTTTACCCTCTGCCCACAGCACTTGTGGATATATGTACATATCTATTATACTATTTATTTACATTAATGCCTGTTTACATGTTTTGATATGTATATATCTATAATTCTATTTATATTGATGCTACTCATGCCTGTTTACTTGTGTTGATGTCTGTCTCCCCAGTTCTAGACAGTAAAGCCCGTTGTGGGCAGGGATTATCTCTATTGCTGAATTGTACTTTCTAAGTGCCCTAGTATAGTGGTCCTGCACACAGTAAGCGCTCATAAATACAAGCGAAATGAATGAAAGGTAGGGGCTTTTGAAGAGATGGAATTTTAAATAGAGTTTTGAAGGTGGAGAGGGTGATGGTCTGTCAGATATGTAAGGGGAGGAGTTCCTGGCCAGAGTGAGGATGTGGACAGGAGTGTTGGAGGTGAGCTAGAAGACATCAAGACAGAGTAAGGTGGCATTAAAGGAGCAAAGCGAGTGAACTGGGTTGTAGAGGGAAATCAGTGAAGTAAGATAGGAGGGAGGGAGCTGATTGAGTGCTTTAAAGCCTATACTAAAGAGTTTTTGTTTGATGCAGAGGGAGGTGAACAACCACTAAGAATTCTTGGGGAGTAGGGAGTTGTGGACTAATTGTTCTTTAGAAAAACGATCCAGGCAGTAGGGTTAAGTATGGACTGAAGCGACGTGATGTGGACTGAATTATTTTTTTTTAAGAAAAAAATTATCCATGCTGTAGAATAAAGTATGGAATGGAGTAGGGAGAGAATGGGTCAGGGAGGTCAGTGAGGAGGCAGGTGCATTAGCCAAGGCACGATAGGATAAGTGCTTGGATCAGTGTAGTAGCAGTTTGGAGAGAGAAGGATGGATTCTAGCCATGTCATGAAGGTGAAACTGAGAGGGCTTGATGCCTAAATGAAAATGTGGGTTGAATGAGAGAGACGAGTCGAAGATAACACCAAGGTTACGGGCCTGTGAGACAGGGAGGATGGTGGTGCTGTCTACAGTGGAGGGAAGGACAAGAGGAGGTCAAGGTTGGATGGGAAGATGAGTTCTGTATCGGACATGTTTAGCTTGAGCTGGCAGGATATCCAGATAGAGTTGTCTTGAAGGCAGGAGGAAATGCAAGACTGCAGACAGGGAGAGAGGCCTGGGCTGGAGATGTCGATTTGGAAATCATCCACACAGATATGGTAGTTGAAGCAGAGGGAGTGAAAAAGTTTTTCAAGGAGTGAGCATAGATGGAGAATAGAAAGGGACCCCAGAACTGAACCTTGAGGGACTCTCACATTAATGAGTGGAGGCAGAGGAGGATCCCATGAAAGAGACTGAGAAGAAGCTAAAGTGATCGGAGGAGAACTAGGAGGAGGGAAATGTCAGTGAAGCCAAAGTTGGATAATGTTTCAAGGAGAGAGGGGTGGTCAGCTGTTTCAAAGGTAGCCGAGAGGTCAAGGAGCATTAGGATAGAGTAGAGGCGGTCAGATTTGCCAAGAAGAAGGTCATTGTTTATCTGTGAGAGGGCTGTTTCCCTGGAGTCACGGGGGCGGAAGCCAGATTTGAGGGGATCGGGGAGAGAATTGGAGGAGAGGAAGTGGAGACAGTAGATGTAAACAACTCTCCCAAGAAGTCTGGGAGGGGAACGGTAGAAGGGAGATGGGGTGATAAGTTGGAGGGAGCTGTGAGGTCAGGGAGGAGTTTTTTTTAGGGTGAGGGACCATGTAGTACGTTGGAAAGAAGTGAGGAAGAAGCCATTGGAAAGTGAACAGTTGAAGGTGGCAGTCAAAGGGAAGGGAAGAAGGGTGGGGGGAATAATTCACAGGTGGAGGGAGAAGATTTAGGAAGGAGGCAAGAGTTACTTCAGAGAATATAGGAGAGTCAAAAGAGGGTCAGGAAGGTAGGGGGGGATTGGAGAGGAGCCGGGAGATTTTAGGGAGCTCATTCCACCAAATGGTTAAAGAGTGAATGTCCAGGAAGGTGACCATCCCCAAGTTCCTTCAGGCTTATTGTTACCACTGTCCGAGACACAGCACTGAACTGTATGGGCCATTGGTTTAACCCAGAAATGTCATTTTTTGTTCTTAATGGACTATAATTTCTCAGATATTAATGCACCAAAAGAATCCATGCAAGAAATAGCAGAAATATAACATTTCTGACCCTTCTGATCCCACAGAGAAGAGTTTAGAGTCTTGATCGTTAGACTTGCAACTCTCATAATTGAACTAGATAGTTCAGATAGTATTCAGTACCTTTAATCTGGGTGACCTGAATTAGGAGGCTGAAGGGAAAGTCACCTGTGTGAAGTAACCACTCCCAGAAACTGGGACGGGAACAAGGCAAGAAGGACAATATGCAGATTGCAGGCTGATATTTAACACATCTTGTTACTTGAGAGATAATAGAATTTGATTCTCAAACTTTGCAAACTGCATCTCTCTTGCTCTCTCTCTCCCTGGCCTGTATTTGGGAAAGGAATTATTTTTTGATTGAAGGGCTTGATAATAATGATAATGGTATTTGTTTAGAGCTTACTATGTGCCAGGGTAATCAGGTTGTCTCACATGGGGCTCACAGTCTTAATCCCCATTTTACAGATGAGGGAATTGAGGCTCAGAGAAGTTGTGATTCACCCAAGGTCACACAGCAGACAAGTGGCGGAGCAGAGATTAGAATCCATGACCTCTGACATCCCTTCATTCAATCATTTTAATTGAGTGGTTACTGTGTGCAGAACACTGTACTTAGCCTTTGGAATGTACAATTGGGCAACAGATAGAGACAATCCCTGTCCAACAATGGGCTCACAGTCTAAAATGGGGAGACAGACAACAATACAAAACAAGTAGTCAGGCAAGCCCAACCTCTTTCCATTGCGCCTCACTGCTTGTACAGTCTCCCTGTCTCTGATTTATTAAAGATATTCACAGCCAGGGACCCATTCCCCCATTCCTTCTCAGGAAACATTGGACTACTTTAAAAAGGCTCATTGAGATCTCTATGTAAAGATGATAAAAACTACCCGGACTCAATCTACCTGTTTAGTTAAAATGGGCTAAAATGGAGAGCGATATACCCTGTTTTTAAAGTCAGTCAATTAGTTTATATTAGCCAGTAACAGATATAATCTTAGAGCCAGTAGAAATAAAATATAGAAGCAGCATGGCCTAGTAGAAAGACCTCGGACCTGGGAGCTAGAGGCCCGGGATTCTAATTCCAAATCTCCCAAATGCTTGCTGTGTGACCTTGGACAAGTCACTTAACTTCCCTGTGCCTCAGTTCTCCTGTTCTCCCTCCTACTTAGACTGTGAGCCCCATGCAGACAGGGTCTGTGTCCAGCCTAATTCACTTGTGTCTACCCCAGAGCTTCATACAGTGAGTATGAAGTATGACATACAGTGAGTATGACACCTAGTAAGTGCTTAACAAATACCATAAAAATTGTTTACTGCATTTGCCACTAAAGCATCACAGAAAAATAGGGTTTGAGGATTTTGGTTCAGAAGCAGAGTGGCCTGGTGGAAAGAGCTCAGGGCTGGGCGTCCGAAGGACCCGGGTTCTAATCCCACCTTTGCCACTTATTTTGTAAATAACCTTGGGCAATTCACTTCCTTCTTCTGTGTGTCAGTTCCCTCATCTGTAAAATGGGGATTAAGACTGTGAGCTCCATGTGGGACAGGTACTGTGTCCAACCTGATTACACTGTACCTACCCGACTGCTTAGTAGAGTGGCTGACAGATAGTAAGCATCTCACAATTAAAAAAAATTCACAAAAATACTCTGACCTAGTACTACTCGGTAACTTAAACAAAGGGGAAAACAAGGGTCTGAAGGAATGGCTTAGTGGAAAGACGAAAGGAGTTGGAGTCAGAGGGCCTGAGTTCTAGTCTCGGCTCTGCCACTTGTCTTCTGTGTGACCTTGGGCAAGTCACTTGACTTCTCTGTCACGGACAGTGTCCGACCTGATTATCTTATATCTACCCCAGTACTTAGAACAGTGCCTGGCATCTAGAGGATGCTTAAGAAATATCATAAAAAAATTAAAATAGACATCAAGAATGCCTCTCTATGGACTATACTTGAAAAATACTGGCTTGAAATATGGGTAATTATTTTAAAAAAAAATCAAGAAAGATGGGTACCCTCTCCTGAAAGGGGCTCACAGTTCAAGTAGGAGATTACAGAAAGCTACAACAATGAGAATCTGATCCTAGGTGAGCCACTCATCTGCTGTGTGACCTTGGGCAAGTCAATTGACTTCTCCATGCCTCAGTTACCTCATCTGTAAAATGGGGTTTAAGACCGAAAGCTCTGAGTGGGACAGAAACCGTGTCCAACCCAATTATATTGTATCTACCCCAGTGTTATTAAAGTGCTGGCATGTAATGAACACTTAACAGTACCATTAAAAAAACAAAATTAAATTTAAAAAACTTTAGGAAATCTGCTTCCAGCTTTCATGTGATTTACACTTAACTGTCCACAGGCAGGTAGGTTGTACTGGTCTCCAAAATGCCATTCTTGCAATGCTAACACCCTAACATTTTGTTTTCTATTACTTGTCCCGCTCCACACTGTCTCCCTTCTTTAGTTTCCCTCTCCTCACCCTCATCCCTTAGTTATCAAAAAAATAATGGTTCCTCCTTGGTATCCCAATACATAGAACCCAAGTCATGGTTCCTTAAAAGAAAAGGCCTACTAATGTTGTTATTTGTTAAGCGCTTTTCTCTGTGCAGAGCACTGTTCTAAGCGCTGGGGGTAGATACAGGGTGATCAGGTTGTCCCACGTGAGGCTCACAGTTAATCCCCATTTTACAGATGAGGTAACGGAGGCACAGAGAAGTGAGGTGACTTGCCCACAGTCACACAGCTGACAAGTGGCAGAGCCGGGAGTCAAACCCATGACCTTCTGATTCCGAAGTCCAGGCTCTTTCCACTGAGTATCCTACCTTGCTTGTACTTTGGTCTGCATAAGAGCCCTTTTAAAGATGGCAGGATTCTGTTCTTTGAAGTGACTGGCAAAGAAAAATACAGTTCACTGAGAGCCATGCATATGAAGGAATCCATATGCACCTTTCTGGAGTTGTTTTATAAACTTTCCTTGCTCCCATCTTCATGAGGTTGGTTGCTTTTTGGGGAAGACAGCATAAAAGGAGCTTAGGAGGAGGGGATTTTAAAAACCTTTGGGGCTGGTGACGGAGGACAAAGCGATGGCCTTCTGAGCCGGAAATCTCAGCACCGGCAGGGAGGGTGACAAGTGACTAGGAACTTCCTGCCAGGGAATCGTCTTTGAAACTCCAAGGGGAGACTCGGAGAGGTGTGGTGTTTACTGTGTTTATCCTCTGAGACCCTTGATGTTGGGAGTTCCAGTTAGGGCATTGAACTTTTTTTGTGTGTTTACAGGAAGATGTTTGTAGAAGCAGCTGAACTGAGGCCACCAGTTCCTAATCATGAAGTAATCCTGGGACAAGTAGCTTTGAATCACCCAAGTCCGAGGCAACCTGAGTTACTGACAAGAGCTTGGTGAAGTGTTCTGCAAACTGTAAGTGCTCAAAAATTGCCACTGATTGATTGACAGTGTCCACCATCATGCTGACAATTCCTATCATCCATCTGTAAGTTTTTCAGGAGCACTGCTGTGAGCATGGAAGGATTTTGCAGATGGATATTAACTTACAGTCTTCCAAAGAGGAGGAAAAAGGGGAGGATGGAATGGTAGTAGTGGGAAGTAGTGTGGCCTAGTGGTAAGAGCAGAGGCCCGGCAGTCCCAGGATCTGTGTTCCAAACCTGCTCTGTCACGTGCCGGTTGCATGACCTTGGGCGAATCACTTAACTTCTCTGAGCCTCAGTTACCTCATCTGCAAAATGGAGATTAAATCCTCTTCCCTCTTACTTAGACTGTAAACTCTTTGTGGGACAGGGACTGTTTCCACCCTGATTATCTTGCATCTACCCCAGTGCTTAACAGTGCTTGACACATAGTAAGCGCTTAAAAAAAATGGTAGTGATGGAAGGATATTTGCCTCTCGACTATAAGGCTGGAGAACTCATTTTGTTCCTTCCAGTGAACCCAGAATTCAAATGATAATATGCTGATTGTTTGAATTTCATTGAGGAATTTCAGAGATGGATTCCACAACAAATCTAGCCCGTTGCCAATTTTTTTTTTTTTAAGCAAAGGAAGAAAGGATGATAATCTCCCAGTGCTTCTGGTCCCAGAGACCGGATATAGTGGAGAGGTGGGGAGAGAGGGAGTTTGAACAGCTGTTTGGAAATAGATGAGGCAGCAGGGTGTCTTTAAAAATCACCTTTCTTCACTTTCTTTTCCTGGTTGATACAGTTGCTGTAACCAATGAACAGATGCCACATATTTTCCATCTTCCCTTTAAGAAAGAAGTTCTCTTCCAACCCAATTTCTCTGTCTTCTCTCTCTCCCTCAACAGCCCCATCCCAATTTGCCACTGTCGATTTCAAGCAGTGTCTCAAATCTTTCTAAGGCCATTAACATCTATGTTTCCAGCCCCTAATTCTGGCTACTTTTCAAATAACTACATCTCTGCACAGCTACAGTATCGATCATCCGAAAAACCACCAACTGCTGAGATGCTCAGTTTTCAAAATGGAACCGGCATTGAGGAATTAGAACTGTATTTAAACATTTTTGCTAGAGGCAAAAAGGATGCAGAATCCTGGTGTTTATAAGGAATTTCTCTCCTCTGCTAGTCAGTTGTATTTTTGAGCACTTACTGTGTGCAGAACACTGTACTAAGCGCTTGGGAGAGTTCACTACCACAATGTAACAGACACATTCCTGCCCACAGCGAGCTTACAGTCTAATGATCATTAATGAAACGGGCAAACAAAAAATAGTTCTACTTCTATAGGATGATAGAAACCCCCAAACTCAATAGAAACCTTTTCACAGTATTGCATAATAATAATGGTCGTGATATTTATTAAGCACTTACTACATGCCAAATACTGTACTGAACACTGGGGAAGATACAAGATAATCAGGTTCCACATGAGTCTCACAGTCTGGGTAGGAGGGAGAAACAGGTATCTAATTCCATTATGCATATCAGGGAACTGAGATGCAGGGAAGTTGTCACTGGACCAAGATCACCCAACAGGTAAACCGTAAACGCTCAATCAATACCACTGACAGAATGACTGAGGACAGTCACTCTTTACAGAAATGGACTGGTAATAAAGAAACTCCTTTTGAGATGAATTTGTGATCAGTTAATTGTCACAGATTTAAATTGGCTTCAGTTTAGTAAACTTTCTTTTTCTGATGCCCAAGCCACTCCTTGAGAGCTAATTTGGCACTCATTCAGTTTTTGCTTTATATTATCCATCCTACTGGCGTCATCTAAACTGAGCCTTTTGGCTTTTAATTTTATAACGATTTGGTCTCCCTCCTTAACCCTCATGTTAGTAGTGATGTGATACAGTTTGAGGTGGAAACAGTCAATAGGAAGAAAATTATTTACCAGAATGGAATCTTCTGAGGGGAAAATTCAAAAGTAGAATCAGATGAACATACTGTTCATGGTATTACCATTTGCCTCACTGTGAAATAGGGGCTTTTGTGAAAAAGATTTCTCCTTATAGTTGCTCCTGGACAGCCAGCTTTATTTGCTGAGGCTACAGTTCCTAGGAGGATCAAGTTGGCTTTCCCTTATTAGGATATCTACCTACTCAGATCTTAAAATAAGGTTTGAGTCCTTATTACGTCTGTGGTTAGACTTCAGAATAACTCATTCAAAAAGACATTTCCAAATGTTGTCCTAATTCCTATTTATGAAAGGAATGTGACCTAGTGGATAAAGTGTAGGCCTGGGAGCCAAGAGGATCTGGGTTCAAATTCCAGCTCCGCCACTCATCTACTGTGTGACCTGGGGCAAGTCACTTCAGTTCTCTGGTCCTCAGTTACCTCATCTATTAATTGGGGATTAAAAATGTGAGCCCCATATGGGCCAGGGACTGTGTCCAGCCCAATTTACCCCACCAGTGCCTGGCACCTAGTAAGTGCTTAAAAAATGCCACCGTTATTATTATTATTAAAGGAACACCACCATCCTGAACCCCCCCCCCACAGGAGGGTTGGGTGGGCAGGGAAAAGCAGCTGGGGCGGTAGGAATAGTGATAGGAAGAAGTGTGGCCTTGTGGAAAGAGCGTGGACCTGAGAGTCAGAGGCTCTGCCACTTGCTTGCTTTTTTGACCGACGATGGGGGTAGTACAGAAAGCTATGATGATGAGACTATGATCCAAACCATGGTGATGTTCGGTGACAACAGTGTAAGTACTGAAAGTATGTCATTTTAATAGTTATTGGGACAGTCCACCTCACTGCTCTAGGCCAAACAGTCTCTGGCAAGAAACTACTACATTCCGGCTTTCAAGGAGCACAGAAGGTCCAGACCATTGCTTTTTCACCTCTGCTCTTTGCTCTGTCCCTAAACCAATTTCCCACCATCTCGTTTCTTCCTCTGGGATGTGCTGAAGACCTCCTACTCCTCCTGCACGGAGCTCTCTGACTTTTATGCTTATTTATAGTTAGGCTTGGAAATAACAAGCATAAAAATAGTGGAGATCATGGAAACAATGAGAACAGAAGTTAATAAAATGGAGCGTGATGTCTTCGATTGTTGCCAAAAGGTGACAACCTCATCGATGGTTTCGACGAAGGCTGACATTTTCCATCTCTCTGGGGGAGTCTAAAGGATTTGTAGGTTAAAGCGGAGACATGGGAAATGTCAGTTTCTATTGGCTCCAGAGTGCCTGACCTACTATGAACAAAAACAGGAATAATGGGTTCAGGGAAAAGATTAAGAGTGTGGAGGAACGGGGAAAGGAAGGCCCATAAACTTGAGAGTATGTGAGGATACTTTCTTTGGAATTACTCACTGGCTAAGTCTTGATGCTGATACCAACTCGAACGTTGAGAAAAATCCTAGTCATTTCCTGAAATGAATACATCTCCTATCTACTCTATGTGTTCTACAGTAGATGTAGAATATATTATCAGAGAAGCAGAGTGGCCCTGTGGAAAGAGTAGAGGCCTAAGAGTCAGAGAACCTGAGTTTCAATTCTGGTTCCTCCAGTTGACTGCTGTGTGAACTTGGGTAAGTCACTTAACTTCTCGGTGTCTCGGTTACCCCATCTGTAATGGGGATTAAGACTGTGATGGGGGCCAGGAACTGTGTCTAACCTAATTATCTTGCATTGTAATAGTAATAATAACTGTGCTCTTTGTTAAGGACTTACTGTGTGCCAGACACTGTTCTAAGTGCTGGGATAGACCCAAGCAAATTGGGTTGGACACAGTCCCTGTCCCATGTGGGGCTCACAGCCCTAACCTCCTTTTTACAGATGAGGGAACTGAAGCACAGAGAAGTGAAGTGACTTGTCCAAGACCACACAGCAGACAAAATGGCAGAGTGCCTGGCTCATAGTAAACACTAAATATAATTTAAAAAAATAAAGAAGGAGCTTGAAACTCCCTTCTACCTCCAAACAGGGAGGGAAAAAAAAAACCTCTCTACAGACTTGCCCTGTTTCTCCAGAGGCAACTGGACTTTCTCCAAGCCACTTCCCTCCTCTGAAGAATTATCTGTGCTCCTGGCTGCACAGTAATAATCATATTAATGATAACTATGGGATTTGCCAAGCACTTACTCTGTCCCAAACCACTGTGTTAAGCATAGAGATAGAACATAATCAGGTCCCGCAAGGGGCTCACAGTCTAGATGAGAGAGAGAAGAGACGTTGAATCCCCATCCCTCGAGACCGAAACCTTCTTGTGGTCAAGGAACATGTCTACCAATTGTACTCTCCCAAGGGCTTAGTAGACTGCTCTGTACACAGTAAATGCTGAATAAATACAATTGATTGATTTTGCAGTTGAGGGAACTAAGGCACAGAGAAGTTTGGTGACTTGCCCAAGGTCACACAGCAGGTGAATGGTGGAAGTGGGATTAGAACTCAGGTCCTCTGACTTTGACCTGTGCTTTTCCACTAGGCCACACTGCTTCTCTTAGGTTAAAAGAAGGCTTATCTGCACGTCACAAAGCACATTCTGAATGTGTGAGTGTGTATAATGGGGGTGGGGGGCAGAAGGACAGCAGAGGCATGCCTGCAATCGGTAGAGAAGCAGCGTGGCTCAGTGGAAAGAGCACGGGCTTTGGAGTCAGAGTTCATGGGTTCGAATCCCGGCTCGGCCACTTGTCTGCTGTGTGACTTTGGGCAAGTCACTTAACTCCTCTGTGCCTCAGTTCCCTCATCTGTAAAATGGGGATTAAGACTGTGAGCCCCACGTGGGACAACCTGATTCCCCTGTGTCTACCCCAGCGCTTAGAACAGTGCTCGGCACATAGTAAGCGCTTAACAAATACCAATTTTTTTTTTTTTTTTTTTTACTGCTGTACTCTGATCCTCCTCAGCCATATCTCCAAACCAGACTGGTTACTGTGGAAATACACCCACCGCACGCAATCCAACACTCACCATACCTCCACACTTCATCCAATTCCGTGCTGCAGTGCCACTGGAGAGGCCTCTTTTTCACCTGCCCCTCAAAATCGTTCACGCCACTGAATTTCGACTATCGCAAGGCCTGGTGAGGGAAGGTGACCGGCAGCAGGATTCAGAAATCTTCAAAATTGTGCAACCTCGTGAGGGAGAATTACAGACCACTTAGTCATCCGAGTCACCCAAATGGGGAGAAATCGTTGGGTTACCGAGAGAACAGGGATCAGGAGGAGGCATCTGACAGGACATGGCATGAATATTTTGTTTAGCATCAGGCAAGCGTTCAGGTTGCCTTCCAAACGGGTGACTAGTCCTCCCATAATGAATGGGTGGATTGAAAGGGATAGAGGTTATGGGGGAAGTAGGGCAAGGGTGTCCGTACCCTTCCCTGTTGAATTCCTAGGCAACAGATCCTCTGCCTTTGTTATTGCTAACAAGCACTAAGTCTGTATATTGTACAAAGCAGTTTACCAAGTGCTGGGATAATTACATAAAATTTGATTAAGAAACGGTCCGTGGTTCACATATCCAGCTTATACTGCTCAAGCTTCTATCTCCTCAGAGAGCATGGAAAGAAGCTCAAAGGAACTGTGATAGCTGCCTGCCTTAATAATAACAGTAGTACTAACAATAACAATTATTATTATAATATTTAAGCACTTACTTTGTGCCTAGTAGTGTAATAATAAAAATAATGATTATGGTATTTGTTAAGCATTTGCTATGTGCCTAGCACTGTACCAAGTGCTGGGGTAGACACAAGAGAATCAGGTTAGACACAGCCGCTGTCTCACGTGGGGCTCACGGTCTCAATCCTCATTTCAGAGATGAGGTTACTGAGGCCCAGAGAAGTGAAGCAACTTGCCAATGGACACAGAGCAGTCAAGTGGCAGAGGCAGCAATGAACCCATCACTTTCTGACCCCTGGGCCTGTGCTCTATTCACTAAACCATAATCAGCTCCCACATGGGGCTCATAGTCTAAGTAGAAGGGAGGACAGGTATGGAATCCCCATTTTGCAGAAGGGGGAACTGAGGCACAGAGAAGTTGTGTGTCTTGCCCAAGGTTATGCAGCAGGTGAGTGGCAGAGCCAAAA
Organism: Ornithorhynchus anatinus; assembly: GCF_004115215.2. NCBI lineage: Eukaryota > Metazoa > Chordata > Mammalia > Monotremata > Ornithorhynchidae > Ornithorhynchus > Ornithorhynchus anatinus. Next base: position 64,270,844 of record NC_041729.1, on the reverse strand, counting down.
TTTGAACCCAGGTCCTCTGGTTTTCAGACCTGGGCTCTTTCCACTAGGCCACGCTTCTTCTCACGGATCCTTGACACCCTCCCTGCCCTGACACCCACCCTCAAGGGTAGGATTCTGCTTTTTAACCTAACAGTGAATTCATAATAACATAACATTAATAATAACCATGAATAATTCTAGTGTCTGTTAAGTACTTACTGAGTAACAAGCACCATACCAAGTGCTGGGGGAGAGATGCAAGATCATTCATTCATTCAGCAGTATTTATTGAGCGCTTACTATGTGCAGAGCACTGTACTAAGCACTTGGGATGAACAAGTCGGCAACAGATAGAGACAGTCCCTGCCGTTTGACGGGCTTACGGTCTAATCGGGGGAGACGGACAGACAAGGACAATGGCAATAAATAGAGTCAAGGGGAAGAACATCTCGTAGAAACAATGGCAACTAAATAGAATCGAGGCGATGTACAATTCATTAACAAAATAAATAGGGTAACGAAAATATATACAGTTGAGCGGAGGAGTACAGTGCTGTGGGGATGGGAAGGGAGAGGTGGAGGAGCAGAGGGAAAAGGGGAAAAAGAGGGTTTAGCTGCGGAGAGGTAAAGGGGGGATGGCAGAGGGAGTAGAGGGAGAAGAGGAGCTCAGTCTGGGAACGCCTCTTGGAGGAGGTGAGTTTTAAGTAGGGTTTTGAAGAGGGAAAGAGAATCAGTTTGGCGGAGGTGAGGAGGGAGGGCGTTCCGGGACCACGGGAGGACGTGACCCGGGGGTCGACGGCGGGATAGGCGAGACCGAGGGACGGTGAGGAGGTGGGCGGCGGAGGAGCGGAGCGTGCGGGGTGGGCGGTGGAAAGAGAGAAGGGAGGAGAGGTAGGAAGGGGCAAGGTGATGGAGAGCCTCGAAGCCTAGAGTGAGGAGTTTTTGTTTGGAGCGGAGGTCGATAGGCAACCACTGGAGTTGTTTAAGAAGGGGAGTGACACGCCCAGATCGTTTCTGCAGGAAGATGAGCCGGGCAGCGGGGTGAAGAATAGACCGGAGCGGGGCGAGAGAGGAGGAAGGGAGGTCAGAGAGAAGGCTGACACAGTAGTCTAGCCGGGATATAACGAGAGCCCGTAGCAGTAAGGTAGCCGTCTGGGTGGAGAGGAAAGGGCGGATCTTGGCGATATTGTAGAGGTGAAACCGGCAGGTCTCGGTAACGGCTAGGATGTGTGGGGTGAACCAGAGAGACGAGTCAAGGATGACACCGAGATTGCGGGCCCGAGAGACGGGAAGGATGGTCGTGCCATCCACGGTGATAGAGAAGTCTGGGAGAGGACCGGGTTTGGGAGGGAAGATGAGGAGCTCAGTCTCGCTCATGTTGAGTTTTAGGTGGCGGGCCGACATCCGGGTGGAGACGTCCCGGAGGCGGGAGGAGATGCGAGCCTGAAGGGAGGGGGAGAGGACAGGGGCGGAGATGTAGATCTGTGTGTCATCTGTGTAGAGATGGTAGTCAAAGCCATAAGAGCGAATGAGTTCACCGAGGGAGTGAGTGTAAATGGAGAACAGAAGAGGGCCGAGAACTGACCCTTGAGGAACTCCAACAGTTAAAGGATGGGAGGGGGAAGAGGCTCCAGCGAAGGAGCCCGAGAATGACCGGCCAGAGAGGTACGAGGAGAACCGGGAGAGGACGGAGTCCGTGAAGCCAGGGTGAGATAAGGTATGGAGGAGAAGGGGATGGTCGACAGAGTCAAAGGCAGCAGAGAGGTCAAGGAGGATCAGAATGGAATAGGAGCCATTGGATTTGGCAAGAAGAAAGTCACGGGTGACCTTAGAGAGAGCAGTCTCGGTAGAGTGGAGGGGACGAAAGCCAGGTCGGAGGGGGTCTAGGAGAGAATGGGAGTTAAGGAATTCTAGGCATCGATTGTAGACGACTCGTTCTAGGATTTTGGAAAGGAATGGTAGTAGGGAGATAGGGCGATAACTGGAGGGGGAAGTGGGGTCGAGAGCGGGTTTTTTTAGGATGGGGGAGACGTGGGCATGTTTGAAGGCAACGGGGAAGGAGCCATTGGAGATTGAGTGGTTAAAAATAGAAGTTAAGGAAGGTAGGAGGGCAGGGGCGATGGTTTTAATAAGGTGAGAGGGAATGGGGTCCGAGGCGCAGGTGGAGGGGGTGGCACTTGCGAGGAGGGAGGAGATCTCCTCTGAGGCGATCATCATCATTTTGGCACAGCCCCTGACCCTCGTGGTGGGCACGGACTAAGTGAGAGGGAGAATGGATATTTAATCCCCATTTTACTGATGAGGAAACTGAGACATAGTGACTTCCCCAACATCACACATCAGGCCAAGTGGCGGACCTGGGATTAGAACCGAGTCCTCTGACTCCCAGATCCATTCTCTTTCCACTAGCCATGCTGCTTTTCAATATAATGACGATACAATACAAAGGTGAATAGCACAAAATTTCTCCTTTTTGAGGATGTCTGTGGATAGGCATAATTGTTGTTTGAGAATGTAAAATTCAAAACGAGTGTACATGCTTATACATGCTCCCGTATTGTTCACGTGGGAGGGTAAAAGAATAACTCAGATTTGAAGAGTCATCCATCAGAAAGGGGGGTCTTGGTTGTGGAACTAATGCTCCATGAACAAGTTCAATGAATTTGCCTTCAACTCAAGGTGTTTTCCTTTAGGACTGGGAATGATGATTCTTGGTAACGAAAAAGAAAGAGGAAAGGGGAAAACAGACTAATATGGAAATTGGTAAACAACTTGAGCACTTTGTAGGGAGAAAATAGTCTCATAATAATAATAGTAGTATTTGTTAAGCACTTACTAGGTGCCAGGCACTGTGCTAAGCGCTGGGGTGGTTCCAAGCAAATGGTATTGGACTCTTGTCTTCCTGCGGGATTGTTGCTGTGGGAAACCAAGCTTCTACAAGTGCTTCTGGACCCTAGACCGTGAGTAGTGGGCTAATAGTAGTAATAACGATAATAATAGTTCTTGTAAAGCGCTTACTATGTGCCAAGCACTGTTCTAAGCACTGGGGTAGATACAAGCTAACAGGTTGGCTGTCCCACATAGGACTAACCCTCTTTATCCTCATTTTACAGATGTTAACTGAGGCACCGAGAAGTTACGTGACTTGCCCAAAGTTACAAAGAAGAGAAGTGGTGAAGCTGGGATTAGAATCCAGATCCTTTAACTCCCGGGCCCGTGTTCTAACCACTAGTGATTACTGAGTTTATTGAGCACTTACTGTGTGCAGAGCATTGTACTAAGCTCTCGGGAGTGGACAGTATAACAGAGTTAATAGACCCATTCCCTCCCTACCCTACCCAGCTTCCCAGGGACGTGGTTCAGCGGACTAAAAGTTGGCTGGGTCCTGTTGAAACAAAGCTGTGCTTGCCTCTCCATCACAAACGCTGTTTGCCGCAAAAAGCTATGTCGTTTTCTTAGACCTAAGCTTCTTGCGGGCAGGGGTTGCGTCTTTGTTACACCCCTCTTTCCTGGGGGGTTAGTACAGTGCTCCGCACACCGTCAGTGCTCAGTAAATATCATTGATTGACTAAATGATTGCAAAGCGGGGTTTTTAGTGTCTGGAGGAAGCAACACCAGATTGCTGTCCTTACATGAGTTGCTCAATGAGACCCTCCTCCACATATATTTTTGGCTTGGTTTCGCTTATTTCTTCTAACTGGGCTCCATGTCAGGGAAGCTTGGTGACCACAAGGATTTGCGGCCTGGTCGATTTCTTTACACTTGCAACAGCTCGTGTTTTCCCAGAAGGGATTCTGTATCCTCCCCCTCCTCTTCCCCTGCATCAGTTCGCTGTGGTTTAGCCTTTTAGACTCAACCCAACTCATGCTGGTAATAATAATTGTGGTATTTGTTAAGGGCTTACTATGTGCCAGGCACTGTACTGAGTGCTGGGGTGGATGGAAGCAATAGTCCCTGTCCCACACAGAAGGCTCTCAATCTTAATTCCCATTTTACAGATGAGGGCACTGAGGTAGAAAGAAGTGAAGTGACCTGCCCAGGGTCACACAACAGACACGTGGTGGAGGTGGGATTAGAACCCAGGTCCTTCTGACTCCCAGGCCCACGCTCTAGCCTAGGAGTCAGATGGTAAGCTCCTTGAGGACAGGAATTGTGCCTACCAACACTACTGTACTCTCCCAAGTGCTTAGTGCAGGGCTCTGCACAGAGCAAGTGACCGTAGAGAAAGTTGAGCATCAGCGGTAGAACACGGGCCTGGGAATCAGAAGATCTGGGTTCTTATCCCAGCTCCACCCCTTGTCTGCTGGGTGAACTTGGGCAAGTCACTTCACTTCTCTCTGCGTCAGTTACCTCAACTGTAAAATGGAGATTAAGGAGATGCAGATTAAGGAACTCTATATGGAACATAGATTGTGTCCAGTTTAGTGATCTTGCATCTACCCCTCTACCCTGTATGTCTCACACCCTAGACACTAAGCTCCTTGTGGACAGGAAGCATTCCTGCTAATTCTGTTGTAGAATTTCCAGATTTCATAGTTCATTATAAAATGAAAATACAGTGATATCTTTCCGGAGGTGTACGGTGACCCGATGGGCAAATAAGAGCCAAGAATGTCCAGCTCCCCTTTGTAATTATTAACAGTCCACACCCCGCAGACTGTCAAATAGATGATGCTTTACAACTGGCCTTTCATAATTGGCTTCTTTATGAAGAAACGCCTCCCGCTAGGCTCTGGTACAGCACTAATGCTCACGGTGCACCAAGCCTGCTTCTCTTTGAAGGTGGAGGGAATGGGATGTTGCGAGGGAGGGGGAAAAAATCATTATTTCCCCCTCTATCTCTATTTTTTTTATGGTACTTCTTAAGCACTTACTATGTGTCAAGCACTGGGGTAGATACAAGGTAGTCAAGCTGGACATAGCCTCTGTCAGTCATATTTATTGAGCGCTTACGTTGTGCAGAGCACTGTATTAAGCTCTTGAGAGAGTACAATTTGACGATAGACACATTCCCTGCCCACAGTGAGCTTACAGGCTAGAGTCTAAAGTGACCCATAGAGGTCAAAGTCTAAATCGGAGGGAGAAGGAAGATTTAATCCCCATTTTGTAGATGAGGCATAACGAGGTTAAGTGGTTGGTCCAAGCTCACACAGACAAGTGGCAGAGTCAGGAGTAGAACCCAGGTCCTCCGACTCCAAGTCCTATGCTCGGACCATTAGGCCCCACGGCTTCTATTTTCTCCCAGCTCCCTCCCGGAATCCTAACGGAACAGCAAAAAACAATGCAGGAGATTTGCCAGAGGATGTATTCCTCTCCAATCCATAGTCTTCTGCAGCTTTGGCAGAGTGCATAGAATGTTGGAAAATAGTAAAAATGGAACGGGAATTTTCAACCACTGAGAGCCACAGTTGTCACTACTGAGCTCCCTCAGGAGTTTTGTGTTTTAAATCCTTCTCACTGGCTTTCAGGAATTCTAACCTTCACATCTGGAAATGTGAGAGGATTTGGGAATTGATTAACATGTGCTAGGATGGTCTTTGCCCAATGTTAGCTGTCAGGATGCTTTCGCAACGATTCAAGTGTAAGTCATTCAGTCCATCAACGGCATTTAGTGAGTGCTTATTCTGTGCAGAGCACTATACTAAGTGATTGGGGCAGTTTGATACGACGGGGTTGGCAGATATGTTCCCTGCCTACAAGGAGTTTAGAGAATAGAGAAGTCAATCAATGATATTTATTTTGGATATTTATTCGCCTTGCATCTACCCCAGCGCTTAGAACGGTGCGTGGCACATAGAAAGCGCTTAATAAATGCCAACATTATTATTATAAGAAAATCAGGTTGGACACAATCCCTTGTCCCATGTGGGGCTCACAGTCTCAATCCCCATTTTACAGGTGAGGTAACTAAGGCACAGAGAAGTTAAGTGAGTTGCTCAAGGTCACACAGCTGACAAGTGGCGGAGCAGGGATTAGAACCCATGGCCCTAAGATGCCCAGGCCCGTGCTCTATCCTCTACACCACTCCCAAAGGTTGCTGAAATAATACCTGGAAGCGGAGTTGTTTAACTGCCAAGTTTCCTTTGTAAACGTGCTGGGTTGGCATCGCACACTCATGCCAGGCAGCTCAGAAGAGCATCAGGGAACGGAACGTCACTGGAGCAATAATTAGCAACGCTGCCTGGCACATGGGCTGGTCTGATAACGTGAGCCGAGTGGCTCTCCTAGTCTGAAGTGGACCAGGGCCATGACGTTCTAGAAACCGGAGAGCAACATCTACGTGGTTCTACAGGCCTGGAACGGATTCCCAGACAATCCCATCTCTCCCATCCGCGGGCAGTGGAAATACCAAAGGAAGGAAGAATTATGATGAGGAAAGGGGACTCTGAGTTGAGGAGATATGACGATCCCCATATGGTACTTAAGCACCTAAGTGCTAACTGTGTACCAGGCACTCTACTAAGTGCCGGGGTAGATACAAGCTCATCAGGTTGGACCCATGGGGTTAACAACCTTAATTCCCATTTTACAGATGAGGGAACTGAAGCACAGAGAAGTGAAGTGACTCACCCAAGGTCATACAGCAGACAAGCGGCGGAGCTGGGATCCTTCAGAAACCCAGGCCCGTGCTCCATTAGGCCACTCTGTTTCACATGTGATTGACTGAGCTTCTCTCAGATCAACTGAAGGATTTGTTAAGCACGGAGTAGATACCGCGCATTCAGATCCGACAGTCTCTGTCCCACAGTGCAATTCCCAATGTAAGAAGGGGAGGAAAACAAGGATTTAACCCATATTTTTCAGATCAGGGAACTGAAGCCTAGATATAAAAAGTGTCTTGCCAAAGACACAAGGCAGATAAATGGGGGAACCAGGATTAGAACCCCTAATCCTTGGGGAAAGAGCATGGCCAAGTGCAGAGAGCCTGGGCATCAGAGGATCTGGGTTCTAGTTCTGGCTCACCCGCTTACCTGCTGGGTGACCTTGATCAAGTCACTTAATCTATCCGTGCCTCAGTTCCTTCATCTGCCAAACGGGGATTCAATATCCGTTCTCCCTCCTGTTTATACTGTGGGACCTGATTATCTTCTATGTACTCCAACATTCAGTACAGTGCTTGGCACATAGTAAACCCTTATCAAATGGCACAGTTGTTATTGTTAATCCCTATCTTCTGACTTCCAGGCCTGGGTTCTTTATTATTTGTAAGCACTTACTATGTGCCAGGCACTGTACTAAGCAGTGGGGCGGATACAAGCAGATGGGGGCTCACTGTCTCACGCGCCATTTTACAGATGAGGTAACTGAAGCCCAGAGAAGGTAAGTGACTTGCCCAAGGTGACACAGCAGACGAGTGTCAGAAACGGGATTAGAACCCGTGAACTTGTTACTCCCAGGCTTGTACTCTATCCACTAAGCCACGCTGCTTTCCCTTAGGATATGCTGGTTCTCGTAGATTGTTCTGAAGATTTGTTGTTAAAGAGCCTACTCTCCATAAAAACAGTGTTGACTTGGTAAAATAGTCCTGCACACACAGAACCACGCATCACATTTTGTGAGTCTTTTTGTTGCAAAAAAAAAATGAAGAGGAAGAGCTTTACTACTGGGGACTAAAAATACAATTTTTTAAATGCCTCTAAAATTTGTCTGGAGAGGTGTTCCAGATCCTTAAAATAAAAAATGTGAAGCAGAGGAAGCTTGCTAATCTAAGATAAGCCATTTTGCTAGCTGATAGACACATGCCATTCGCCAAGAAAGGATTCTCCAGGTGATAGAAGTTGCAAAGTTTACAAACTGGATCGTGTGCTTATCAGTGTATAGGAATTTCCGTATTAGGAAATGCTCCAAAGGCATTACCGTAGTCTAGTGACCTGGTCACTTGTAACAGATATTCCCTTATTTGAGGATGCTAACCCTTGCACTCTTATTTTCTAAATCATGTTTTAGTATTTCTGTAATACTAAGGGAAGTTTATTCATCTAATGTAGTATGAAAAATCTCTGTTTAGCATCCAAGCCTCATACTCCTAGCCAAAAGAATTAAAAAGTATTTATGTTGACATCTTTTCTTGGATGAAAATTAGTACTGAATTCCAAAATACCTTCTTCACTCTGTCACTAGAAACGATAAATCACATTTGCCGTGGCTGGAATTCACGGTGCATGTTAAATGAAAAAGTGGTACCATAATCTCTTATGGAAGAAAATGAGCATAGCATTTCTAAAGTTTTCTCTTTCTGTGTGATCGTGTCTACTTACGTTCCTAGAAAACTCAATTTCCTTGATAGGATTTGTAATGGCGTGAATCTTCATTTACACGATCACACTGGCCGTTTTCACGGTTTCCACCTCTGACCTCTGGGCTTATCGTTTTCTGCCCCCAGAGTTTATCAGATCTGTGGAATAGGAGCAGGCACCTACCTCTCAATCAGCCTGGAGAAGCAGCATGTTCCAGTGGAAAGAGCCCAGGCCTGAGAGTCAGAGGACCTGGGTTCTAATCCTGCTCTGCCAAATGCTTGGTGTGTGATCTCGGGTAAGTCACTTCACGTCTCCGTACCTAGGTTCTCCCGTACTCCCTCCTAGATTGTGAGCCCCACGCGGATGGGAAATGCGTCCAATTTAATTCACTTTTCTCCACCCCCACAGTGTTTAAAACAGTGTTGGACACAAAGTAAGCGCTTAACCAATACCATTAAAAAGAGGGAAAAAAAATCAATGGTATTTGCTGAGTGCTTACTATATGCAGAGCACTGTACAAATCACTCGGGAGAGTTCACTGCACCATTTAGGAGGCACTTTCCCTTGCCCACAGCGAGCTTACAGTCCAGAAGGGGAGGCCGACGTGAATATAATATATGAATCCCGGCTCTGCCACTTGTCAGCTGTGTGACTGTGGGCAAGTCACTTAACTTCTCTGGGCCTCAGTGACCTCATCTGTAAAATGGGGATGAAGACTGTGAGCCCCACGTGGGACAACCTGATCACCTTGTATCCCCCAGCGCTTAGAACAGTGCTCTGCACGTGGTAAGCGCTTAACAAATATCAACATTATTATTATTATAAATTAGTAATTTATACTATCCATATAGTGTCCAGGGAAAGTTCTGGCTCTGCCGCTTACCTGCTGGAGCGTAATGCAGTGCTCTACACACGGCAAGCCCTCGATAAGAGAAGCAGCGTGGCTCAGTGGAAAGAGCCCGGGCTTTGGAGTCAGAGGTCATGGGTTCGAATGCCGGCTCTGCCACTCGTCAGCTGTGTGACTTGCGGCAAGTCACTTCACTTCTCTGGGCCTCAGTTACCTCATCTGTAAAATGGGGATGAAGACTGTGAGCCCCACGTGGGACAACCTGATTCCCCTGTGTCTACCCCAGCGCTTAGAACAGTGCTCTGCACAGAGGAAGCGCTGAACAAATACCAACTTTATAAACACCATTGATTGAGTGGGGAGCAGAATTGGGAGATTTCTATCTGTGAGTTGATACTCTCATGGAGTGAAATCCAGAGAGGTTTCCCTCTAAAGAAGTTTCATATGTAAAGATATGTACATTAGTTTTGGGGGGGGGGGGTTGAGGGAGTGCTGTGGGGTTGAACAGAATCTATGATTCTGTAAGCTAGCTCCTGACTGGATAGGTCTTTTGACCCTGACAAAAGCTACTTCACTTTCCTTTCTGGGACATCTATTAAATGTGACTGGAAGGTGCTACCTGGTTCTTGAACTCCCAAGGAAGGTGGGAAGGCTCTTAGAGCTCGATGGAATGCACAGCACTTTGGGATCCACGATTGAGAAACGCTACTGCGGGATAATGTTTTACAACTACGCTACTCCACGTCCATCGGTCGGATTTATTGAGCACTTACGGTGTGCAGAGCGCTGTACTAAGCGCTTGGGAGAGTAAAGTGCAGCAGAGTTGGTACATACATTCCCTGCCCACAAGGAGCTTCCAGTCTGCACGTCAAATCATTGGTTTGGAGAGTTGAATACTATCTCAGTTGATCAATCAGTCATACTTATTGAGTTCTTCCTGTGTGCAGAGCACTATGCTAAACACTGGCACCTAGAGTACGTATGATTATGGCTGACGGAGAGTTTCCTTTATGTAATGATAATAACTGTGGTATTTGTTAAGCGCTTACTATGTGCCGGGCGCTCGATTAAGCGCTGGGTTAGTGACAAGCAAATGGGGTTGGACATCATCCCTGTCCCACGGGAGGCTCACAGTCTCAATCCTCACTTTACAGATGAAGTAAAAGAGGCACCGAAAAGTAATGTGACTTGCCCAAGGTCACGTAGCGGACAAGTGGCAGATGGGGGATTCGAACCCACGTCCTCTGACTCCCAAGCCCGTGCTCTACCCACTACGCCATGCTGCTTCTCCTTATATTTGATCACGACGAGTCGGGCCGATAGGCCTAAAGAATTAAATAAAAAAAGTCAAAGTCAATAAACGGATAAACTGATACTTCGATGACTGTGGTACTTGTTAAGCACTTACTCTGGGCCGAGCACTGTTCGAAGTGCTAAGACAGATAAAAGTTAATCAGGTTGGACACAGTTCCTGTTCTACATGGGACTCACAGTCTTAATCCCCATTTTACAGTTGAGGTAACTGAGGCCCAGAGAAGTCAAGTGACTTGCCAGAGGTCACACAGCTAACACCAACTTACTGCACGTTCATCACGTGTAACTCCCTGTCAGTCTCTGGCCCATCTCCTCCCTCTGGCTCGGAAGTCCTTCCCGCTTCATAACTGGCAGGCCGGCACTCGGCCCACCTTCAAAGCCTTATTACCATCCCATCTCCTCCTCCTTCCACAACTAAGCTCTCATTTCCCCTATTTCCTCTCCATTCTGGATCATCTACGCTCTTGGATCTGTTGTATCCTTTATGCACTTGATATTCACCCCACCTCATTTATGCACGTATCTGTAATGTATTTATATTAATGTCTCTCTCCCACTCTAGACCACCAGGTCCGAGTGGGCAGGGAACCTGGGTACAAATTCTGCAGTGCTCTACACAGGGTAAGCCCTCGATAAATTAAAGGTAAACCCTCCCCCGATTAGACCACAAGCCCCTCAAAGGGCAGGGACTGTCTCTATCTGTTACCGATTTGTCCATTCGCGCTCAATTAAATACTGTGGAATGAATGAATGAATAAATACCATTGATTGTGTAGGGACCAGAATTGGGAGATTTCTATCTGTGAGTTGATACTCTTATGGAGTGAAAAACAGAGAAGTTTCCCACTGTCATTTACAGGAAAGAATCTGGACAGCTCACCATTCATGTCATGCGAATGAGGGCGTCTTTCACGGAGAACAAGGGCTGACCCTCCAGCCTGAGACTACAGACCAGAGAACCTGCATGGAGGAGCTGATTCCCTCTAGACAGTAAGTTCATTCAGTAGTATTTATTGAGCGCTTACTATGTGCAGAGCACCGTACCGAGCGCTTGGAATGTACAAATCGGTAACAGAGACAGTCCCTGCCCTTTGACGGGCTTACGGTCTAATGGGGGGAGACGGACAGACAAGAACAATAGCAATTATAGGCAGGGATCCTGTCTGCTAATTCTGTTATATTGTACTCCCCAACGCTTAGAGCAGCGCTCTGCACCTAGTAAGCATTCAGTAAATACCACTGACTGATCGAGAGAGGGTGGTGCATCGCCTCGAGCTCTCTCGTCCAGCCTGGTGGTGTTTCTGCTGGAGCACAGAGGGCAGTGAGCGGGAAGAGGGGCAGGGATAATAATAATTATAGCATTTAAGGGCTTACAGTGTGCCAAGCACAGTTCTAAGCGTTGGGGTAGATGCAAGCTTATCAAGTTGTCCCCTGTGGGGCTTACAGTCTTCATCTCCATTTGACGGATGAGGGACAGGCCCAGAGAAGTTGAGTGACTTGCCCAAGGTGACACAGCAGACGACTGCTGCAGGACACGGCCAAATAAGTAATCACACGGGGCCCTTTTATGGCCAGAGTGATTGCGAGAGAGTGGCGATGGTGTACCACAGTGCCACGGCCTGACAGGCAGTTTCTTTTTTGGTTTATGGTATTTGTTAAGCGCTTACTATGTGCCAGGCACTATAATAACAGCTGGGTTAGATATAAGCTAATCAGGTTGAATATAGTTCATGCCCCACATGGGCTTCACAGCTTTAGTCTCCATTTTACCCAGGAGGTAACTGAGGCAAAGAGAAATTGGGTGACTTGGCCAAGGTCACACGGCAGACAAGTGGCAGAGCCAGGATTAGAACCCAGGTCCTCTCACTACCAGGCCTGTGGTCTAGCCACTAGGCCATGTCGCTTCTCAGGTTTGCCTTGGTGGCTGACAGTGGTGGGAAAGGCCAAAAAGGCAAGAAGGGGAAGAGAGCTTGAGTTTGAGGAAACAGTGGGAAGCAGGAGGCTGAATTTGATATATAAAGACAGAGGAAACCAGGAAGGGGATTGAATAGGATGCATAGCAAAAGCACAAGTAGTAGAACAGTGCTTGACACTTAGTAAGCACTTAACAAAAAGCCTCTCTATGACAATTATTAGTAGTAGTAGGACTAGAAGCGGTATTTACCGAGCCCTTGTGGTGCAGCATGAGGTGCTTGGAAAGTCCAGAATAAAGAAGTGATTCATTGCCTCCCCGCGAGAGCTTACGCTCCGAGGGGGGAGTCAGGTATAGAAATATTTACAGGAGTAGTCAAAATGAATAAAAAAATCAAATGTACCATTGAACCGACTAGACTAGATCAGTGCTTCCCCACTGGCAATCTGTTGGAAAGTTCAGCGTATTCACCGGTGCTCTGTTTCCTGATTAGTTTTGATTTGAGTCCACTGCCTGGGCATGGCAGTGATGGCCAAGGTAAAGGGTTCCAAAATCAGGCTGCCCCCCAAGCTGAAGGAGGTTGGGGATAAAATGGACTACATTATAGCCCTCTGAATTCCAGAAAAGGTGGGAAGGTGGCAGTCTGTTGCCATCCTAGAGGGAAAGATCGGCAGGGTTTACCATGTTTTTAGCAGTGGAAACGGAGATGAAGGAAAATGTAAAATATGAGAAGAGGTAGAGGCCCTGTATCTTAGCAACGCACAATAATGATTATGATGTTGATATTTGTTAAGCGCTTACTCTGTGCAGAGCACTGTTCTAAGCGCTGGGGGAGATACAGGGTCATCAGGTCGACCCACGGGAGGCTCACGGTTAATCCCCATTTTACAGATGAGGGAACCGAGGCACAGAGAGGTGAAGAGACTCGCCCGCAGTCACACGGCTGACAAGTGGCAGAGCCGGGATTCGAAACCGTGACCTCTGACTCCGAAGCCCAGGCTCTTTCCACTGAGCCACACTGCTTCTCGCTGAGCCACGCTGCTTCCACACTTATTAAGAAATACCACAATTATTAACACCCTGGAGTGGGGCAGGGAGGGAGCTCATTATGGGCAGGGAACTTGTCCACTACTTCTGCTGGTGTATTGTACTCTCCCAAGCACTTATTAATTCATTCAATTATATTTATTGAGCCCTTACTGTGTGCAGAGCATTGTACTAAGTGCTTGGGAGAGTACAATATAACGGTAAAGAGACACGGTCCCTGCCCGCAATGAGCTTAGAATCTAGGTGGCATAGTACAGTGCTCTGCACAAAGTAAGCGCTCAGTAAATATCTTTGACTGAGGGAGGGGAAGGGAGATGAGTCCTTCTGGCCGCTGAAGAGTAATTGAGAGAAATGAACCTTTGTTTTGAGTTTAAGCGGTGAATTTCATATTTCCCCTGCCTGAGACATCCTTAGCGAAGATGAACCGAGATTTACCAACCTGGATCCTTGTCCGGTGTCTCTCGTACTGGGATGTATTGCCCAAAAACTCCTTTTCTTCTGTTGCCCTGTAGCTTCTCTCTTCTTCCCGGATCTGCAGTGGTCTCATATCCAAGCCCTCAAGATGCTTCATGCAGATATTTTGGGCCCTGTGGAAACTCTCTTTTTTTAAATGGACACATTTAATAAACTCATTTAATAATTATGGTACTTATAAGCGCTTACTGTGTACCAAGCATTGTTCTAAGAGCAGGGGTAGATACAAGTGAATCAGGTTGGACACAGGCCCTGACCCAATTTAGCTCGTAAAACCTCATCTCTCCAGCATGTGATCCCTCATGCTTTCTGAGACCATTTTTTTAAAACTTCTTATTTTATTTCAGTTACACCTCACGATCTTAAATGCAGTATTATTTGGGGATAATGTATTTGATCAATCAAAATGTGGCCATCATCATTCTCATCAATATTTATTGAGCAACTCTTAGGTGCAAAAGCGCTGTACAAGAAGCTTGGGAGCAAACGGTAAAAGAAGAAAGACATACTCCCTGCTCTCAGGCACTTATATTTGTAGATTCCATCTTTTTGGTTGCTAGGAACAACATCTATTTTGGAGATTTGTGTTTTATGTCCCAAGGTCATTAATCCAAGGTCAGAGAAGAAGGCCATAAATCGAAATATCCCTCTCCCTCCAGGGAGTATTCCCTGATTATTCTCTCCCCCCCACCGACTTCCCACCCCCCGAGACCATGTCATACCAATACACTCTGTACTTATGTCAAGGTAACCGTCCAGAATATTTATGGGGAGGGTATGTCATGTCCTTGAACTTTTATTAGCGTATTTAGCCATTTTTTCATCATTTCATACTCTGGCAGTTATCAGCTGAATAGTAAGGAAGATTATGGTGTTTATTAAGCACTAATTATGCGCTAGGCACTGGGGTAAGATAATCAATCAATCAATCCATGGTTTAATAGGGTTGGAAAGATAAATAATTTCTCTTGGGTCTGAATTCCAGGCTGCTTTTGCTATATGCCATCAAGAAGGGCTAACATTATTAACCACCCCAAGTTCAACATTGTCCAAGGCAGGTCTGAAGAAGCAGCGTAGACTAGCCGAAAGAGCACCCGCCTGGGAGTCAGAGGCCCTGGGTTCTAATCCTAGCTCTGCCAATTTATTGCTGTGGGACCCTGAGTAAATCACTTAACTTCTCTGGGCCTCAGTTACCTCATCTGCAAAATGAGGATTAAATCCTCCTTCCACCCACTTAGACCACGAGTCCCAGCTAAGGCAGAGGCTGCGTCTGCTCCGATTATCTTCTATAAAACTCAGCGCTTAGGACAGTGCTTGGCCCATCTTAAAACCTTTACAAGCATCACAATTATCAGACCACACCTTTGGAAATCAGTCCTGATGATCAGGCTTTGTCGTAGCCCAGGCCTCCTTGCTCGACAGATTCCCTGGAAATCTGAGTTGAGGCTGAAATTACCCACTAGTGACACCTTTATAATAATAATGTTGGTATCTGTTAGGCGCTTACTGTGTGCCGAGCACTGTTCTAAGCGCCGGGGTAGATACAGGGTCATCAGGTTGTCTCACGTGTGAGGCTCACAGTTAATCCCCATTTTACAGATGAGGAAACTGAGGCCAAGGTAGCCTACATTAAACTTCCTCTTTACCTCATCTATAGCTTGGGGCTGGGAGGTGAGTTGCGGGGAATGGGAGGTGAGTTGCGGGGAAAGGGAG
Source organism: Ornithorhynchus anatinus (assembly GCF_004115215.2). NCBI lineage: Eukaryota > Metazoa > Chordata > Mammalia > Monotremata > Ornithorhynchidae > Ornithorhynchus > Ornithorhynchus anatinus. The sequence goes on along the minus strand of NC_041729.1, from coordinate 64,255,321 downwards.
TGAAAGAGAGGGAGAGGAAGGAGAGAGAGAAAAGCAGCATGACCTAGTGCCCAGAGCATGCACCTGGGAATCAGAAGAACCTGGGTTGTATTCCCAGTTCTGCCACTTGTCTGCTGTGTGACCTTGGGCAAGTCTCTTTACTTCCCTGAGGCTCAGTTCCCTCATCGGTAAAATGGGGGTTAAGATTGGGTGTCCCTTGAGGGTCACCGACTGTGTCCAACCTCTGTCTACCCCAGCTCTTAGTACAGTTCCTGGTACATGGTAAATGCTTAACAAATACCGTGGAAAAAAATAATACCACAATGGGCTAAGTCTCAGCTCTCTTAGGACAGAACTCAAACCTCCTACCTCGTGCCCAATTCCCAGCGAAAAGACCCAACTACCCTCACTCCACCAGAGCTAAATTCCCCATCCCGGCATAGGTGGTGGAGAGAGAGGAAAGAGGGAGTTGGGGAGGTGAGGGGGGGGGAAGAGAACTCACTCTATCGGTCACTCTATTGGCCCCAGATTCATTTTCTGCACAGATCATTCCTCACATCCTATAAAAGGGAGTTTGGCCGCTTGTTCCAAGCGGATGGCCATCTGTGACTTGCCTAACAATTTGTTCGGATCCAGTTCTTTTCTCAAGAGGGCTTCACCGTCTATGAGGTAGGGAGAGCGGGTATTTCATCCCCATTTTACGAGTGAGGAAACCGAGGCATCGATAGACCAATAGAATCGTCCAACATCTCAAAATGGGCCCGTGGCAGGACTGGGATTTGAACCTGGGTATTCACGTCCCCCTGTGGACTGTAAGCTCCTCATCTAGACCGTAAACTCACTGTGGGCAGGGGATGTGTCTGTTAATATACTGTACTCTCCCAAGCGCTTAGTACGGTGCTCTGCCCACCATAAGCTCTCAGTAAATACGGCTCACTGACTGACTTTTAGGTGGTACCATCTCCCTTATTTCTGTTTCTCTGTCCTGCTCAAATTGCGAATAATTTCACATTTGCCTGCTATCTCCCCTCCTGATTATAAGCTCCCTGCGGGGAGGTCCTTGGTCTTTCACATTGATTGCATAATCTCCCAAGGACTTAGCACAGTGAGCTGTGGGTAGCGCGTGCTCAATAAATTCCAATAATGGTGAAGATTTTTAAGGTCAGTGGCATCTGAGTATTCAAATCTTTCTGGATGTATTTGCTGATATATGTGCTTTATAAAGAAGGAAATAAGCTAGTTGCACGCTCTACCCTTGAACGTCTTGAAACAGCGTCGCATTCCCAATAGGCCAATTTAGTCGCGTAGAGCCCTCAGATCTACCGGATGTAGGCGAATAGCAGTATTTGTCGATCGCTTACTATGTGGTATGCACTGGAGTAAATACAAAATAATTGAGTAGGGCATGGTCTAAGTAGATTTAGTCTTTGTCAACTAAATGGCCTGGGTCCAAAAGGTTTGGAAGCATCAAAAATAGCTTATATTTCCTTTGCTGGCACTGTTAGGGAATTATGGGAGATATCTCAAATCTTACAGCTTGGAGGGCCAGTCTTATTGACACAGGGCACCTCACCACACGGTGGGAAGTCGACCGGCGTCCGGCTTCCTCAGGGGAAAGTTTGGAACACTTTGGCCGTACAAAAAAACCCAAAAACCCACTCCCTCCATGCCTGAGCCACTAACGCATAAAATATTCTTCAAATCACAGCCAATTTGTTGAGAGAGAGCGAGAGAAAGAGAGGGAGAGAGAGAGAGAGAGAGAGAGTGCCCCAGGTTTAGATTACTGGATGTCAACTGTCTGAACAAATCCAAGAGGCCAATACAAGGATGTGTAAATCCTGGTAAGTCATCTCTTTTTCTCCTGTGACTAAAATAAAACTGGGAGAGGGAAATATGCTCTGCGAAGAGACCAAATGCTCGATTTACAGCGTAGACGTGCATTTCGTGAAGAAAATACACTTCTCCAGAGGCCTGAAGCTGGGCATCTTAGCAGTGCAATGTATGATCCTCCAGAAATCTAAATATTTGACCTCGACCCTGCTCAGTAAAGTGCCTAGTCCATTCTAAGGACCAAGGTGACAGTAGCTCGCTATGAGGTATCACGTGAGACGCCGCCAGCTCGCCATTCTTTTCCAGTGATTCTACCCTGTGTAGTTCTCCGAGTGACACCAGAGCAGCGTTTTAGCTACAGCTCGAGCCATGCTGGGGTAGAGGAGTTGATTGCGTTGTTTTCCCGTGGTATTTATTGTTTACTATTTGCCAGACTCTGTGCTGAACGCTGTGGTAGAAACCGGCTCATCAGGTTGGACGTAGTCCACCTCCCGCATGGGCTCACCCTCTTAATGCCCATCTTACAGATGAGGGAATTGGGGCCCAGAGAAGTGAAGTCACTCGCCCAAGGTCACACAGCAGACCGGTTGCGGACCCAGGATTAGAATCCGGGTCCTTCTGACTTGAAGGCCCGTGCTCTAGCCACGAGGCCGCATTGCTTCGCTGCACGCACACAGATTGTGCTGGAGGGACAAGTGCGTGGGACTGAAAGCTGGGGGTGGGGGACGCCTAGTCGTTGCCAGCATGGTCTATCCCGCCAAGCTGTTGGGATGGAGGACCAGAGAAGACTAATTAGGAGGAGGAGTGTGGCCCAGTGGAAAGAGCACAGGTTGGGAGTTGGAGGACCCGGGTTCTAATCCCCGCTCTGCCACTTGCTTGGGGTGTGACCTTGGGCAAGTGATCATAAATTTTTTATTGTGGTATTGGTTAAGAGCTTACTATGTGCCAGGCACTGCACTGAGCACTGGAGGCACTGTATTAAGCGCTGGGTACTCAACCTCTCTGTGCCTCGGTTGCCTCAACTGTAAAATAGGGATTAAAAACCCATTCTCCCTCCTCTTTAGACTGTGAACCCAAAGCAGAACAGGGGTGGTGCCTGACCCAATTAACTTGTACCTACTCCTGTGTTCAGAACCGTGCTTGACCCTTAGTAAGTGCTAAAGAAATACGATTTTTTTTTAAAAAAAGAAAGCACTGGACCTTTGGTAATAAGGGCGATTATCTCTGGATCAGCCACCAAGAAGAGACAGTCTTGGCTGGTGTTCAGTTTTCACTGCCTACTCAAGGGTGGCTACGGGAAATCTGGGAAAACCCCTGGCGTAGGCTAGCTTTGGTATTTTTGAAGTATGCTACGTTAAAATATGCCGTTCTCATCGTAAGGCTCAAGTCCACCGTATATCTCAGCAGTTGGATGGTGTTTATTGAGCGCTTACTATGTGCTGAGCACTGTACTAGGAGCCTGGCAGGGGATAACACAGCCAGTTGGCAGAAAGGTCCCCCGCCCACAACGAGCGAGTCTTGTTATTTTTTAAAATGGCATTTGTTAAGCGCTTCCTAAGTGCCGAGCGCTTAGTACAATGCTCTCTACACAGGAAGCGCTCAGTAAATAGGATCGATTGAATACTAAGCTCTGGGGTAAATACAAGCTCATCAGGTTGGATACAGTCCATCTCCCACATGGGGCTGACTTTCGCAATCCCCACGTTACAGATGAGGGAACTGAGGCCCAGAGAATAATGACAGTCATGGTATTTGTTAAACGCTTCCTGTATGCCAGGCACCGTACTAAGCACTGGGGCGGATACAAGCAAATCGGGTTGGCACAGCCCTTTGTCCCACGTGGGGCTCACGGTCTCGATCCCCATTCTGCAGATGAGGGAGCTGAGGCCCCGAGAAATCAAGTGACTTGCCCAAGGTCTCACAGGGGGCAAGTGGTGGAGTTAGGCGACTTGTCCCAGAGTCCCCCAGCGGGCAATTTTCCAGGTCTGCACAAGGTAGCCTCCACTTCTGCGGCAACCTCCAATCAGCCAGGGCCCTTGGGTTCTGAATTCAGCTTTTGCTGCTCTTTTTGTCTCAATTCAGTGTGGGAAACCTTCCCGAGACAGATGCTTTCCTGTCTTTCCCTGTTTGGAGTTGAGGTTTGGATGAGGCCGCCCACTTTCGAAAAGCTGGCAGATAAAGTAAACAGCCAGATGGGAGACCCTCAGCAGCTGGGGCCATTCGAAACAAATTTCCACATCATCCACTCCGTGCAAAGCCCCGTTCTAGACCCAGGAGCGGAAATGCCTAGAAGGAACAAGGCCCGCGCTCAGTACAGTGCTCTACGCACAGTAAATGCTTCATAAATACGCTTGACTGAAATAGAAATAGAGAACTCGGCAACATCTGGCTTCTGCCTGCCGTCCGCTCGTTGCATCGTATTTATTGAGCGCTCACCGTGTGCAGAGCCCCGGTACTGAGCGCTTTGAAAGTGCACCACAGCCCTAAAGAGAGACAATCCCTTCCCACGACGGGCTTAGAGTCTAGAGGCGGGGGAGACAGGGAAGGCTGAATAGATGGTGGAAGGAGCACCCGCGCTTTGCTTTTTTTGCACTTGGGAGTCGGGATGCGTCGAGACGGTCCTCCGAAAATCAGGTTTCTCCTCCCCTCGGTCCTACGCTAAGAGGGCACGGTAAATCATCGAGTGCTGAAGGAAAGCAGCAGCGGTGGATATGGGCAGAGGTTGCCGAGGTGCTCCATATGTATCCCTCGGCCTAATCTGAACTGGCACCTGCTTCTGAGCTGGACAAGAGCCAAGCGTATTATCTTCCCTCGCTGTTAAGCTTCTCCCTCTCTCTGGCCGTTGCCCTTTCCTCGGGCGGGCTCAAAGTCAGACCGGCTCCTGGAAGGAGCAAAGACCAGAAGGCCTCCGCTTCAACGGACGGCAAGATTCTGCCGGTAGGACAGAAGCACCTTTCTTCATTCCTCCACCTTAGTTCATTCCCCTCAGGGGTTTATACAAACCCCAGCCGGTTTGCAGTAGAAAGAGATGTTGACCTTTTACAGGGCGTTATTCGCCAATTCGCTCCACCGATTCCAGTGGAGGAGGAAGGAAAAACCCCACAGAAGACCATCTATAGCCCCAGATTGATTAATATGTTCAGGTGGAGGGTTTCTTTTTTCAGCTGTTAAATAAGAATTGGGTCTAGGAATGGGGAGTTGTGGTTTCTAGTCACCGACTCTCTGCTCCCGACCCGTTTCCTCCTTTCCCATCTTTGGATTCCCCGACTCGATGATCTTTTCTTTCCCCAATCCCAGGTAAGGTGGATCCAGTGGTAAAGTAGATGAACGACCGAAATGAAAAAGGTGATTCTTATCCTTCTCTGCTTGATACCGGCGCCGTTCCCAAAGACCGTGACCTTTTTCCGAAGGTAAGGAAGCCAAGTCGGCCCTCGCCTAGGTTGAACGGTGACTCCCCTGGATTGATGGGCGTGCGCGTGTGTGCATGGGGTGGTATATTTTGCCGCAGGCATCGGGTACCCTTCCTCGCCCGGGAGGGGAGCGACAAGACCCAAGCCCATCTGGGTGTCGTGGAGCTCGCCGTGGTCGGGATGGTTTTGGGCCGGGACGATGGAATCCCGGGTCACTTCCCCAGCAGAGACTAGGGAGGCCCGGAGGTGCACCGGGAATGGACGGGAACTGGACCCGGACAGCTGGATCCCAACTCTGGGGGGGGTTGCCCTCGACCCCCGACCCCTGGCAGATGCATCTGCAGGCAGGGTCGGGGTTGCCTTGCGGCGAGGGGGCCGGGGCGAGGTCGGGGGGATGGGGAGGAGGAGAAGGAGATGGGGCGAAGAGGGGGACGGGCAGGGGGAGGAGGACAGGGAAAAGGAGGAGCACAAGGAGGAGAAGGGTAGGGAGGAGAACAAAGAGGACAAGTGGGAGGAGGACAGAGAGGAGGAGGGCAAGTAGGAGGAAGCGAGGAAGGAGGACAAGTGAGAGCAGGACAAAGAGGAGGGCAGGGAGGAGGAGGAGGAGGACAAGAAAGAGGACAGAGGGGGGAAGAGGAAGACAGGGAGGAGGAGAAGGAGGACAAAGAAGAGGAGGAGGACAGGTGGGAGGACAGGTGGGAGGAGGGGGAGGACAAGTGGGAGGAAGACAGGGAGGAGGACAAGGAGGAGGAGGGAGAAGAGGAGGACAAGTGGGAGCAGGGCAAGGAGGAGGGCAGGGAGGAGGAGGAGGACAGGTGGGAGGAAGGCGAGGGGGACGACAAATGGGAGGAAGACAGGGTGGAGGACGAGGAGGAGGAAGGCGAGGAGGAGGACAGAGAGGAGGACAAGTGGGAGCAGGGCAAGGAGGAGGGGGAGGACAAAGAAGAGGACAGAGAGGAGGAGGAAAGGTGGGAGGAGGGGGAGGGGGAGGACAAGTGGGAGGAAGACAGGGAGGAGGAGGAGGACAGAGAGGAGGACAAGTGGGAGCGGGGCGAGGGGGAGGACGAGTGGGAGGAAGACAGGGAGGAGGAGGAGGACAGAGAGGAGGACAAGTGAGAGCGGGGCGAGGGGGAGGACGAGTGGGAGGAAGACAGGGAGGAGGAGGAGGACAGAGAGGAGGACAAGTGGGAGCGGGGCGAGGGAGAGGAAGACAGGAGGAAGAGGAGACAGACAGGAGGACAAGTGGGAGCGGGGCGAGGGGGAGGAAGACAGGGAGGAGGAAGAGGAGACAGACAGGAGGACAAGTGGGAGCGGGGCGAGGGGGAGGAAGACAGGGAGGAGGAGAAGGAGGAGGGCGACGAGGAGGACAAAGAAGAGGAGGATCCTCGGGCAGGGAGGAGGCCAGGGAGGAGGAGAGAGCGGGCGAGGGCGAGGTGGAGGGGGCGGGGTATCGGTGGGAGGGGCAGGATCGGAGCATTCGTGGGGCCGTCCCGGGTCCCGGGTGCGAGGTCCGGGTCCCGGGTCCCGGCCGCGGATGGCGTCGCTGGAGCAGGCTCTGCGGGAGGCGGGCGAGTTCGGGCGCTGGCAGCGGCGGTCGGTGGGCCTGCTGTGCCTCACGGGGGTCCCGTTCGCCTTCCTCTTCGTGGGCGTGGTGTTCCTGGGGGCGCGGCCCCAGAGGGCCTGGTGCCGGGGCCCCGCCGCCCTCCGCCTGGCCCGGGCCTGCGCCTGGACCCCCGACGACGAGTGGCGGCGGACGGTCCCCGCCCCCGGCCCCGACGATGCCCCCGATGCCCGCTGCCGCCGCTACCTGCTCGAGGACCCGCCCCTCGGCCCCGGCCCGCCCCCCAACGCCACCGCCCCCGCCCCGGCCTGCCACGACCCCCTGGCCGCCTTCCCCAACCGCTCGGCCCCGCTCGTGCCCTGCCGCGGGGGCTGGACCTACATCCAGACCCACTCGTCCGTCGTCAGCCAGGTGAGCTCCGCCCCGGCCTCTGCCCCCTCCCGTCCCCCTCCTCTCAGCTCTAGCCCCTCTGCCCCTCTCCTTACCCCCTTCCCGGTTCCCGACCCTCCCGTGCCCCTTTCCCTCCCCTCCGACCGTGCCCCCATCCCTCCCTCTACCCCCCCCCCCGTCCTCCTCTGCCCCCGCCTCTGACTTTTTGCATCCCCCTTGCCCTCCCCTGCCCCTTTCCCTCCCCCCCGACCGTGCCCCCATCCCTCCCTCTCTACCCCCCGTCCTCCCCTGCCCCCGCCTCTGACTTTTTGCATTCCCCCTGCCCTCCTCTGCCCCTTTCTCTCTCTCCAGCCCCGTCCCTATCCCGAACCCCCAGCTCTGCCCCAGCTCCTGTTCCTGATCCCGACCCTCCCGTGCCCCTTTCCCTCCCCTCCGAGCGTGCCCTCATCCCTCTCTCTACCCCCCCCTTCCTCCTCTGCCCCCCGCCTCTGACCTTTTGCATCCCCCCTGCCCTCCTCTGCCCCTTTCTCTCCCTCCAGCCCCGTCCCTATCCCTAACCCCCAGCTCTAGCCCCTGCTCCTGTTCCTGACCCCTTTCTCTTTCTCCAATCCTGCCCCTATCCCTAACCCCCAGCTCTGCTCCTGCTCCTGTTCTTGATCCCGACCCTCCCGTGCCCCTTTCCCTCCCCCCCGACCGTGCCCCCATCCCTCTCTCTCAACCCCCCGTCCTCCTCTGCCCCCGCCTCCGACCTTTTGCATCCCCCTTGCCCTCCTCTGCCCCTTTCTCTCCCTCCAGCCCCGTCCCTATCCCTAACCCCCAGCTCTGCCCCTGCTCCTGTTCCTATCCCCGACCCTTTCCCTCCCCCCACCGTGCCCCCATTCCTCTCTCTAGCCCCCTTCCTCCTCTGCCCCCCGCCTCTGACCTTTTGCATCCCCCTTGCCCTCCTCTGCCCCTTTCTCTCCCTCCAGCCCAGTCCTTATCCCTAACTCCCAGCTCTGCCCCTGCTCCTGTTCCTGACCCCTTTCTCTCCCTCCAGCCCTGCCCCTATCCCTAACCCCCAGCCCTGCCCCTGCTCCTGTTCCTGACCCCGACCCTCCGGTGCCCCTTTCCCTCCCCCCGACCGTGCCCCCCTTCCTCTCTCCACTCCCCTTCCTTCTCTGCCCCTGCCTCTGACCTTTTGCATCCCTCTTGCCCCGCCCCCGCCCTTTCCCCCCACCGACCGTGCCCTCATTCCTCTCTCTTCCCCCATTCCTCTCTCTTCCCCCATTCCTCTCTCTTCCCCCTGCCCACCCCTGCCCCCGCCTGTGACCTTTTATATTCATTCATTCAATAGTATTTATTGAGCACTTACTATATGCAGAGCACTGTACTAAACGCTTGGAAAGTATCCCCCTCGCCCTCCTCTGCCCCTTTCCCTCCTCCCGACCGTGCCCCCATTCCCCTCTCTTCCCCCCGTCCTCCTCTGCCCCCCGCCTCTGATCTTTTGCATTCCCCTTGCCCTCTTCTGCCCCTTCCTCTCCCTCCAGTCCTGCCCCGTCCCTACCCCCCCGACCCCAACCGTGCCCCTGCTCCTATTCCTAACCTCTTGCCCTGCCCCTTTCCATCCTCCCCCATGACCCTTCTCTGCCCCTGCCCTGGCCTCTTTCTCTGTCCCTGCCCCTCTGCCATGCGCACCCTGGCCCTGGCATGGGCTTCTGTCGCTCCTCAATCCTCCAGGCTGGCAGACGAGCCACCGTCAGACCCTGAGAGAGACCCTCTCTCCGCCCACCTCCATCCCTTTCCCCCTCCTTCTCCTCCCTGTCCTGGACCTTAGGGTTAAAACAAAACAACAACCCACCTCTGATCTTCTGTCCCACCAGGCCTGGGCAGATGGGAGCTGTTCCTTACAGCAGGTCATTCTAGCCACCGGTCCTGGGGGAGGGTCGTGGGGGTGGCCCAGTGCTTGGCACACAGTAAACGCTTAAAAAATGCCATCATTATTATTCCACATTATTCTTCAGAGGGCATCGGGGAAATGATAGCCCAAGCCAGAAATTAAGGGAGTCGGTGGGGTGGCGGGGGGGGGGGGGGGGGGGCCCGCCACCTGGCATTTGCGCCGATCCGTGGGTATTAGGGAAAACCCAATCGCCCTCCTTCACATAGTGCCACCTCGCCAGGGGCTAGCGAGGAGAGTTTACGGTTCCGACGGGGGGATGCGTTGGGAAGCCGTCAGGGCACGTTTTTCTCATCCGAGAGGTTGGCACTCCCTGGAAGTTGGTCAGTGCGCGAGATGTCATTTCTCCCAGTTCCACCTGGGCTCGGAGGAAAGGGCCAAAGATCATTTTCATGGGCGGTTTTAAGGGGGTGGAGAGAGTGGTGGCTACCCCTTCCCTCTCAGCCAAGGGAAATCACATCCGGTAGGTGAAGGAAAAACGAAAATATCAGGTGGCATTTTTTTTCTTTCCACTCGTAAAGAAGCTTCTCGGGATCAAAAGTTTGTCTGGGAATGAGTTGGGAACCTCGGTAACTCCTGTCCACTTGACCGTCAGAGTTCGGCTGGTTCTTATAATGAAGGTGATGATGGTATTTGTTAAGTGCTTACTATGTGCCGAGCACTGTTCTGTGTGATGATCGGCCGCTGGCGGAAATGAGAAGGCAGCTGGAAATGGTTAAGTAGTGGGTGAATGCGTGGTGAAAGGAAATCACAGCATGAGAGGACACACACACACACACATAGATAATGCTAAACAAATATTATTATTATTATTAATAATAATTACAGTAACTGAGCCTCTGGGCCATTCCCACGACCCCTTAGTTTCTGGCTTGGGCAATCATTTCCCCGATGCCCTCTGAAGAATAATGCGGAATAATAATAAAGGCATTTTTTAAACGTTTACTATGAGCCAAGCACTGGAATGATCTCGCCCTCTGGGCCACCCACAGGACTGGTTGCTAGAGTGACCTGCTGTAAGGAGGATATATCTATATCTATATCTCTATATATTTATATGTAAGGATATCTATATCGATATATATCTATAAAGGAATATTGGAGCAGGTCATTTTACAATCGCATTTTCACTCTGGTCATTTTTCCTGGAGGATTAGGCGTGGGCAGGGATAAACGTTTGTCATTTCATCTTAAAGGTAGGAAGGCCAACCCATTTCAGTCCAGATTTTAAATTTCAAGGAGCGTCTGAGAACGGAAAAGTCGACCTAGGTAAAAATCATCTTTGGAGAACATATGTAAAGAGTCCCGAGCTCATGAGAAATGATCCCCCCGAACATCTGTAAAACTCTACCTTTTTCGAGGGCTTTATAATTTTAAAGGAATTCCTCATGATAGTTGCAGTTCGGGCAACCCAGAGGCAGAGGACCCTCACTTTAACACAGAAAATTGGGGAACAACTCTCTTTCTTCCTGAGGGCTATAAAAAGAAAACACCTCCCGCGGGTGAATTTCATCTTGCGGGGTGGAGGGGGGCGGAGTGGTCTTCTTCGAATTTCACCTTCAGTGACAGAGACTGAAGGTGTTGATAAATGTGTTCTGATTTTCCTCTGAGTTACATGCGGTTTGACCCGTCTCTTCCCATAATCCAGATCCAGAATCTGGCGGGTGGATATTGGGGATGGAGTCGTGGCACTGAAAATCTGGACGCGGAACGTTTAGCGTCCCGTTGTTCACTTTTCTTCTGGCCCATGTAGCGTCTACTTTGTAACCCAAAATAAATGAATATTATTCATTTCTCCACCCCTCCTCCCTTCCACACCCCATCCCCCACCCCGACCCGAGACCGCAGTAGAGATGAATGGCAATTCAGACCCTCCAAATAATGTTTTGGCCTATCGAAGCTCAATTCATTTGCTTGACCTTTTTCATGAAGATTATGCTCAAAATAATCTGTTGACATTTTGGATTCTCGAGGACTAACAGTGACCCTGAACGCTTCTCAGAGGCTGTAAAATTTTCTCTTTGATAGAGTTGCCATTGCTTGAGTGATTGTGCTTTCCCTCCCTAGATAGTCAGCGCCCCCACCTCCCCCTCCCGCTGCCCCTGCCGTCAGACTGGGCGGCCCTGTCTGGATGAATGGCTCAATGAATGGCTCTTTATTCGTCTTCTCCCCAGCTCTTAATGGGGCTTTGCAGTGGGTAAGCGCTTAATAAATGTTTGCGATTGATGTTTATTCAGGTGCTAAAAATTGAATACTAGCATTCGGCTGAAATGAATCTTTAAACTCAGTTACTGTAATTATTATTAATGATAATACTAATAATATTTGTTTAGCATTTACTCCGGGCCAGGCACTGTACCACGCGCTACTTGTAGTTGGTGAAGTGGGCAGCCACCCACCCACCCGAAACAACGATCCAACCTTGGTTTTTGTGTAGCGCTGCTGTATCCCCCAAACCTCCTCCCTTATGTCGATTTTGGCCCGATAGGTAGGAAAAAAGTCAGGTGGTGGTTTCCTCATTGGCAAAACAGGGATAACGAGGCAGAGAGAACTAAGTGACTTGCCCGAGGTCACACGGCAGGCCAGTGGCAGACCTCGGCCTCAAACCCAGGTCCTCCGGCTTTTGGGTGGACACTCTATCGCTCCTGCTACCAAAGACCTTCCACGCTGCCTCGGAAGTGGCTAATGTTCATTCCTTCATTCATTCAGTCATATTTATTGAGCACTTACTGTGTGCAGAGTGCTCTACTAAGCTCTTGGGAAAGCATTAAAGAGAAATGATCTCTGCCCACAACAAGCTTACAGGCCAGAGGGGGGAGAAAGACATCAGTCCAAGAAAACAGGCATTAATAGAAATAAATAAAATGACAGATATATAATAACATTGGTATTTGTTAAGCGCTTACTATGTGCAGAGCACTGTTCTAAGCCCTGGGGTAGATACAGGGTCATCAGGTTGTCCCACGTGAGGCTCACAGTCTTAATCCCCATTTTACAGATGAGGTAACCGAGGCCCAGAGAAGTTAAGTGACTCGCCCACAGTCACGCAGCTGACAAGTGACAGATCTGGGATTCGAACCCATGACCTCTGACCCCCAAGCCCGGGCACTTTCCACTGAGCCGCGCTGCTTCAATTTAACAGAATATACATAACTACTGGGGGGCAGGGAAAAGGGGGAAGGGCCAAGGGAGCGAGTCAGGGTGACGTGGCAGGGAAGGGGAGCTGAGGAAAAGTGGGGCTTAGTTTGGGAAGGCCTCTTGGAGGAGATGTGCGTTCAACGGGGCTTTGAAGGTAGGGAGGCGGCCAGGGTCGGGGGGAAGGAGGAGAAGTTTGGTGGATTTGCAGAGGGAGGGGGTTCCAGGCCGGAGGTAGGACGTGGACCGCGGTCGGCGGCCAGATGGAGCCACAGTGAGAAGGTTAGCACCAGGGGAGTGAAGCCTATGGTCTGGATTGTAGAAGGAGAGGAGGGAAGTGTGGTGGGAGGTGGGCAAGGTGATGGAGAGCTCTAAAGCCAATGATGAGGAGTTTTTGTTTGATAGAGAGGTGGAGAGGCAACCACAGGAGACCTTTTGCGGGGTTTGGGGAAAACATGCCCTGAACGATTCCGTAGAAAGATAATCCGGACAGCGGAATCAAGTATGGAGTGGAATGGGGAGAGGCGGGAGGTTGGGAGGTCAGAAGGGAGGCTGATGCGGTAATCTATGCGGGGTAGGGTGAGTAATTGTACTAACGTGGTGGCGCCTTGGATGGAGAGCAAAAGGGCAGATCTTGGTGACCTCGTTAAGGTGAGACCGACAGGATTTGGTGACGGATTGGATATTTGGGTTGAATGAGAGAGCGGAGTCAGGGAAGAGGCTTGTGAGATGGGAAGGATGGTGGTGTCGTCTACAGCGACGGCAAAGTCGGCGAGAGGACAGGGTTTGGGTGGGAAGATGAGGAGCCCTGTCTGGGTCATGTTATGTCGGAGGTGGCGGGATGACATCCGAGTGGAGATGTCCCGCAGGCAGGAGGAGATGTGAGCCTGGAGAGAGGAAGAGAGATCAGGGGAGGAGGTGTAGATTGGGCTATCATCCACACGGAGATGGTAGTTGAAGCCCCGGGAGTGAATAAGTTCTCCGAGGAAATGAGTGTAAATGGAGAATAGACCTAACCTCTTCTCCGTGGTCCACCCTGGCTAATTGCTCCTGTATGTGATTCAAGGATGAGTTTTTAAAAATCCCAGTCTGCTGACTGTAACATTTATTTACTGATTGAACGCTTATTGTGTACTAAGCCCTCAGGAGAATACAGTGCGACACGGTTGGTGGACACCTTCCGTGAACTCACCCGTTGAGTAGTCCATTGTGCTCTCTGCAGCGCAGCGGGAGTGTCAGGACATCAGTGACAGGGGAAAGCAGAAATATCCCCCAGGCCCCCCTCTCATGACTGAAATTTGGAGTCACTGAAATCATCACCACAGTCAATCACTCAGTGGCATTTACTGAGCATGAACTGTGTGCACCGCACTGTGTTGAGCGCTCTATTTTTTGCTCATGAGGAGAATCTGACAGTTTGCTTTCACTTAGTGAAGGCTGCACGGTTAACGATGATGACGACGGTGACGATAATGATGGCATTAGTTAAGCGCTTAGGTGCCAAGAACTGTTTGAAACACTGGGATAGATCCAAGTTAAACAGTTTGGACATACAGTCCCTGTCCAAGTATGCGGGAACAGAATCTAATCCCTATTTTGTAGGTGAGGAAACTGAAGCACAGAGAAGGGAAGCGACTTGCCCGAGGTCACACAGCAGACCAGTGTTGCAAAGCCAGGATTAGAATTCCGTGCGTCTTCCTGACACACCCGGGATCTTTCGACTAGGCCACACTGCTTCCCAGTTCTCAAAAACCACAGAACCCAGAAGAGCACAGGACTGGCTTCAGGGAATCTTATGCTGCAACAAATGGTTTAGTGGTCCCCATTTTGTTTTTATTGTTTTGTTTTATGTTACTTGTGGAGCGCCCGCGAGGTGTTCAACACTGTTCTAAGCGCTGGAGCAGGTACAAGTAAATTAGGTCGGACACAGTCCCTGTCCCGCGTGGGGCTCACAGTCTTGAGTAGGAAGTTGAACAGGGATTGAGTCCCCACTTTACAGTTGAGGAAACCGAGGCACAGAGAAGTTAGGTCACACACCAAGCAGTGGGCGGAACAGCTGGCAGAGCCGGGAGTGGAACCCAAGTCCTGGGATTCCCAGATCCGTGATCTGTCCACTAGGCCATGCTGCTTCTCTCGGGTTGGTTTGCTTTTCCACGTGCTCAGTGTGAGTAGTGTCTAGCACGGAAGGGAGGCTTTTGTCTACTGAATTGCCCCTACAATTGGGAGGTACCTTTATTCACCTGTATGTATTAAGCTCCTACTGTGGGCAGAGCATTCATTCATTCAGTAGCATTTATTGAGCGCTTACTCTGTGCAGAGCACTGTACTGAGCGATTGGAATGGACAGATCGGCACCAGATAGAGACAGTCCCTGCCCCTTGACGGGCTCACAGTCTAATCGGGGGAGACAGGTGGACTAAAACGATACTAATAGTATTAACACGTGTGGAGATAATGATAATATTAAGAGCACTGTACTAAGCCCTTAGGAGAGTAAAACTTACCGTGTGCCAAGCCTTGTCCTAAGCTCTCCGGAGACTACTATGCTACAAGGTTGTTCCCTGTCCGCTACGAGCTTATCCTCTAGAAGCGGGGAGACAGGCTTTGAAATCTTTACGAATGTGCGCTTGGATCTGTCATCTTTGGGCACTTGGTACTCCCCTCACCCTAAGCCCCGCAGCACTTCTGTACCTACCCATGACTTATTTATATTTATGTGTGTCTGCCCCTCTAGATTGTAAGCTCACTGTGGGCGGAGAGTGTGTCTACCCACTCTCCTGTAGTGGCTCAGTGGAAAGAGCCCGGGCTTGGGAGTCGGAGGTCATGTGTTCGAATCCCGGCTCTGCCACTTGTCAGCTGGGTGACGGTGGGAAAGGCATGTAACTTCTCTGTGCCTCAGTTACCTCATCTGTAAAATGGGGATGAAGACCGTGAGCCCCACGTGGGACAACCTGATTACCCTGTATCGACCCAGCGCTTAGAACAGTGCTCTGCACGTAGTAAGTGCTTAACAAATACCAACATTATTATTATTACTAGTACTCTCCCAAGCACTTCGTACAGGAAGCACACAATAAAATTCCATTGATTGAGAGGTACAGAAGTGCTGCGGGGCTGAGGGTGGAGTGAATATCAAGTGCTTAAGGGGTACAGATACAGGGACATAGGTGAGGCAGAAGGGAGAGGGAATAAAGAAAACGAGGGCTAAGTCTGGGAAGTTTTGTTAGAAATGATGTGATTTTAGGAAGACTTTGGAGGTGGGGCGATGGCGCTTAGGAAGGAGGCAGAGAGCTGATGGAGTGCTTTAAAGTTGATGGTTTGTCCACTGCAGCCGTGATTTCCAGTGACTTTCCAGAGAGGAGAGAATTGAGCCAACCATGTATTTTTTTTAAAAAAAAAGAAAAGCCAAGACTAAACCTCTGTATTTCCCTTCTTTTCTTGACCTTGTCTTTCGGGAAAGGTTAGTTTAAACACTGGGAGGGAAGACTAAGCCTCCTGATGAGGTTTTTCAGAGATAAAGGTGATTGATGCTAATTTCCAGCACTGGTTGATATTCTCCCTCTTTGAAGGATGAATATGTCAACATTCCTTTATTGGATAATGACCTGTTGTTTTTAGTTGCAGAAGGACACCCATACATATGTTTACCGTATATTCCTTATCTGATTTAGCCTATCTAGTATAAAAATACAGGGATTGTGGTTTTTTCATTCAAAGACTGCTACTGCTATTTGTAGAAATATGTGTGTGAATTCACACACATTCCTACAAGTATATATGTCTGTATGTGGGAGGCCTTGAGTGTTGGGAGTTGAGGTTGACAGTGTGGAAGGTGAGATTTTTATTGGGGTATGCAGAGTGGCAGATATCTCCAACAAGGGTCTGAGACAATCCTTCCCACCTGGTGAGTCTGTGAAGTCTCCTGCTGTAATGCTGTGCTTGTTTCCCCCTCTTGGCATCATGATGTTCTTGAAGGCTTTATTCTAAGAAAATTGGTCTCATTCATTCATTCAATCGCATTTATTGAGCGCTTCCTATGTGCAGAGCACTGTACTAGGTGCTTGGAACGTACAAGTCGGCAACAGATAGAGACAGTCCCTGCCCTTTGACGGGCTTACGGTCTAATCGGGGGAGACGGACAGACAAGAACAATGGCAATAAATGGAATCAAGGGGAAGTACATCTCATTAAAACAATGGCAAATAAATAGAATCAGGGTGATGTACATCCTTTATACTGCTCTTCACCAGGCCTCTATGCTGTAAATTTGTCCTCTAGAGTGTAAGACCCTTGTGCGCGGGGAACATATCTACCAAGTCTGCTGTATTGTACTTTCCCAAGTGCTTAGTACAGGACTCTGCGCCAAGTAAGTGCCCCAGATATAGAATTGATTGATTGATGTCCTCTTCTACTCCCTCCAGATAGCCCTGGGCCATGCCAAATCATTTCAGTTTTCCTTCGCTGTGTTTCATCAGTCATTCGATTGTATTTATTGAGCCCGTACCGTATGCAGAACACTGTGCAAAGCACTTTGGCAGAGGGCAGTATGACAGAGTTGGTAGACATGTTCCCTGCCCACAGTGAGCTTAGAGTGTAGCGGGGGAGACAGACTTTGATATAAATAAGTAAATTACAGATCAGTACATAAGTACTGTGGGGATGAGGGAGGGGTGAGTAAAAAGGAGCAAATCCAAGTGACGCAGAGATAGTGGGAGAAGAGGAAAGGGGTGTTCAGTCAGGGAAGGCCTCTTGGAGGAGATGCACCTTCAGTCAGACTTTGAAGGTGGGGAGAGTCATTGTCAGATAGGAAGAGGGAGGGATTTCTTTGGTCTTCCCTGGATCATTTTGCTGTTTCATCTTACCGTGGAGCTTTGGTCTGATTACCTTTCGGGCATCCGGTTTCCTCGCATGTTCTGCCAAAAAATAGGTATGAGTTTGCTTTGATGCTGGCAGACCGACTTCCTCCTAGCTTTGCAGTGTGAGGGGTCTCAGCTCTTGAGCCTCCCTCTAGACTGTAAGCTCATGAATAACCATGATAATAACTGTGGCATCTAAGTGATTACTTCGTGCCGAGCGTTGTACTAACCGCCGGGATGGATGCAAGATCAAGTCCCACGTGGGGCTCACAGCCTCAGTAGGAGGGCGAGCAGGTTGTCGAATCCCCTCTTTTGCAGCTGAGGGAACTGAGGCACGGAGAAGTTGAAGTGACAGGCCCAAGGTCACCCAGCAAGCGTGAGGCGGATCCAGGATCCGACTCCGAGGCCCAGGCTCTTTGCGCTAGACCGTGCTAGTGGATGCCGTGGGCAGGGAATGTGTTTTTCCAATTTTGTCGTATTGTGCCCTCCCAAGCGCTTAGTACTGTGTTCTGCCCTCAGTGAGCACTCAGTAAATGCCATTGATTGATTGATCAAGTGATGTGAAGGGCTGCACGGTGATGGCGGTAGGTCCATGTGGCAGATCCATCGGGACGGTTGAGCTCGTCAGTTCTCCTGCAGGCCTTCAGTTTGGTCAGAATCTTGATTCCCGATCTGTACCGTACTCTGTCAGTCTTCCTAAAGACCTCTTTGCTTTCTGGAACTGATTTTCTATCTCTGTCGCTTATTGCATCATTAGACAGTGTTAAGAGGTTAGTACAGTGCTCTGCACATAATCGGCGCCCAATAAATAGCACTGATTGATGGATAAGTGTGCTGCCTGGGAAGTAGAACCAAGTGACCAGGTTGAGCTGTATCTCTCCTGGCTGTAAGGTTGGCTCGGTGTGGGCTGGTGGCTAATTTTGATCTTTCCTAAGCACGTTGAACAGTGCTCGATAAATGCCATGGGTGATAACGATGATCTTTCTCAGGCTAATTGTCAATCCATCTACACAGCCACGTGTGTGTGTGTGTGTGTGTGTGTCCATGTCCGTTTCCGAGTCCTGTGTGTTTGCGTGGGTGTGGGTGTGTGCCCGAAGGGGAGTTTTCACCTCTTAGCAATTTCCAAATGAATGATTCAAGTGATGTTGTGGGTAAGGGACATGTTTACCACCTCTTTTATATTCTGCTCTCGCAAGTGCTTAGTACAGCGCTCTGCACACAGTAAGCACACAGTACATAGGACGGATTGATTCATTCATTCATTGACGCTCTCGGCCTGTTGAGTTAAGTGGGTCAGGGAATCTGAACTGTATTCCGACACCGGTCTCCAAATTCTTCATTACGCACTTGAGCCTGGCTGCTTGGAATAAGCTGTACAAGATGGAATCCAGGACACAGAACCGATTTATCACAGAGCGGCTCAAAGTGTGAAGCAAGAAATAGGCCAGCTGGCGGCCTTGGAAAGGGGTTTGGCGAAGCCCTTCCAATTCCGATGCCTCCATTCTTATCACCCTGAGGTAGCCTTAGGTTCCTCATGAACTTCCAGGGCACCAAACTTTTTCATATGTAATAAAGTCACAAGAAATTGAAGATCGCCTCCTCACTCCTCCGGCGTGCGTTGGGCCGAAAGGTGGTGTCTCCTGGGTCCTCTCTCTCGCCCGCACCTTTTGAGGTTCTGTCCGTGGCCCTGGGCACTATTCTTCAGTAGCTGGTCATGGGGGACTCTGGCCAGGGAGAGTCCTGAGTGGCCCTTTCCTCCTGGAACAAGGGGACGGTGGCAATGTCTTTCAAGTGTTGCGGTCCTGGCTTTCTAATCCATAGGGCAGGAATAGCCCCGGAGAGCCCAGCCCAGCATATCTCGGGCATGTGTAGGGAGAGGATGGATCCAAGTTGGAAAGGACGGGGGAATGGAGTGGAGTGGGAAAGGAGCGAAGGGAAAGCAGAGGGAGGGAAGAGCAGGAGGGAGAGAGGAGATGGGAATGGGAGGGAAGGGGAAGCAGAGTGGAAAGGAGGGAGAGAAGGGGTGGGGGAAGAAGAAGGAGGATGGGAAGCACTTGGCTGCGTGGTTCTGCCCCGCAAACCCATGCAGGAGATTTCCTGCGGGATCCCAACACCCTTTGTTTCCGCAGGCCAGAGGTGGCAGGGTGGAGGGAGGGGGAGACGGGTGGCAGTTTTGCCCTTAAACCCTTGACAGACTGCTCCTGCCGCAGTGGCAGGGAGAAAGAACGAGCACCCACGGCACCAACCTTTTTGAGCCGGAGCCAGGGGAAGCAGGGTGAGCAGGAGCTGGAGCGAGCGGGAGTCAGAGCTAGCGATGTCGTTAAGCTGCTTGGTGGCTCAAGATGTTAGATGAACCGAAAACCGACAATCAGCGGCGGTTACTGAGAGACTTCCGAGTGCCGGGCCCTGCCCTGAAAACCTGGACGAGTGCATCAATAAAAAGGGTTCCCTGCCCTTACGAACTAATGATATAATTGTGTAAACCAACAAAAATTATTTAAGGACATTTAAAGCAAGCGGCAAAACAAGGGTAAAGCAGGAAGCGCTACAAATGCATAGGGACAGAACTGCTGACTGAATGTAATTACTTATTATTAAGTGCTGTCGAGTCTTTTCCGATTGATAGCAACTCCACGGATATACTTTCTCCAGAACATCCTGTCCTCTGCCATAATCCGCAACCTTTCTAATGCTTCTTCCGTTATTGTTGTTATGGTCTCTGTCCATCTAGTTGCCGGTCTGCCTCTTCCCTGTTTTCTCTGGACCTTTTCTAACAGTGTCTTCTCCAGAGAATTAGTCCTCCTGATGATCTGTCCAAAATATACTTATCTAAGTTGAGTGATTTGGCCTTCCAAAGACCACTTTGGTTTAATTTGCTCTAAAATCTGTTTATTTGTCTTTTGGGCAGTCCATGGTATTCGCCAAAGCCTTCTCCAACATCACATTTCAAAAGAATTGATGTTCTTTCTATCCTGTTTTTTCACCGTCCAGCTTTCGGATCCATGCATTGTCACTGGAAACACCATGGAGTTGACGATTTATATTTTTGTGGCAATAGTTACATCAGCACGTATCATGACTTTTTCCAGGCTCTTCATAGCAAGTCTTGCATAACGTTAATCTTCAGCTTATTTCTTGGCTACTATTTCCTTTATTATTGATTATTGATCCCGGGAGAGAAAAATTGTCACTTTGTCAAAAATTGTCTTCTCTCTGTCCACTATGAATGTGTTAAAACTTTTATATATAAAACTATCTGACACTGCACACATAGTTTTATATATATATAAATGCATGCATATGTGCAAGAATGCTGAGGAGAAGAATAAAATGCGCAAGTTTGTAGAGTAGGTGTTGGGCTGATGCAACTTGGATGTTAAACCAACCGGGAAGGCTTGCTGGAGGTGGGGGTTTTTTCCCTTCCCCTTCCCAAGTGGGCTTAACTAGGAGGCTTTGCTGCTTCTTCCCATTTCCAGTTGATGATTTTTTCCCATCAGTCAATCAGTCATCTTTTTTGAGTGCTTAACTGTGTTCTTGGTCAAATGCAGACTGGCTCCCATTGAGGCTGAGCTCCTGTTTTCATTTCCCAAGGAGTTTCTTTTCATTACCACTTGTTGATATCCTTTTCATCATTCTGTGTATTTCTCAGAGGCACAATAAGAGCAGTGGACCCAGTTTTCCATTTCGGTGTGTTTATTGAAGAGTGAAAGGCTTCCTTCTCTGAGGTATCTTTGATGATTTAGATTCCGAAGCACATTAACAAGACCTAAAAAGATGTGCCTGATCAGGATAATGTACAGTGAATTATTTTCTTGCCGTGTAAGAAATTACCACTTGCACAATGAAATGAATCAATGATATCGTCAACCGGCAAAAGCATTCTCAGTGAGCCAAGCATCGGGCTAAATTCTGAAAAGAATCTGTGGACATCTAATTCTGCCACAATCTCTGATCCACAAGGGAGCTTAAATCTAAAACAAGGAAAGACCCGTGGAAAAGAGTGAGAGGAAATGAAATTAAGTTAAGATAACCACAGCAGTGACAGAAGTGGGTAATTGCGTCAGAAGCTGTGTGGCCAAGTGGATAGGGCACGGGCCTGGGAGTCAGAGGACCTGGCTTCTAATCCCACCTCTGCCACTTGCCTAGTGTGTCAGTGTGTGACGTTGCACAAGTTACTTCACTTCTCTTTGACTCCGTTTCCTCATCTGTAAAATGGGGATTCAATACCTGTTTATTTTATTTATAATAGTACTTGTTAAATGCTTACCGTGTGCCAGGCAGTGTTCTAAATGCTGGGGTAGGTGCAGGATAATCAGGTTGGACACCGTCCCTGTCGCACAATCTTAATCCCTATTTTACAGATGAAGGAAGTGAGTCACAAAGAAGTTAAGTGACTTGCTCAAGGTCACGCAGCAGGCAAGTAGCGAAGCTAGGATTAGAGCCCCGGTCCCCGTGACTCCCAGGCGTGTGTCCTATCCCCTAGGCCCCACTGCTTCTCTCTCCTACATATACTGTGAGCCGTATCTCGGACAGGGACCGTCTCACCTGAGTATCTGTATGTCCTTAAAACAGTGACTTACAACAGTGCTTGGCACAGATTAAGAGCTTAACAGATACCACAATCATTATTATTCATCACTTTCTCATCAAGCTTGTTCCCTGCCATCCCCTCCTGCCCCTCACACCTAAATTGAAACCGTAACTTCTAACCAATTTAGATGGAATGAAGAAGGTTTTACCTAATTTAGGGGAAATGGGGAACTGCACTGTTGTGACGTTGTCTAGCTCATAATACAGTGCCGTGCAAACAGTAAGTGCTCAATAAATACGACTGATTGACTGATTAGATGGGAGAGGGTGCTCTATCCATCAACTAACTCCTCTCCCATCCTGTATTTTTGCTTCAACAGGAAATGCATTTGACTGCATATCCCACCCTAAGCAATGTTGTGCTCACCCTACACTCAGTCATTTATTGAGCGCTTACTGTGTGCGGAGGACTGTACTCAATGCTTGGGGGAGTACAGTATAACACATTCCCTTCCCACAAACCCAAAGCACTGGTAGCCATATTTTTTTACTTGGTAGCTACCCCTACTTATAATGTATTTTAGAATGTATTTTAGCTGCCTCCCGCACTGCTCCTCGAGGGCAGGGATTGTGTCTCTACTCCTCTATGCTCGCCCAAGCGCTTAGTGCGGTGTTCTGCACAGAGGACATGCTCGGTAAATACCACAAAAAGAAAATGGCATCTGCCTGAAAATACATCTTCTATCAACCTCTGTATCAAACAAGAACTCCTCACCTATTGGTTTCAAAGCTCTCCATCACTTTACTACTTAATGTTGGTATTTGTGAAGCGCTTACTATGTGCAGAGCACTGTTCTAAGCGCTGGGGTAGACACAGGGGAGTCAGGTTGTCCCACATGGGGCTCACAGTCTTAATCCCCATTTTGCAGATGAGGTAGCTGAGGCACAGAGAAGTTAAGTGACTTGCCCACAGTCACACCGCTAACAAGTGGCAGAGCTGGGATTCGAACTCACGACCTCTGACTCCAAAGCCCGTGCTCTTTCCACTGAGCCACGCTGCTTCTCTACTACTTTACTTCTTTACTACTTTTTACCTCACCTCCTCCTCTCCTTCTACATCCCAGCCCGCACACTTGGCTCCTCCGGTGCTAACCTTCTCACTGGGCCTCGATCTTACCTGTCTCGCCTTCGACCCTTGGCCTAACGTCCTGCTTCTGGCCTGGAGTGCCCTCTCTCCTCCAATCTGTCAAAGAATCACTCTTCCCCGCTCCCACCCCCTGCAAAGCCCTACTGAAGGCTCACCTCCTCCAAGAGGCCTTCCCAGACTAAGCCCCCCTTTTCCTCAGCTCCTCCTCCCTTCCGCGTCACCTCAACATGCTCCCTTTGCTTCCCCTCCTACCGCCAGCCCCACAGCACTTATGTGTATATGTATATATCTATAATTCTATTTATATTGATGTCTGTTTACTTGTTTTGATATCTTTGTCCCCGCCTCTAGACTTATAAGCCTTTCTGTGGGCAGGGATTGTCTCTCTTGCTGAATTGTACTTTCCAAGTGCTTAGTACAGTGCTCTGCACACAGAAAGTGCTCAACCAATACAAACTGAATGAAAGTTCCAGGCAGAAGGGTATGGAGATAGTTTCGGATTCTGTAGTTCACTAATTCTCAGACCAGTGGCAGCCTGCATGTCAGCTTAGACTGTCAGCTCCTTGAGGATAGGGATCGCCGCGTCTTCCAACTCTGCTGTATTGTACGTTCCCAAGCTCTTAATTCAGTTCACTCATTTATTTGATTGTATTGATCGAGCACTGTCTTTGTGCAAAGCACCGCACAAAGTGTTTGGGAGGGTACAATATAACAACAGACACATTCTCTGCTCACAACGAGCTTACAGATTAGTTGGGGAGATGGACATTAATATAAATACATTACAAATATGTACATAAGTGCTGTGGGGCTGGGACGGGGGATGAATAAAGGAAGCAAGTCAGGGTGACGCAGAATGGAGTGGGAGAAGAGGAAAGGAGGATTTAGTCAGGGAAGCTTCTTGGTCTGCACCCAGTAAGGGCCCAATAAATACTATTGATTGATTGATTGAAAACTGAAGAAAACAGTGAGATTTACCGCCACCCCTAGTCTCCCATCACCTCATCCTTGCTTGAACAGCTTCCTACTCCGAAACAGTTAAGGGCTTGAGTTTGGGGCCTGGGTTCTAATCCCGGCTCTGCCACTGATCTGAAGTGTGACCTCGGACAAGTAAGTGCCTCAACTCCTCGGTGCCTTGGTTCCCTCTGCTGCAAAATGGGAATTCAATATCAGTCTTCCCTCCTGCTTGAGAAGCGACATGACCAAATGGATAGAGCACAGGCCCGGGAGTCAGAAGGTCATGGGTTCTAATCACAGCTCTGCCACTCGTCTGCTGTGTGATCTTGGACTTAACTTCTCTGCATCTGTTACCTCATCTGTAAAATGGGGATCGAGTCTGTGAGCCCCTCATGGGACAGGAACTGGGCCCAACCTGATTTGCTTGTCTCCACTCCAGTGCTTTGAACAGTGCCTGGCACATAATAAGCGCTTAGCAAATACCATCATTAATTCATTACTTAGACTGTGAGACCCATTTGGAACTGATTATCTTGTTTCTACCCCAGCGCTTAGTACGGTGCTTGGTGCAGAATAAGCGCTTAACATTATTCCACAATTATTGTAATTTTCCTCTGCGTGGATGATCCTTTTAATTTTTTCTTTCCATTATCTTCCAAGGTATCCATCAGGTCTGTGGACTTTGAATAACGTATCCCAAGTGGTGATAGGGGTTGTCTGCTTCTTCCCCCATGCATTTGTTGACTTTTCGTGGTCAGTGTCTGGCTCCCCCAATCCGAGACTCCGTTCCTACTTTCATTTCTCATAGTCTCGTAGAGATTTTCTTCCTTTTCGTACTCCCTTTTAATTTACCACTTTTCAGTCTCCTTTTTCTGATCCCTTTGTCTTTCATGGAGACACATGGGAACGAGGCACCCATTTTCCCGAATTAGTTTGCTTACAGTAGCTGGGAAAAGCTTCCTCGGGGGCCGTGACTCTGATGGTTCAGCTCTAGGTGTGTTATCTTTTTGCCGATGCCTGAGTCACAGCAAAATATAGCTGGTAGGAGAAGGGCTTCCTGTGTTACTTGTCAAGGGTGTGGCTGTGGAAAATTTCCAAAGGGAAATTTTAAGAGATAGAAGTTCATTGTTTTGATGCGTTATACCTATCCAGGCTTTGCTTTTGAAAAGGTCTCCCCTTTTTGGTTTTACTGTCACTGTATAAGCTGCTCATTTTCGCCTTTTTTTTTTTAATGGTATCTGTTAAGCATTTACTGTGTCAGTCAGTCGTGTTTACTGAACGCTTCCAGTGTGCAGAGTACTGTACTAAGCGTTAGGGAGAGGATAACGGACACATTTCCTGCGCACAACCATGAACCAAGCACTGTACTAAGCACTGGGGTAGTTGGATACATAGATGCAGCGTGGCCTGGTGGATAGAGCATGGGCCTGGGACTCAGACGGTCATAGGTTCTAATCCCGGTTCCACCCCTTGTCTGCTGTGTGATCTTGGGCAAGTCACTTCACTCCCCTGTGCCTGTTACCTCTTCTCTTAAATGGGGATTGAGACTGTAAGCCCAGCTTGGGTCAGGGACCGTGCCCAACCCTATTTGCTCATATCTACTTCAGCGCTCAGTACAGCGCCTGGCACATAGTAAGCACTTCACAAAAGCCACAGTCATTATTGCTCTTATCATTACACGGTCCCTCGGACTGTGGATGTGGACCAAAAGGGGTTCGGAGTCTAGGGGGGGGATCCCTCTTTTACAGATGAGGAAACGAGGTCAATCAGTAATATTTATTGAGCGCTTACTGTGCGCAGTGCACCGAGCTCTTGAGAGAGTACAGTACAACAGAGTCGGTAGACAGGTTACCTGCCCACATCAAGCTCACAGTCTAGAGGGGGAAACAGACATTAATACAAAGAAATATGAGCCCGTTGTTGCTAAATTGTACATCCCAAGCGCTTAGTACTGTGCTCTACCCACAGGAAGAGCTCAGTAAATATGATTGAATGAATGAAATAAATTAGGGATACGTACATAGCAGCGAAGTGGCAGAGCCGGGATTAGAATCCAAGTCCTGAGACTCCCAGGTCCGTGCTCTATCCCGTAGGCCAAGCTCCTTCCCAGTCCGTTCGGGAGCCACATCCTGCAGTCAGCGATGGGGCCCCAGGCCGATTTCAGGAGCTGTAGATGTTGGCACTGGCTGCTAAAGGAAAGATGGAGGGAAGCGGCGTGGCCTAGCGGATAGAGCAGGGGCCTGGGAGTCAGAAGGACCTGGGTTCTAATCCCCGCTCCTCCACTTGTCTATTATATGACCTCGGGCAAGTCACTTCACTTCTGTGTGCCTCAGTCACCTCATCTGTAAAATAATAATAATAATAATAATGTTGGTATTTGTTAAGCGCTTACTATGTGCCGAGCACTGTTCTAAGCGCTGGGGGAGAGGCAGGGGAATCAGGTTGTCCCACATGAGGCTCACAGTTAATCCCCATTTTACAGATGAGGTAACTGAGGCACAGAGAAGTGAAGTGACTTGCCCGAAATGAGGAATAAGACCATGAGCCCCCATATCGGTCCAACCTGATTAGCTTGTATCTACCCCTGGCCCTTAGAACAGTGCTTGACACATAATAAGAGCTTACAAAATAACATCATCATTACATGATACCACACAGACAAACATAACCGGCTCATTTAGGGATCTTGGGCCTTATCGGAAGAATCACGCCCACTCCTTTCTGCATCGCCTTGACTTGCTCCCTTTTTTCCTCCCCTCCCTTCCCAACACTACATATTTATATTAATGTCTGTTTCCCCATCTAGACAGTAAGCTCACTGTGGGCAGGAATGTGTCTGTCCTTTTGTTCCACTGTACTCTCCCGAGCGCTTAGTTCAGTGCTCTGCAACTAGTAAGCGCTCAGTAAACGCGGCTGACCGACCGACCGACTAACCGCAGAATGTGGAGTCTTTCCCGTGGGAGACTATGTGACAACCAACAATTAGGGAGTCTTTTGGACTCCTTCCATGCTAATGATTTGAGTGGGAGCAGAGGTGTTACCCAGACTCTCTACCCGGAACTTCGATCCGATACCCAGATACCCGGATTTCTACAGCCAGAATTGTTTCAGAGGTGGCTCGGTTAGAGATGCTGTCAGTATGATGGCCCAGTTGTACGTCCCAATTAGGGGTGTTTAGTACAGTGCCTGGCACCTAGTAAGCGCTTAACAAACAATGGGGTAGATTCCCCTGTGTCTTGCCCAACGCTTCCCTGTGTCTTCCCCAGCGCTTAGAACAGTGCTGGGCACATAGTAAGCGCTTAACAAATACCAACATTATTATTATTATTATTACAAGCTAATCAGGTTGGACATTGTCCATGTCCCACAAGGGGATCACAGTCTTCATCCCCATTTTACAGATGAGGGAACTGAGGCACAGTGAATAAAGTGATTCACTCAAGGTCACACAGCAGACAAGAAGCAGAGCCGGGATTAGTACCCAAGTCCTTCTGACTTCCCTACCTGTGCTCTTCCCACTAGGCCATGCCGCTTCTGTTAAGGGGTAGGGAGAGGGCTTTTTTTTAAGGAGGAAAATCAAAATTTAAATCCCAGTCCCTTAAGGAATAAAAAGCAAATAAACTCGGGGTGTCAGTCTTCTTGAGCTCCAGAAGGCCTCTTGGCTTTGGGGAAAGGAGGAACCCGGAACATGCTGATGCAAGATCTGAAGTCAGGGGTCAATAAATATAATTGATTGATTTGTTTAGAGCAGCATGCTGAATTCACAATCTTTATGCTCTTCATGAACCTGGAGTGCAGCAGTTGGGGGATTTCTGGTGGAGCACTCCAAATCCTTGCTAACGAAGAGGATTTGTCTCTGCATCTTGCCTAGAGATAAAGTGTTGTTTAGCGGATCCCAATTTCTAGTTACTACCTCTGGCGTTTAAGGTGGTCTGTAACCATTTGGTTCATCAGAAAATAATGCCACTCCTCCGAGTCATCACCAGACAAGGAAAAAGAAGGCGAGAGAGAGTGTCCAGCCCCAGATAGGGAAGCAGTGTTGTCTCCTGGATAGCGCATGGGCCTGGAAGTCAGAATGACCTGGGTTCTAAACCCATCTGTCACTTACCTGCTCTGTGACCTTGGGCAAATCACTTCACTTCTCTGTGCCTCAGCTACCTCAACTTTCAAATGAGGATTAAGACTGTGAGCCCCATGTGGACGATGGACCATGTCCAACCTGATTACCTTGTATCTACCCCAGAGTTTAATAGAGTGCCTGGCCCGTAGTAAGTGTTTAACAAATATCATTAAAAAAATAAAGAAGAGAGAATACTAAGCCTGGATAGCCCTAGCACGACTTACGTCTGCCTATCTCTACTCCATTTCTCCTTACTTGCCTGTGGCCAGTCACTTCTCCATCTTTTTATTCTTATATTGTGTGTCTCCCTCCCCCCGACCTCACCCACCCCCTGCCCCGAGGTTCAGGGCCCATGTCTAATTCCCATCTGAGTATTCTTTCCAAATGCTTAGTACAGTGCTGTGCACACAGCACTTCATCAATACGGTTTCCATTCCAAATACCATGTAAAGCTACCCCTAGCACTTGCATTCCCTCCAGCTGCAGGAGGAGATCATAGAGTTTGGAAATTTAAATATGGTGGCAGAGTTCAACATGGTTTGGTAGCAAAGCCCCTCTCCCGAGACAACTCTGCCATGGGCCTCCCACACCCCTGGCTCAGCGACAAACCCAAAGATGGAAAATGCAAACCAAAAAAAGAGAATGATGCCACACAAAAGCACACGCCGAGATACAGAGGAGGTATTACCTCAAACACGGACAGACCCCATGGATTTGCAAACACATTGCTACGCACCCACTCACACAAAATAGGACTCATTCAAATGGATAGAGATGATGAGCACACACACACACACACACGCACACTTTCTCTCTCTCTCTCTCTCTCTCAACAACTCACACAGGACCATTTTGCCACAGTCTAATACAGGCAGAGGTACCAAAATACACCGAGAGACACAACTTACCAAGGCAAAGACCAACAAAAAAACTATAGGAGGACACGCCAACTCATACTCCTGGACACCCCAGGGAGGGAACTGCCACAAACAAACACAGACAAGTAGGCAGAAACATGTTTGAAGAAAGGGTGAAAGCAGAGTGACCCCATTTGAGGGCACACGGGTATTTGTTGAAGGCTGCAGAGATCCAGGACAGCACCCTTTTGGCTCCCTGGCTCCCCTTCCCGCCATGCCCCTCTTCAGTGTCCCGTAACTTAATTGCCATTTTTTTTCCCTGCTTATGTCTTAACATACGCAGGGCCTAGCTCTGATTTCATAGGGCCGATGCCAGTTGGAAAGGCTAAGCGACAGCATTAGATGAAAGAAAACATGTGCGGCCTGAGCCGGTAAGGTCTTTAAGGGATTTAAATGCCACAAATTATTCGGTCTGAAAAATAAACGGAAGGACTAGTAGGGGCCAGGGTCTTCTATTCCGAAGGCGATAGTGGGTTCGGAGGGATTTAATGGATCGTGAGGGAAATGGAGTCGTGTGTTTTATACGGAAGGAAGGCATCAGAGTCGATCAAACGATCGTATTTATTGAACACTTACTGTGTGCGGTGCACTGTATTAAGTGCTTGGGAGAGTACAACCCAACAGTATAACTCACACACTCCCTATCCACAGTGAGCTTAATCAGTATCGAAAAGATCTTTTAAAGCCATAGCTCCAGTTTATTTTTCCATTATGAAAGTGGATTTCAAAGAAAATGAGACTGGAGTGCTGCATGGATAGCAGTGGAAGATATGAAGTATACGGTGATCCAATCAATCAATCAGATGGAATTTACTGAGCATTTACCATGTACAGAGCTCTGTACTAAGCGCTTGGTTGAGTACAATACAAACAGGTTGGTAGACACGTTCCCTGCACATAACAGCTTACGGTCTAGAAGGAATACGGAATTGGTTAGTTTGGAGTCAGTATCTAAAAATAAATGACAAAATTTGGATATTCTAGAAGAGTGGAAGAAAGTCATTAAAAATGACTCATCTACTGGCCTTAGAGCCAATTGCAGGAAATGGATTAATTCCATAAGTACAGGGAATAACAATAATGACATTTGATAAGCACTTTTGTGCCCACAACTTGTACTAAACGCCAGGCTAGATACAAAATACCCAGGTCAGATACAGTCCCGCTCCCACTGTCCGGGGACAGGGACAGCTACTGACCCCCATTTTACAGTTGAGGGAACTGAGGCACAGAGAAGTCGTGACTTGTCCCAGGTCACACAGCAGGCAAGTGGATTAGAGCTGAGATCCTTTGGCTCTCAGCCCTATGCTCTTTCCACGTGGCCATGCCATTTCTATGGGTGCTGAGGCGAGACCTCCCCCTCCCCAACCATCAGCGAGGTGTGTGTGTCCCCTCCTCCCCCCATTTTGGTGTCCGAGTAATTCCCGCCTGAATGACGAGGGGCAAGGAGAGGCACGCTACTGGATTTCCATTGATAAGGGGTGCGAGGGACTCATGGTTGTCTTGGAAACAGAGGACAGTTTTACCACCATTGGCGGCATGGCTTGTCCCCTTGGCTGTGAGGGCTACTTTTGGCCAGTTGATTCATGGGGAGGAAACAAAGGCAGCTGTTGGGGTGTGCGGGAGCCGGCCTGGTCCCCACCTCTGTCCGGTCGTCTCCGTTGGCCGGGCAGACGGACGAGGTTGCCTGTCTGGCAGCTGTCGACTGTAACCCGGCCATGCGTCACTGTCACTGAGAAAAGCCTCAGCTGGCAAGGGCCTGGCTCCAAGGGTTTTCAACGGGAAGCGTTACGGGCCTCTGAAAGAGGTAGGGCATTTTCTCGTGTCTTGGTTTCTCCCCACCCCAGACCCGGAGCGTGAGGAACCGTAGATGGTTTCTGAGATGCATATAGCTCGCTCACACCCGCTCTCTTTTTCAGCACACCTAGCAGTGCGTCACCCCCCCAGGAAGATATCTGTAACGGCATGAGGTCAGAGTCTTATGGAAAGACAATGGAGGAAAAGGGGGATCAGCGGCTTAGATCGGTACAAAGTTTGGATGGAGAGAAAAGGGTGGATTTTAGCCTTGTTGTAGAGAGAGAACCAGTGGGACTTGGTGCAGATAGAACATGGGGGTTGATTGAGAGAGGTGAATCGAGTATAATGCCTAGATTATGGCTTGTGAGGCAGGGAGCTTAGCGGTGTTGTCTACAGTGATCGGAAAGACAAGAGGAGGACAGGGTTTGCGTGGGGAGATGAGGAGTTCTGGTGGAGAAGTTTAGTTGGAGGTGTCGGCAAGACATCCAAGTACAGATGTCTCGAAGACGGGGGAAATGTGAGACTGTAGAGAGGGAGAGAGGTCAGGGCCGGAGAGGTAGATTTGGGAATCATCCGCATGGAGATGGTAGTTGAAGCCATGGGACCGAGTGAGTTGTCCAAGGGATGTGGGAAAAGTAAAATGAGAGAATTGATGTGAAAGTGATTTGGAAAAATAGACTTGTTCCACAGGCAAAAAAATTGGATTTATACTTAAATCTCAAAGAGGTTGTCTCTGACAAAGGATGACTACAATGCTCTGAGCACGGTAAATGCTAATTAAATACCCTTGTTTGAGAGGAGTCCGTGTGCCCTTTTTGTGGCATTTTCTCTTCTAACAACAAAAAATGTCTCCGACGGTAAATATCATCTCTAAAATGCCTGGTTGAGATAAATGAAGTGGACACTTTCAAGTCCAAATGACCCGTTCATCTGGACTCTGTGCCGTAATTTAAAGGAAAAAAATTTTGGGCTACGTCCAGCTGAAATCCACCAGTGGAATTTTCCGAACAATTAATGTATGCAGAGCACTGTACTAAGCACATGGCAAGTGTTCACTATGACGTTTTATTCCATTATCAAATCATGAAGTCCTCTTCGACTGCAATATTTGGGTATCTAAGAGGCAGTTTAAGCCGGAAAAGGTCACCTCCTCACTTTTTAAGGAAAAGACTTCTATTACCGAGACTCCACCTACTACTCTCGATCTAATTGTCTAAGTTTAATCGTTTGGGCTTTGAAATTTTCAATATCATAATGAATTCCAGCCCTCTAAACTGCAAGCTCATTGTGGGCAGGGATTGTGTCTAACCAACTCTATTATATTGTACTCTCCCTAGCACTTAGTACAGTACTCTTCACACCATAAATGCTCAATAAATGCCACTGATTAATTTTAGCTGAACGTATCCCCCCCAAAATCGTTTCCTTTGAATTAACAGCAGAGGCAAAGGGTCAAGCAAAATGGAAATCATTAACATCCGTTTTGTTTTTCTTTTGAAGCATTTGTTAAGGGCTTACTATGTTCCTGGAACTGTGTACCAAACAATAGCGTAGCTTTTAAAACTTGTGGGGTTTTTTGGTAGAAGAAAAGCTCTGTAGCTTTAATCGGTATTCAAGACCTGTTGCCAGTGAAGTGAAGCAACGGAAGGCTGGCACGCTGATGATGATCAAGCTTGTGATTTTGATGACTCGATATACTACAAGGTAAAGAAGCGTTTCAAAATCCATGGAAGACTTGCCCTTATGTAATATTATATTTATACTGATGAAGGAGAAAAACAAGATGAGTAACAAATGATTGATTTGGAGGGGATTCTGGATTCATAGTATATGTGATTCTTGGTAGATAATTTTTCTCAAGATTCCACAACTTTTAAATTAAGGCTTTTGCATTATATTTGCAGACTTTTCTGGTGCAAGGTAGCTGGACTTTAATAGGCACAAACAGTGTCCAAAGAAAATTCTCAATTTTGCCCAGTTGGATTGATTGAATGATAATATCTGTGGTATTTGTTAAGCGCTTACTTCGTGCTGGGCACTGTACTAAACGCTGGGTTAGGTATAAAATAACCAGGTCAAACCCGGTCCCTGTCCTCCATGGGACTCACAGCCTATGGAGGAAGGAGAACAGGTACTGAATCCCCGTTTTACGGATGAGGAAATGGAGGCACGGAGAAGTGAAATGGCTTGCCCGAGGTCACACAACGGGGACGTGGCGGAGTCAGGATTAAAACTCGGATCCTCTGACACCCGGGCCCATGTGCTTTCCACTCGGCGACACTGCTTCTCTAACAAAAAGCTATATCACAGTAACTCATATAACTGCCTCCACTGCTTGATTTTCGCACAGCAGCTTTTGAGAAGGAAATAGCGTGGCGCAGTGGAAAGAGCACGGGCTTTGGAGTCAGGGCTCATGAGTTCGAATCCCAGCTCTGCCACTTGTCAGCTGTGTGACTGTGGGCAAGTCACTTAACTTCTCTGTGCCTCAGTTCCCTCATCTGTAAAATGGGGATTAAGACTGTGAGCCCTACGTGGGACAACCTGATTCCCCTGTGTCTACCCCAGCGCTTAGAACAGTGCTCTGCACATAGTAAGCGCTTAACAAATACCAACATTATTAAATAGATTATTCTTTCTACGACGTAAGGGGAGGATGAGGGTCAGAACATGATAAAGCTGTACAGCCAGCCCCCAAAAGGTGAGTTTTTAAAACCAAGAGTGTCTCTGGGGAAGGAGAAGAGTGTGCAGGGAACATCCTCTTCTCTTGTACCCTCCCAAATGCTTAGTACAGTGCTCGGCACACAGTAAGTGCTCAATAAATATGATTGATTGAAGGGGGCAGGTGTTTATCATTGAAGGCTTAGCAAGAGGCCGGGCTTGGGAGTCAGAGGTCATGGGCTCGAATCCCGGCTCTGCCACTTGTCAGCTGTGTGACTGTGGGCAAGTCGCTTCACTTCTCTGGGCCTGTTACCTCATCTGTAAAATGGGGATTAACTGTGAGCCTCACGTGGGACAACCTGATTACCCTGCGTCTACCCCAGCACTTGGAACAGTGCTCTGCACATAGTGAGCGCTTAACAAACACCAACATTATTATTATTATTATAAGCAGCATTTGAGAGAGCGCAATGGAAAAGTCAGTCTCACAAATGCCCCCTTAGATTTCCTCCCCAGGCTCCGTTCACTAGAAGCAAGAATCTTTTAAAAACCCAAATCATTATTGGACGTGTAAGAAAATTGGAAACAGTATTCCAGAGTTTTGAGCTTTCTCCAACTAGGCACAGTGAATTGGACAGCCAATATAGATCATTCGATATCCTAAATCCTCTTTCCAGTCAGGCTGGGTGGGCACGGCAAGGATTTCCGGAGTTTCATAGGACAGACCTGGGCTGTAGTTTGTAGTGGTTGTGTCCCTATGGCTGGCCGCGAATGACGATCAATTATTAATGCTGGTATTTGTTAAACGCTTACTATGTGCCAGGGACTGGATTAAGCGCTGGGGTAGATACAAGCAAATCAGGCTGGAGAGAGTCCCTGACCTGCGTCGGGCTCCCAATCTTAATCCCCATTTTCCAAATAAGGTTGCTGAGACCCAGAGAAGTGACTTGCCCAGGGTCATACAGCAGACGAGTGGCAGAGCCGGAGCAGCGTGGCTCAGTGGAAAGAGCCCGGGCTTTGGAGTCAGAGGTCATAATAATAATAATAATAATGTTGGTATTTGTTAAGCGCTTACTATGTGCCGAGCACTGTTCTAAGCGCTGGGGTAGACAGGGGAATCAGGTTGTCCCACGTGGGGCTCACAGTCTTAATCCCCATTTTACAGATGAGGGAACTGAGGCACAGAGAAGTGAAGTGACTTGCCCACAGTCACACAGCCGACAAGTGGCAGAGCTGGGATTCGAACTCATGAGCCCCGACTCCAAAGCCCGTGCTCTTTCCACTGAGCCACGCTGCTTCTCGAATCCCAGCTCTGCCACTTGTCAGCTGTGTGACTGTGGGCAAGTCACTTCACTTCTCTGTGCCTCAGTTCCCTCATCTGTAAAATGGGGATTAAGAGTGTGAGCCCCACGTGGGACATCCTGATTTCTCTGTGTCTACCCCAGCGCTTAGAACAGTGCTCGGCACATAGTAAGCGCTTAACAAATAGCAACAAATACCAACGTTAGAGCCAATATTAGGACCCAGGTCCTTCTGACTCCCGGGCCTGAGCTGTGTCCACTAGGCCACAATCAGTGGGGATTAAATCACCTGTTCCCTCTCCACCTTGAGACCATGAGCCCGATGTGGGACAGGGATTGTGTCTGACCTGATCATCTTGTATCCACCTCAACGCTTAGTTCAGCGTGTCCTAGTGGATATGGCATGGGGCTGGGAGTCGGAAGAACGTGGATTCTAATTCCGCCTCCGCCTCTTGTCTACCCTGTGCCCTGAGGCGAGACACTTCACCTCTGTTATTGATTGAGCTGCTCACTGTGGACAGAGCCCTGTCCTGAGCACTTAAGAGACTCCGATATAGCAGAATCGGTGGCCGCATTCCCTGTCCATAATGAGCTTACAATCCAGAGGACCACAGACGGCGTATCTGTGGGCTCCTAGCACTGAGTGAAATATCCCTCCTTCTGTGGGCTTGACACTGGAAACAGACACCCAGTGTCTACCTGATTCTGCCGGGCAGGTCCACCCCTTAGGCGTCCAAGTCCGGGCCTCCTCACGTTGGTGTTCAGGGCCCCGTGAATGGAGCTGCCAGAGAGACACAGAGACCCCTTTTTTTGTTACGGGGAACTGAATCTCGTCTTTAAATGCGATTGAGCTCCCGGTCACTTGCGGCTTTTTTTATGCCGCAGACCGTGAAATAGCTGGCCGAAGAGATAATAATCATAATAGCGGCATTTGTTCAGTGCTCACTACGTGTCAGTAATAATAATAATGTTGGTATTTGTTAAGCGCTTACTATGTGCAGAGCACTGTTCTAAGCGCTGCGGTAAACACAGGGGAATCAGGTTGTCCCACGTGGGGTTCACAGTCTCAATCCCCATTTTACAGATGAGGGAACTGAGGCACAGAGAAGTTAAGTGGCTTGCCCACAGTCACACTCCTGACAAGGGGCAGAGCTGGGATTCGAACTCATGAGCCCTGACTCCAAAGCCCGTGCTCTTTCCACTGCGCCACGCTGCTTCACAAATAATTGTATTATTATTTGTATTATTATGGTATTATTAATGTCAGTAATAACTGTGGTATTCGTTAAGTCCTTACCGTGTGCCAGACACTGTACTAAGCCCTGGGTGGATACGGGTAAATTGGTTGGACACAGTCCCTGTCCCACACGAGAGCGTGTGGGCAGGGAATGTGTCTACTTATTGTCGTATTGTGCCGTCCCAAGCATTTAGTACAGTGTTTTGCGCTCAGTAGGCACTCAATAAATATGATTGAGTGAATGAATGGGTCTCACAGTCTTAATCTCCATTTTCTAGATGAAGTAACTGAGGCCCAGAGAAGTGAAGCTACTTGCCCCAGGTCTCACGGCAGATAAGCGGCGGAGCTGGGATTAGGTCCTACGTCTTTCTGACTCCCAGCCCCATGGTCTGTCCACTAGGCCCTGCTGTACTAAGCGTTGAGGTGGGTACAGTTGATCAGGTCTGACTCAGTCCCTGTCTTACACTGGGCTCAAGGGGGAGGGAGAGCGAGTGTTTTAATTCCCATTTTACAGATGAGGAAACTGAGGCAGAGAAGCAAAGAGGCCTGTATCTATACCCTGATCTGCTTGTACCTATCTCAGCACTCAGTGCAGTGCCTGGCACATAGATAATGCTCAGTATATACCATTAAAAAAATGTATCTCTTGCTTCCAGGGGATTAGACTCCCACGCCCTTCCTCCTTCCCCCAGGACACTCCAAGCAAGCGAAACCATCAACAGAAAGCCATTAATGGCCGGCTTGCCTGTGTATTTGTTCGATCAGAACTTTTTTTCCACTCTGATTTATTCATTCATTCATTCAATAGTATTTATTGAGCGCTTACTATGTGCAGAGCACTGTACTAGGCGCTTGGAATGTACAATTTGGCAACAGATAGAAACAATCCCTGCCCATTGACGGGCTTACAGTCTAATCGGGGGAGAGAGACAGACAAAAAGAATAGCAATAAATGGAATCAAGGGGATGTACATCTCATTAACAAAATAAATAGGGTAATAAAAATATATACAAATGAGCAGATGAGGACAATGTTGAGGGGAGGGGAAGGGAGAGGGGGAGGAGCAGAAGGAAAGAGTGGGGGGAAAGGGGGCTTAGCTGAGGAGAGGTGAAGTGGGGGGCAGAGAGGGAGCAGAGGGAAAAGGGGAAGCTCAGTCTGGGAAGGCCTCTTGGAGGAGGTGAGTTCTCAGTAGGGCTTTGAAGAAGGGAAGAGAGTTAGTTTGGCGGAGGTGAGGAGGGAGGACGTTCCGGGACAGTGGGAGGACGTGGGCTAGCATAGGCGAGAACGGGGGACGGGGAGGAGGTGGGCGGCAGAGGAGTGGAGCCTATGGGGTGGGCAGTAAAAAAAGGAGAAGGAAGGAGAGAAAGGAGGGGGCAAGGTGATGGAGAGCCTTGAAGCCTAGAGTGAGAAGTTGTTGTTTCGTGTGGAGGTTGATAGGCAACCACTGGAGGTTTTTAAGAAGGGGAGTGACATGCCCAGAGCGTTTCTGCCGGAAGATGAGCCGGGCAGCGGAATGAAGAATAGACTGGAGCGGAGAGAGACGGGAGGAAGGGAGATCAGAGAGAAGGCTGACCCAATAATCCAGCCGGGATATTATGACAGCCTGTACCAATAAGATAGCCGTTAGGGTGGAGAGGAAAGGGCGGATCTCGCCGATATTATAAAGGTGAGACGGACAGGTCTCGGTGACGGATCGGATGTGTGGGGTGAAGGAGAGACGCGAGTCAAAGATGACACCGAGGTTGCGGGCTTGAGAGACGGGAAGGGTGGTCGTACCGTCCGCAGTGATAGGGAAGTGAGGAAGAGGGCAGGGCTTGGGAGGGAATATAAGGAGCTCAGTTTTGGACATGTTGAGTTTTAGATGGCGGGCAGACATCCAGATGGAGATACGAGCCTGAAGGGAGTGGGAGAGGACGGGGCGGAGATGTAGATTTATGTGTCATCTGCATAGAGATGTTTTATCTATCTACAAATTAGGATCAGATAAACTGAGGGCCTAACCTCTTACCGGCTCAGGCATTGGCTTGGAAATTCCCTACCTGGAAGGAAAGAACAGATGTTTTGAAACAATTGGTGAAACTGCCACCCACGACCAGATGAACCAGTTCATTCCCCTCAAAATATTCTTGTGACGGGAAGTCTCGCCCCAGACTCGATAGCAAGGAAGATTTTCCTGAATGATCCAGGCTCAGCCTTATTAGCCTTATTATTCCTTTCACGGTGGGCGTCGGGCTTGATTTGTTTTGTATAAGTGGTATTGTTGGTCATGGTATCCTATTAATCGATCATGTTTATTGAGTTGTCACTATGTGCAGAGAATTAAACTAAGCACTTGGGAGAGAACAACATAGTAGGAGTCGGTGGACTCGTTCCTTGCCCGCAAGAAGCTTCTTGTCTAGAAGGGGAGACAGGCATTACTTCTAGGCTGCAAAATCATGGGCGGGGAATGTGTCTGTTTATTGTATTATACTCTCCCAAAATGCTTGGCACAGTGCTCTGCATACAGTAAGTGCTCATTCATTCAGTCGTATTTATTGAGCCCTTACTGTGTGCAGAGCACTGTACTAAGTGCTTGGGAGAGACATTTCCTGCCCACAACAAGCTTACAGTTTAGAGGGGGAGACTGACATAGTAGAAATATATTCAGTAAATATAATTAAATGAGTGAACGTTAGAAACAATTACAGATTGATGTACTGGTAGAGTATTAAGCAATCAATCGGTAGTATTTATTGAGCACTTACTATGTGCAGAGTACTGTACCAATCGCTAAAGAGAGGACTCACGCAGTGAGCTGTAGCGGCAGACTGAAGAGTGTAAAAATATTTACCTTAGTATAATAATGTTGGTATTCGTTAAGCGCTTACTATGTGCAGAGCACTGTTAAGCGCTGGGGCAGATACAGGGTCATCAGGTGGTCCTACGTGAGGCTCACAGTCTTAATCCCCATTTTACAGATGAGGGAACCGAGGCCCAGAGAAGTGAAGTGACTTGCCCACAGTCACGCAGTCGACAAGTGGCAGAGCCGGGATTCGAACCCATGACCCCTGACTCCCAAGCCCGGGCTCTTCCCCCCGAGCCACGCTGCTTCTCTATGTGATTCTGGGATGAGTATCAGAATACTTAAGGGATACCCAGCCCAAGTACACAGTTGCCACTGAAGGGAGAGCAGTTGGGGGAAAATTGGGCTCAGTCAGGGAAGGCTTCTTGGAGGAAATGGGATTTTTAGGAGGGATTTTATCATCATGTTGGTATTTGTTAAGCGCTTACTATGTGCAGAGCACTGTTCTAAGCGCTGCAGTAGATACAGTAGAACCCATGACCTCTGACTCCCAAGCCCGGGCTCTTTCCACTGAGCCACGCTGCCTCTCTTTTAGTGTTGGACCCTTGGATACGAAGGGGGACCGAGTGACACTCCAAAGGGAGGACGTGAGCGAGAGGTCGGTGGGGGGCTAGACACGATCGGGGATGCAGAGAGTCGGTCGGCGGTGGACTGCGTCGTAGTGGGAGTTGGGCACCTTCGGGTTGGAAGGAGAGCGCTCATTGAGAGCCTTAAAGCTGATGGTAAGGCGTTTTTGTTTATCCTTCCCCGATCACCGGTGCCGAATGTCTAGCAACCCTTCGGCTGCCAGCGGGGCAAGAATTCCAATCTCTCACCTCGATCTGGTTCGGGGCCCGTCTCCTCTGAGAATCCTTTCTCAGTGAACTGGCAACTAGGTACGGACTGCTGTCTCCCCCCCTTACCTGGAAATGCTATTTACTTGCCGCACGGTCCCTCAGTTTCCCACACAGGGATCATACTGAGAGATGTTTGACCCTTATACAGAAGCTTCATGTGTTGATGCGGTGTAGGGGATTGATTAACGTTTGCACGGTTGTTCCTATATGCCCTCGCCCATGAAGGAGAAGCAGTGTGGCTTCCTGGAAAGAGCACGGGCTTGGGAGGGAGAGGTCGTGGGTTCTAATCCCGGCTCCGCCGTTTGCCAGCTGGGTGCCTTTGGGCAAGTCACTGAACTTCTCCGTGCCTCCGTTGCCTCATCTGTAAAATGGCGATTAAGATTGCGAGCCCTACACGGGACAACCTGATATCGTTGTATCTACCCCAACACTTAGAGCAGCGCTTGGCACGTAGTAAGCGCTTAACAGATATCACCATTATTATTATTATTACGTTTTCCAACTTGTTTGGACTGTCCTCTCCCAAATGCTTAGTACAGTGCTACACGGACGGTAAGCGCTCAATAAAAGCCGTTGTTTCGTTGATTTCCTCAGTTCTCCAAGGGATAAGCAAATGCTTGTGCAGTTACTATGACAGTCCTTGCTCTCTGGTTTTGAGAAATCAATAGATGGTATTGATCAAGTCCTTTCTATGTGCAGACCACTGTACTAGGCGCCTGGGAGGGTACAGTATCTTGGGAGAGTACAGTATAACAGGACATGGTCCCTGCCCTTAAAGAGGTTAGAGGAATGGCCCAGAACCCCCTGAACTATCCAAGCACTTGGACCTGGAATCTGGAATCTTGGGGCACCCCACCCTCAACCCTACAGTAGTTAGGAAAACATCTTTAAATTATATATTATAAATTGTTTATATTAATGTCTGCCTCCCCTTCTAGACTGTAAGCCTGTTGTGGGCCAGGAACTTGTCTACCGACCCTGTCGTACCAGCGCTTAATACAGTGCTCCGCGCACAGCGAGCGCTCAATAAATATGATCGATGGATTGAAGGGGGCAGGTGTTTATCACGGAGGGCCTAAAGGATGCAGCACTTGAAAAAGTGCGGTAGAAGAGAAACGGTCGCACACGTGCCCCCTTAGATTTCTTCACCGGCACTCAGTAAGTAGCATCGATGGATCGGTGGGTTGTCGACGACTGAGCTATCACCAGTGTCCCGCTTGCCTTTTTCTCCAGTTCTGGTGCCTCGCTTTATCCTTCATCGTCCTGCCCTGGTGCTGTTGGCCTTTCTACCGTTAGAAGTTAATGTCCTTGCACCTGTCCCTTTTCAATTTCCTCCCAAGTTTTTAGAACCACTCTTTTGGTTTCCCAAAAGGGTAAATATCCCCGTCCAATCCAGTATTAACCGACCAATCAGTGGTATTGAGTGAGTGCTTGCTGTGTGTAGAGCACTGTGCTAAGCGCCAGGGAGAGTACAATACAATAGAGTTGGTTGACACATTCTGGATATGGAAACCTTCCATTCCCAGGGTTATAATTAATATATCACAGCCAAACCCTCTGTCCCATTCTGACTCTGAGCCGTCGATCATTGTTTTTGAATGTCAGGCAGCATGGCATCATGGATAGAGCGCGGGCCTGGGAGTCAGAAGGTCGTGGGCTCGTATCCAGCCCCCGCCACTTGTCTGCTGTGTGACCTTGGGCAAGTCACTTGACTTCTCTGTGCCTCAGTTACCTCATCTGTAAAATGGGGGTTGAGACTGTGAGCCCCGTGTGGGACAGGGACTGTGTCCAACCCGATTTGCTTGTATGTACCCTAGCGATTAGCTCAGTGCCTTGCATATAGTAAGTTCTTAACAAATACCATAATAATAATTCTTATTATTATTACTTCCAGCTATTAGAGTATCCATCTAAGAGAATCTGATCAGTGCCTCACTTTTCCAGCTTTTTTTTTTTTTTGTGGTACTGGTTAAGCGCTTTACTATATGTCAAACAGCATTCTAAGTGTTGGGTTATTTAGGTACAAGTTAATTAGATGGACACAGTCCCTGTCCAACATGGGACTCACAGTTTAAGTAGGAGTGCGAACAGGTGTTTAATCCCCATTTTATAGTTCAGGAAACTAAGGCCCAGAGAAGGTAACTGACTGGTCCAAAGTTACACAGCAAACAACGGTGCTTGTCACGTAATCAGCGCTTAACAAATGCCATCATCATCATCAAATGGCGGATCCGGGATTAGAACTCAGGTCCGCCTCCTTCTGAGCCCGTGCTCTTTCCACTAGGCGATGCTGTTTCTCATAAGGAAAAGATAGGGAAAAGTTCCATTCCCAGGGCCATAATCAATGCAAGTTTGTCAGTGAGGACACCATGAGGGAGGAGATCCAAAACTTTCCCGAAGGTTGGGTAGGAGCTTGTTCTGTGCAGAAATGTGTTTTTATATTGTACCGTCCCAAGCGCTTAGTACACTGTTTTTGCACACAAGCGCTCAATAAATACAATTGAATGAATAGCATTTACTGCTTGCTCTCAGGTTAGTATCGTCTGTCACTATCATAAAGGGAAATTCAGCTCCTCTCCTCAGAGCCACGCTGGTTTCATTTTTGATTTGCCGGGGCAAAAAATAATGGCATGGGATTTTAGAGGCGGTGGCGGAGACTGGAATGGGACCGGTTCCATTCTGTAAGGGGCCAGAGAACCACCATCTTGGGTCTATTTGAACCTGACTGGAAACGCTCGGGCCTTGTCAGACTCGGGGTGTTGAGGTTGGGGGTCCACCTCAAAACGGCTCCCTGGAATTAGCACCTTTACGTCTCAAGGTTTTATGCTCTTCAGAGTGAT
Organism: Ornithorhynchus anatinus; assembly: GCF_004115215.2. NCBI lineage: Eukaryota > Metazoa > Chordata > Mammalia > Monotremata > Ornithorhynchidae > Ornithorhynchus > Ornithorhynchus anatinus. Next base: position 64,213,044 of record NC_041729.1, on the reverse strand, counting down.
GACCGACTGTACTTAATCTTTGGTCCTGGTGTAACATAACTATAACGTGTCAGCTGTATGACCTCGGGCAGGTCAGTGAGAGTAAGCCTTTAACAGATACCGGGAAAAAGCGAAGAGACTGTTGCACTGATGGATAGATAGCAGGGAGCCAGAGGCAAGATTACCGGCGCGCCCCTTCCGAAGGGTTAGCGGAGTCCGCACTGCTCATTCCCAGAGAGGGTGCGTTAGGTGTTGGTCTTCAGGCCTACCCCAGCTGGCATGATGACTAAAGCAAGCTTTCTCCTGAGGAGCCCAGCCGGGAGAAACCTGCCTGCATGATGTAGACCTGATAAGAATCTAAGGAGCTGCTCTGGATTCTAGATCAGCATTTTCTTTCAAACGTCAGTCCCCCGTGAAACGCGTCAGCAGGGTGCAGAAAACCTCTTGGCTTCCTTCTCTCCTCCCCGAGGCTATCGGGTTGGTCTTTTTTTTAATTTTCCGTTTAGCATCCAAGAGAATGCAAATGCTATTTGAATCAACTTACAGTAGGGTTTATGATATTATGAACGGTGAAGCTCTCAGATGTCAGTTCGAAGCGCTCTAATTGGTCAGTCCCCAGAGAGTTCCATGTTTTCTTATAACTTGAAGCTGCTCGAGACCCGTGGTTTGAAATCGGTGAGTTCAGATCCATTCTGTACTGGGAGAACCAAAATAGTTAAAAGTGTACACTGTAGACTAGAAGCTTGTTGTGGTCAGGGAACGTGTCTGCCAACTCTGTTATGTTGTAATTTCCCTAGCGCTTAGTACAGTGCCCTGGTCACAGTAAGTGTTCAGTAAATGTGATTGATTGATTGATTGATTGATTTGCACAAAGTAAAGCACTAAAGAAATCGGACGGGGCAAGCAGCAGGGCTTGGTGGCTAGAGCATGGGCCTGGGAGACAGAAGGTTATGGGTTCTAATGTTGGGTCTGCCATTTGTCTGCTGTGTGACCTTGGGCAAGTCACTTGACTTCTCTGTGCCTCAGTTACCTCATCTGTAAAATGGGGGTTGAGACTGTGGGCCCCATTTGGGACAGGGACTGTGTCCAACCCGATTTGCTTGTATGTACCCCGGCGATTAGTACAGTGCCTGGCACGTAGTAAGTGCCAAAAAATGCCATATTATTATTATTACAAATGGGATATAAGAATTCAGTAGATACGATTGATTGATTAAAGGCAGTAAGGCAACCCAGCATTGAATCCTGGACAACTCATTCAAGCAAGTCATTTAACTGCTCTTTGCCTCAGTTTCCTCATCTGGAAAATGGGGATAAGGACACCCTACCTCACAAGACATGAGAAGAGAAAAATAGATTATTCGTGAGAATGAGTTTGGGAGTAATAAGGTTCTCTATAAATTCAAAGCTGTCATTATGAATCCAAGGTGTCACAGCCAAGACCCCCTTCTGCTCTTTTAAAGAAATGGGGGGCCTATTTATTAATAATGATAATAATAATATGGTATTTGCTATGCACTTACTATGTGCCAGGTGCTGTACTAAGCGCTGGGGTGGTTACAAGCAAATTGAGTTGGACACAGTCCCTGTCCCACATGAGGCTCACGGTCTTAATCCCCATTTTACGGATGAGGGAACTGAGGGATAGAGAAGTGAAGTGACTTGCCCAAGGCCACACAGCAGACAAGTGGCAGAGCCGGTATTAGAATCGGAGAAGCAGCGTGGCTCAGTGGAAAGAGCCTGGGCTTGAGAGTCAGAGGTCATGGGTTCTAATCACGGCTCCGCCTCTTGTCAGCTGTGCGACCCTGGGCGTGTCGCTTAAATTCTCTGTGCCTCAGTCCCCTCATCTTTAAAATGGGGATGAAGACTGTGAGCCCTACGTGGGACAACCTGATTACCTTGTATCCTCTCCAGCGCTTAGAACATGTGCCTGGCACGTAGTAAGCGCTTAACAAATACCAACATTATTATGAGCTTCTTAGCTTGTATATATCCCAGTGCTTAGTACAGTGCCTGGCACATAGTAAACGCCTAACAGATACTATTTAAAAAAATCCCAGTTTCAAGTCCATCACAGAAAAATCCGCTTGAAGATGCTTAATAAATATTATTTAATGAAAGTATCCATTCACTTTGAGGAACTAAATTGCTAGTAAGTATATAGAGGATAATGTTCTTTTCGACATTTTTTGATCACGCTTTTAAAACGTCCAAGATAGATTAATTTTGTTAATAGTTTGAGAGCTTTAAAAATGCTATGTGAGAACATTTCCATTCACTATGACACTCCTCTCAATTTGGGTGGTTAGGAGCCCTTCTGGTAATAATTCACAAATAGCTCTGACGGAGTTTTGTCTTGCCGTCTTCCCGCCCCCGAGTTTGTACGGCTTAAGAATGAGCTCGTCGGTCTGTCAATCACTGGTATTTATTGAGTGCTTACTGCGGGGAGAGTCCTTGGGAGAAGTTAAGGTTGATACCGTCACTGTAATGATGTCACTAGAGCTTTATGTTCCCCTTAGATGCACAGAAGCGAAATTGACAGAATTGTAATGATGTTTGTGCATATTTTTCCCCCCTTCATTTCCCCAAGTAGTTAAAATGGTCACTCTATCTGTGCTCCCAACAATCTCCCTGAAGACCCCCCATCTTCCAGCTTTTTTCTCCTTGCCCCCAAGGAGTTTACAGTCTAGCGGGGCTTCTACTGATACTGATGTATTTTTGGTATGTCATGGCCCAACTCCTCCAGGGAAATATATGGATACATATTGATCTGCTGTTCCTGTCACTCTCTTCCCCTTCTTTCCTACTGGTTATTCTGTCTTCTCATTTTCCGGCACTCTCTTTGTTTCTTTTATCCTCACAACCCCTCCCCTTGTCTCCCCTTCTCTCCTCTTCCCTCCTCTCCTCTCCCCCCATCCCTTCTCCCTTTTCCTCTCTCCTCCTCCTCTCACTTCGTCTCCTCTCCCTTTACTTCCCCGCTCCTCCCTTCTCCCATAACCTCCCCTCCTCTCACCTCTCCCATCTCTTCCCTTCCCCTCTCCCCTTCTCCTTTTCTATCTGCTCTCCTGCTTTCCTTCTCCTCCCCACCCCTCCCTTCCCCTGTTCTCGTCTCCTCTCCTTAGTTGATTTTGTATGCTCTCTGTTTGAAATGGTTCCTAAAATGCTTTTACTCCCAGAAGGTTTTCTTTTCCTATTTTCGTGTTCAAGGAGAAGTTATCTGCTCTCTTTCCATTTCCTGGTGAAACCCATCTCAGAGTTTTCTGGGGATTACTTGCCACCTCTCCAGGCTTCCCCATGCCGGTTCCTTTTCCTTCCAATCCAGCCCACCTCTGTCACGTGCCCAAACACTCATTTTTTTTTTTTAATAGGATTTGTTAGGCGCTAACTATATGTCAAGCACTGTTCTAAACACGGTTTCCATCGTGTGTTCCTGGGACAACTTGGCAGGGGTTTATTAGCTGTATTTTTTTATTTGGATTTTCCTTCTGGTGTTAATTTTTTCCCTCCCCATCTCATCATAGTCTCCCAGCACCTGTGTTTGAAAGTCTGAACTCCCTGCCAAAGTGAGAGCTCACTGGCCCGGATCCACCCCAGATAGCTGACTTTTCTCATCCACTGAAATCTGGCCGCCCTTGTATTTGGCTGAATCCTCCTGCTCGTCTTCTCAGAGGGAAGCAGTAAGGCCTAGTGGAAAGAGCCCAGCAGACAAGTGGCAGAGCCAGGGTTAGAACCCAGGTCCTCTGACTCCCAGGCCTCTGTTCTTTCTAGTCACTTCCCACTTACCTGCTGTATGATCTTGGGCAAGACACTAAGCTTTTCTGTGTATTTGGTATTTGTTGGTGTTGGTTAAGCGCTTCCCACTTACCTGCGGGACTGGGAGCCCGTCATGGGGCAGAGATGGTCTCTATCTGTTGCCGAATTGTCCATTCCAAGCGCTTAGTACAGTGCTCTGCACATAGTAAGCGCTCAATAAATACTATTGAATGAATGAATGAATGAATCTCGGGCAAGACACTAAGCTTTTCTGGGTATTTGGTGTTTGGTGGTATTTGTTAAGCGCTTACTATGTGCAGAGCGCCGTTCTAAGCGCTGGGGTAGATACAGGGCAATCAGGTTGTCCCACGTGAGGCTCACAGTTAATCCCCATTTTACAGATGAGGTAACTGAGGCCCAGAGAAGTGAAGTGACTTGCCCACAGTCACCCGGCTGACCAGTGGCGGAGCCGGGAGTCGAACCCGTGACCCCTGACTCCGAAGCCCAGGCTCTTTCCACTGAGCCACGCTGCTTCCCAGCTGCCTCAGCTTCCTCATCCGTAAAAATGGGGATTCGACACCTGTTCTTCCCGATCCTCGGGTTTGGCTAGGAGAGGGCCCTCATCTGTGTCTCAGCGTCCTCATCCGTAAAAATGGGGATTCGACACCTGTTCTTCCCGATCCTCGGGTTTGGCTAGGAGAGGGCCCACTTCCCCCAAATCCGTAATGATTTCGGGATTTGATAAACCCTTACCGTATGACCAGCAGTGTACTGAACCCTGGTGTAGATACAAGGCCATCAAGTTGGACGCACTCCTTGTGCCACATGGAGCTCATAGTTGAAGGGGAAGAAAGAGCAGATATTTGATCCCCATTTATAACGGATGCAAAGAGATAGTAAGTGAGTTGCTCAAGGTCACACAGCAGGCAACTGGAGGAGCCGGGATGAGAACCCAGCTCCTTCTGACTCCCAGGCCTGTGCTCTATTTTCTAGGCCACACTGCTTCTCAGGTTCTGCTGACCTCAGGCTGCCTCACCTTGTGTCTCCACTGTGGCCCCTTTGGCCTGTTCTTTACAGTTGGCACAGTGATTTCATGCCAATTTGCCCGCTTGCTCCAGCCCTGCCTCATTTCCCGGCTACGGACGTTACCAGGATCGTCCTTTCAGCTGATGGTTTCGGTTCTCACAGCCTCCCTGGCCAACACCGAGCCCCGCTGTGTTTTCTTGATCATTTTAAAGTGGTTTTTCAAATCCATTGAGAAGCGGCGTGGCTTAGTGGTTACAACACGGGCCTGGGAGTCAGAAGGACCTGGGTTCTAATCCCAGCGTCTCCACATGTTTGCTGCGTGACCTTGGGCAAGTCACCTCACTCCTCTGTGCCTCAGTTGCCTCATCGGTCAAATGGGATAAGAGTATGAGCCCCATGTGGGACAGGGACCGTGTCCAACCTGATGAACTTCTACCTACCCCAGTGCTTAGAGCAGTATTGGCAAATAGTAAGCGCTTGACGAGTACCACGAATTATTATTACTATTATGTTTTCCTCCGACCTCCTGTAACAAATCCAGAGAATGGATTTCTTGAGAAGTGTGGAATTCTTTCTGTCTTTTTAGTTGTGACTTGGACTTATTGGAGATTTCAAAAATCTTTGTTCCATCCCGTGGTTCAAGTGCTACATCAAATCACATTTGCTTAGCTCACGTCAACAGGTAGTGAGCAAGAATTTACCTGGGGCTGGTGATTCGGAGAAGCGGTGTTGTCTAGTGGATAGAGCATGGACCGGGAAACAGAAGGACCTGAGTTCTAATCCCAGCTCCACCGTCTGTCTGCTGCGTGACCTTGGGCAAGTCACTTGACTTCTGTGTGCCTCAGTTACCTCATCCGTAAAATGGGGATTAAAAGTGTGAGCCCCACTTGGAACAACCTGATTACCCTGTATCTACCCCAGTGCTTAGGATGGTGCTCGGTACATATCGCTTAACAAATACCGTTATTATTATTATTATTATGTCTTCTTCTCCCACTCCCTTCTGCATTACCATTGCACTTGGATTTGCACCCTTTATTCACCCCACCCTCAGCCAAAAACCACTCAGGTCCATTTCTGTAATTTATTTTCATGTCTGTCCCCCCTCTAGACTGTAAGCTCCTTGTGAACAAGGGACATGCCTGCCAACTCTGTTATATTGTACGCCCCTAAGTGCTTAGTACAGTGCTTTGCACTCAGTAAGCACTCACTAAATACAATCGATTGATTTTGCTCCCGAAAAAGTCGAAAGCAGCATTGGTGAATACACACCTTTGGGAGGGTAGGCGGGGGCCTTGCCTGCCTGAGGATTTTCTAAAAACTCTGAAAATAGCGATATCGTTAGAGGAAAGGTTCACCTCGATAATGCAGTCCAGATGAAAGCGGCCAGATGCCCTGCGCGTCAGCCCCTTTCGGTTCGTCTACCACAAATTCCCCAGCCCGGTATCCCCGTCTTCCCTGGGAGATTTCAGGATGCCTGTTCGGGCCGTTGTTCGGTCTCTTCTCTTTGAGAGTCACCATATGACAAGATTCTGTTGGGATAAGCACCCTGGTTTAGCGTGTCGGTTGCGATGTCGTTATGACTCGGGGCGTGCATTTGTGTGATCGTCTGGCACTCTCTCCCATCTCTGGGTAACCAAGCCCCAATTTGGGCTGTTATCAATCAATGAATGGTATTTATTGAGCGTTTACTCGGTGCAGAACACTGGACTGAGCACTTGGGAGAGTACAGTGTAACAGACCTATTCCTTGCCCACAAATGAGCTTACGATTAGAAGATGAGCCGACAGCCTAGAGATCCCGTATAAAGTGCAGTGGCTGTTTTTCTCGGTGAATGGGATTACGAATGAGCGTTTTAATTTGTGGAATTTTTGGACTATTAAGGGACATTCCTACCATGCTTTAGTAGCTATAAGCTAAACCAAATACCATAGGCCACACATTCTTTTCTTTATAAACGGAACAGACATTATGGCATTCTCTTGGGCTTATATCCTTTTGGAGACGTCTTCCTGCGTTGCGTCGTGCTTAGCACTGGCCTTCATATTTGGAGGTGACCCTGGAGACTTATGATCCGTGTAAGATAAGAGACTGGAAAGACAGATGTATGCCTGTGCTCTTCTTTCCCCTGAAAATAAACTAATATGGCCCTGGTTTTAGTGGCAGAAGATGCAGCTTTCAGATTTTGCCAGTGTTTTACGACTTGTCAGAGACGTCTTCCTGATTTGAGGCTCCATTCTCTCCCCTAACCAACTTTTTCCACATACGCCACAGATCGGATCGTATAACTATTATTGCAGATTACTAAAATCCCATTTTTTAATGGTATGAAATGCTTACTATGTTCCAGGCACTATACTAAGGGATGGGGTAGACACAAGATGATTAGATGGGACGTGGTCCATGTCCCCCGTGGGGCTCACATTCTTAATCCCTATTTTACAAGTGTGGTAACTGTGGCACAGAGAAGTGAAGTGGCTGGCTCGAGGTCACACAGCAGATGTGACAGAGCCAGGATTAGAAGCCAGGTCCTTCTGACTCCCAGGCCCAGTCTCTTTCCTAGTCTTTTGGGAAGCAGCGTGGCTCAGTGGAAAGGTCCCGGGCTTGGGAGTCGGAGGTTGTGGGTTCTAATTCCGGCCCCGCCGCTTGTCAGCTGGGTGACTTCGGGCAAGTCACTTAACTTCTCTGTACCTCAGTTCCCTCGTCTGTAAAATGGGGATGAAGACTGTGAGCCTCATGCGGGACATCCTGGTGACCTTGTATCTACCCGGCGCTTAGAACAGTGCTTGGCACATAGTAAGCGCTTAACATATACCAAATTATTATTATTTCTACTAGGCCATACTGCTTAGCCTTTAGAGGGTAAACTTCTTGAAGGCAGAGAACATCTATCCTGTTTCGATTGTGATTTCCCAAGTGCTAAGTATCATTCTTCCCTCTCAGCAAATACCCAGGGTTGGTTGATCGAGGGCTGTGAACCTGGTGGATTTGGAACGGGTCACCCCGCTGATACGTGGCGGAGCCGGGATTAGCAGCCGTGACCTCTCGCTCCCAAGCCCGTGACCTTTCCACTAAGCCACGCTGCTTCTAAAGTAGCCAGAAGTGGCATGGCCTAATGGAAAGAGCACGAGTCTAGGAGTCAGAGGACCCGAGTTCTAATCCCGGCCTAGCCACTTGTTTTGCAGTGCACCCTCGGGGAAGTCACTTAACTTCTCTGTGCCTCAGTTACCTCATCTGTAAAATAAGGGATTAAGACTGTAAGTCCTGTGTGAGTCATGGACTATGTCCAATCCAATTAGCTTGTATCTCACCCCGCGTTTAGTACAGCGCCTGGCACATAGTAAGCACCTAACAAATGTAATAATGATGATGGTAATGATAATAGTGATAATAATCTCTATCTTCTTGCCCTCCACGTCTCTTCCTTCCCCTCATAACACCCGTACAGAGGTTTGTCGTAGCTAGCCCAAAGCCTTGTGTTAAGTAGCCTCAATAGCCCCCCTAATGACCGTGGCCCCAACCAATCAGGTTTGGGGACCATGTTGGCTTCAGCCTCAGGAAACCAGGCTCATGGGCCCTCCTCAGTCTTCATTTAACCATGTCCAATTCATCTTTTATTCATTCATTCATTCAATCGTATTTATTGAACGCTTACAATGTGCAGAGCACCGTACTAAGTGCTTGGAATATACAAATCGGTAACAGATAGAGACAGTCCCTGCCCTTTGGCGGGCTCACGGTCTAATCGGGGGAGACGGACAGACAAGAACAACAGCAATAAATAGAATCGAGGGGATGAACATCTCATTAAAACAATAGCAAATAAATAGAATCAAGGCGATGTACATCTCATTAACAAAAAAAATAGGGTAATGAAAATATATACAGTTGAGCGGATGAGTACAGTGCTGAGGGGATGGGAAGGGAGAGGAGGAGGACCGGAGGGAAATGGGGGGAAAAGAGGGTTTAGCTGGGGTAGAGGGAATAGAGGGAAAAGGGGAGCTCAGTCTGGGAAGGCCTTTTGGAGGAGGTGAGCTTTAAGTAGGGTTTTGAAGAGGGAAAGAGAATTAGTTTGGCGGAGGTGAGGAGGGAGGGCGTTCCAGGACAGCGGGAGGACGTGGCCCAGGGGTCGACGGCGGGATAGGCGAGAACGGGGGATGGAGAGGAGGTGGGCGGCGGAGGAGCGGAGCGTGCGGGGTGGGTAGTGGAAAGAGAGAAGGGAGGAGAGGTAGGAGGGGGCGAGGTGAGGGAGAGCCTTGAAGCCTAGGGTGAGAAGTTTTTTTGTTTTGTGCGGATGTTGATAGGCAGCAACTGGAGGTTTTTAAGATCCTTCTCTGTGCTTCAGTTTCTCCTTCTGTAAAATGGAGAGAATAATATGTAATCAAACGGTCAGTCAAATTTACTGAGTGTTTACTGTGTGCAGAGCACTGTATTTAGCACTTGGGAGATTATAATATACCAATGTAACAAACACATTCCCTGCCCCATTTTTACCTCATAAAGGTATGGTTCGAACAACTCAGATGAAAATATAAAAACACTGAGTGAGTTTAAGAATAAACATACGCTGTTTTAATCCGAGGTGATAGGATTACATGATCATTTTCTTACCACCACTGGATTCAAATACTGCGATTGGCTCTCAGCTTTTGTTTTCAAATAGACTACAGACAGTGGTTTCAATCAATCAATCATATGTGTTCAGCACTTACTGTGTTTAGACCACTGTACTAAGTGCTTGGGAGAGTGCAGTATAACAAAGTTGGTAGACTTCCCCGCCCACAAGGAGTTTACAGTCTGGAGGGATTGATTATTTTAATTTCAATGTGAGTAAAGAGCCTATCAGCCTTTTTCCTGTCTTATAAGATTTGAGTGCCTTCCCTTCTTTTTCTGAAAGATGGTTTTCCTTTGGGGTTTTGTTAAAGTAAATTTCCACCTGTTCTTTACTCCGAAAGTTCGTAATATTGAAATGTTTGTATCAACTCCAGAACTTAGCATAGGAATTAAGCACTTAGTGAGTACCATAACTAACTAACCTGCTGAAAATCAATAAAAATCAGGCCTCAGTACACTCCCACTTGTTCTTTATTCTTAAAGTTAATGTTTGTATCAATCCCAGGGCTCAGCTTAGTGTTTGGCACACGATTAAGCTCTTAGTAAGTACCTGTTGAAAAATCAATAAAAATCTGGCTTCCATGCCATGGCAAATGGGTTTTAATACTAAGCAAAACCTCTGCCACTTGTCAGCTGTGTGACTGTGGGCAAGTCACTTCAGTTCTCTGTGCCTCAGTTACCTCATCTGTAAAATGAGGATGAAGACTGTGAGCCTCACGTGAGACAACCTGATGACCCTGTATCCCCCCCCAGCGCTTAGAACAGTGCTCGGCACATAGTAAAGCGCTTAACAAATACCAACATTATTATGATGATTATGAAAAATTCACCTAAAATCACTAAGGTGGACTTGAGAGCATGTAATGTGAAAGAAAAGAGGAGATGGTAGGATGTGAGCTGGAGGAAAGGTAGTAATGGGAATCAAAAATTTGGATGGACGGTAGTTTAGAAAATTATAGCCTTTCTGTGAGAGGAGCAGATCCCTTGGTATTTGGGTGGACTCAGTTCAGAGAGGTCAGTCAGGAGTCATAAGCAGATTGAGAAATTTCTGATAACAGCACACACCCCAAAGCAAAGCCAAACCCAAAGCATTAATCCTGTATAGCTCCCCAGGGGAAGTTTGCAGAAAGCAATGCTTATAGGTCAAAATGGGTTTTACGATAACTCTAGTAAATTCTGTCTCTTAAATTAGTTTCCATCCTGTGTGGAAATATAATAGCAGTACATTTCAGGAGTATTTTTAAAAATCGTATTGCTTAAATGCTTACTATGTGCCAGGCACGGTATTAAATTCTGGAGTAGATACAAACTAATCAGATTGTACGGAGTCCCCGTCCCACGTGGAGCTCACGGTCTTAATCCCCATTTTACAAATGACGTAACTGAGTCACGGTGAAGTTAAGTGACTTGCTCTAGGTCACATAGCAGACAAGTGGTGGAGTCAGGATTAGAACCCAGGTCCTCTGACTCCCAGTTCGTGCTCTTTCCCTGAGGGCCACACTGCTTCTCTAAGTTGTTCTCTAAAACAACCAGTTGGCTTGTTTGACTGATGGATTAATTTGGTGTTTGGTATCCCAAAACATTTCCAGTGTTTTGTCCCAGTCTTCACCCACAAGCCTGTGTGAAACCCAGAGCCTTTCTTTGCAAGGAGTTTATCATCTTGAGCAACAGAAGGCCAATCGAATAAATGTTCAACAAGTACACACATTACATATTTCCAAAATAAACATACACTCAGATGAATTCGTTTTGTGAAAAGAGAGAGGAGTCTTCAAGACACAATATTTGGGCGAAATTCCCCTCTCCTCCGAGGGAGTACCCATTGGTTTTTTGTTTTGTTTTTCCTTTCAGTGACTACCGTTACCAAATATTTCATGCTTTTGGACCACAGATCCGAACTAATGCAAATGTAGTTTTCAAACAAAGGATAAGTACATGCTGTGAGCTGGCCAACGGAGTTGGTTTAGAGCCTAAGGTTTTGACTTTCATGAGGTCCATGTAAAAAGTTTTGTAAGTTCCACGCGAGACCAACAGTGCCATGTAGTGGAAAGCTCACAGACCTGGGTTCTCCCGGCTCCGCCTGATACCTCCTGTGTGACCGTGGGCAAGTCACGTAAGTTCTCTGGGCCTCGGTTACTGCATCTGTAAAGTGGGGATTAAGACTGTGAGCCCCATGTGAGACATGCACTGTGTCCAACCTGAATAGTTTGTATTACACCAGCGCTTAGTACAGTGCCTGGTACATAGTAAGCACTTAACAGATACCATTAAAAACAACAACAACAAACCTCCCGTCCCGGAACTTAATGTTTAAGCTCAGAATTTTCTTTCTCTCCCCAGTGTTTTTTGACCAAATGCATAATTGGCATTCTGACAAAATAATGCCGAGACCTGAAAACATTGAGTGTTTGGCCAAGTTTTTTGTTTAGTTTTGTTTCGTTTTTCTGTTCCGTGGTCGGCAAATCATTTTTATGGCTCAGGTTTTCAGAAACTTTCCCAGTCTGCTCATGATGTTTCTACCTCAGAGCTTAGAACAGTGCTTGGTACCTAGTAAGTGCTTAACAAATTCCATAATAATAACCAGATTTGGCGAACATCTACTGGAGGCACTTTGGATAGGTACAAGAATATCAGATTGGACACGGTCCCTTGTCCCACCTGGGGTTCACAGTCTCGATCCCCATTTTACAGATGAGGGAACTGAGCTACAGAAAAGTGAAGTGACGTACCCAAGGTCACCCAGCAGACAAATGTATTAAGGGCTTGGGGGAGTCCAATACAGGGCCTTTGCCGTCCCCTCCCAGATCTTCTAGCTTGAATGTCGCATCCATGCTGTAGAAGCCAGCAGCAGGAGTTAAGGTGAGATAGACGGATAGAATAAAAGCAGCAGAGCAAATTAAGGTATCTGTTACCCTGGCAGAACCAGTCAGGGCCTGGGCCGGCTGAAAACCAGTCTGTGTAGGGTGTGATACTGGAAAACTGGGTCGACGCTTGAATCGCAACTTGGAGGGGCAAGCGGGAAAGACAGGAAAAGGGGTCACGGGACATATGGGAGCACTGGGGGTGTGGGGAAAAAGAAGTTGGAGGACAGTGGAGGAGTCCTCAAGTAGTTGTTTTTGTTGGTATTCATTCATTCATTCATTCATTCAATAGTATTTATTGAGCGCTTACTATGTGCAGAGCACTGTACTAAGCGCTTGGAATGAACAAGTCGGCAACAGATAGAGACAGTCCCTGCCGTTACTGTCCACAGAGTTTCGTACAGTGCCCCGAACACAGTAAGTACTCAAGAAATGTGATTGATTCCTAAAGCGGCCCTTTGTCATCTGATGGTGAAGGGGACAGAGAAGAGCGAGTTGATATGGGCAACTGGGGAGAGAAGCGGCGTGGCCTAATGGAAAGAGCTTGGTCCTGGGAGTCAGAGGACCTGGGTTCCAATCCTGGCTCCACCACTCGCCTGATGTGTGACGTGGGACGAGTCACATCACGTCTCGGCACCTCAGATTCCTCATTTGCAGAATGGAAATGAGATGGAATGTGTGCCCCAGGTGGGACAAGGACTGTTTTGAATCTGCTTCATCTTGTATCTATCCCAGTGCTTGATGCAATTTTAACACAGAGTAAATGCTTAATCAATTGCATTTACTGAGCGCTGACTGTGTGCAGAGCACCGTAGTGTTTGGGGGAGTACAATACAGCAGAGTTGGTAGATAGGTCCTGCCTAAAAGGAACTTAACACATCCTATTATTATCATCTTAATTATTATTATTATTATTGTTACCGGGAAATTGAAGATGGGGAAGCACTGAGGGAGTGACAAGCAGTGGCATGGCCTATTGAAGACTGCATGGGCCTGGGAGCCAGAAGTCCTGGGTTCTAATCCCTGCTCTGCCACTGGCCTGCTGGGTGATCTTGACCAAGTCACTTCACTTCTCTGTGCCTCAGTTGCCTCATCTCTAAAATGGGGATTAATACTGTGAGCCCCCTGTGGGACATGAGCTGTGTCCAACTGGATTATCTTCTCTCTACTCCAGTGTTTAGAAAAGTCCTTGACACATAGTGAGCCCTTGGCCAGTGCCATAATTATGTATTATTATCACTGTTAGAAGCAGCAAGGAAAGAGTCCAAGAGTCCGGCAGAGGTGTGTCAGTACAATGTTCTGGAAGGCCCTGGCCAGTGGAAGGGCCACCCGAATCAAACTTTTTTTTTTCCCGAATGGTATTTTTTAATCCCTTACTATGTGCCAGGCACCGTACTAAGCTAATCAGGTTGGGGTAGATACAAACTAATCAGTTTGGACACAGTCCATGTCCCACCTAGGGCTCGCAGTCAAACTTGACCTTTCAGCAAGTTGGATGGTTCCTTGGGTCAATGTTTGACCTCTGTCTGCTCTTCCTAAAGCTCCCGTAAGCCTGGCTCTATCCAGCCCTTTTCCTCAGCTGCTCAATGGGGCTAAATTAAGATGGGTCCTTTGGACATTTGATGACCTTTGGACACTTGATATTCACCCCCCCCCCCCCAACCCCACAACACTTAGGAGCGTAACTTTCAATTATGTATTATAAATGCCTTATTTCTTCACATTAGTGTCTGTCTCCCCCTCCAGACTAAGCTCGTCGTGGGCAGGATACGTGGCTGCTAATTCTCTCGTACTCTCCCAAGCGCTTAGTACAGTGCTCTGCACATAGTAAGCACTCAATAAATACCATTGCTTGGGACAGGTGTGGAGTAGAGTGTGAGAGCAGGGGATGAGAGTCAGACCAGAGGAGACCTGTGGGAGTCTAAAGATAGCCAGCATTCCTGGGAATAATAATTTTGGTATTTGTTACTACCTATGGAACTCACTATATACTTACTATATGCCAAGCATTGTTAATAATAATAATAATGTTGGTATTTGTTAAGCGCTTACTATGTGCAGAGCACTGTTCTAAGCACTGGGGTAGACACAGGGGAATCAGGTTGTCCCACGTAGGGCTCACAGTCTTAATCCCCATTTTACAGATGAGGGAACTGAGGCACAGAGAAGTTAAGTGACTTGCCCACAGTCACACAGCTGACAAGTGGCAGAGCTGGGATTCGAACTCATGAGCCCTGACTCCAAAGCCCGTGCTCTTTCCACTGCGCCACGCTGCTTCTCATTGTTCTAAGCACTGGGGTATATAAAAGCTAACTAACTGATCCTTTGACTCATCTAGAGTGTGAGCCCGCGACTGGGAAGGGATCATCTCTATCTGTTGCCGAATCGTAACTTCCAAGCGCTTAGTAAAGTGCTCTGCACCCAGCGCTCAATAAATACGATGGAATGAATTGGCTACGGAGGCCCTGGGGAGAAAGGGAGGTCAGTTGGGCGGCAAACAGAAGGAACAAGATGGGAAGAGAGATAAGGAGAAAAGCCGGGAAGATACGGAACGTGAGAGAGAAGACAGAGAGGGGCAGAAGGGAAAGGAAATGACAAGGAGAACGTCAAGTAGAGGGAGTGGGATCAGGGGTGTTTTCTAGAGATCTCCAGAAAGGCGCTGCAAACCCTAAAATCCTTAAGTGATCCTTCCCCATAAGGGATAGACGAAGGCACCGTGGAGTTCCCCAGACTGTAGTTGGCAGGACTTATTCGACTCCGCCGAGTCTGTAGGGAGGGAGGATAAAATAAATACCATTGAATGAATGATTGACCCTTGGGTCTCAGAGCTTCTTTAGACAGCTCGGGAAGTCACCGTTAGCATCAGGGTGAGGTTACAGATGAAGTCCTCCAGGACTAGAAAATGAGCATTTACGTGGGCCAAAAACCAGTGAGGTAAGCAATGTAGTGTTTCAAAATGATAGTCACAACAACAACAATAGTATTTAAGTGCTTGCTATGTGTCAAGCTCAGGACTAAGTACTGGGATAAATACAAGATCAGATTGGACACGGTCTTGCCCCATATAAGGCTCACGGTTGTGAGGAGGAGAGCTAATTTAAACCCATGTTATAGATGGGGAAACTTAAAGGCAGATAAGTAAAGTGATGTGCCTAAATTGTCATTTTTTTCTGCTATGTATTTGTTAAGCACTTACTATGCATCAAACACTGTCTGATCTCTGGGGTGGGTACAAGTTAATTAGATGAGACACAGTCCCTGTCCCGCATGGGGCTCACAGTCTGTGTAAGAGAGAGAGAGAGATCGGGTATTGAATCCCTATTTTACGGTTGAGGAAACTGAGGCAGAGTCAAGTGACTGGCCCGGGATCCCAGAGCAGACAAGTGGCAGAGCTGGGATTAGAACCCATGTCCTCTGACTCCTCCAGCTCCATTCTGTTGGGCACACTGCTTCTCATTAAGCAAGTGGGACGGTGCCTAAATAACACCGTCAAATTATGTTTTCCCTCTCCGTTAACCTGCGAGTCCCCTGTGGAGGAGGAACTGTATCTGATGTGATTTTATTGCATCTACCCCAGCACTTAGCACGGTTTTCAGCACATAGTAAGTGCTTAACCAATACCAAGGAGCGGCATGTCCCAGCGGATAGAGCACAGGCCTGGGAATCAGAAGGATCCCAGCTCCGCCACTTATCCACTGTGTGACCTTGGACGGGTCACTTCACTTTTCTGGGCCTCAGTTCCCTCTTCTCTACAATGGGGATTGAGACGGTGAGCCCCAAGTGGGACGGGGACTATGTGATTACCTTGTATCTACCTCAGTGCTTAGCACAAAGATTGGCACACAGAGAAGCAGCGTGGCTTAGTGGAAATGGCAAGGGTTTGGGAGTCAGAGGGTGTGGGTTCTAACCACGGCTCTGCCACCTGTCCGCTCTGTGACCCTGGGCAAGTTACTTAACATCTCTGCGCCTCATTTACCTCATCTGTAAAATGGGGATGAAGCCTGTGAGCCCCACATGGGACAATCTGATTACCTTGTAACTACCTCAGCGCTTAGAACGGCGCGTGGCACATAGTAAGCACTTAACAAATAACCTAATTATTATTATAGTAAGCGCTTAACAAATACCATCATGATGAATCCAGCTGTGCTAAATCATTTCACGTCGCTGAGACACGAACAGGCTTTTCTGTCTAGCGGAGGCCCAGGCTGGTTATCTCAGCCCGTGACTGATTTTCAGGCGATGGTTGGGAAGTCAGCTGGGCCAAGATCCGTTCCAGTTGCTCGTTGCTACTATTAAACGGAATTCACACGTAAAAGGCACATAATTCATGGTTCTGGCTTCTACCTCAGGTTGAGGCACTATGCCTTTGGCCGGTGGGAAGTTCGTCACTGACATTCCGAAGCTGTTTCCTCCTTTCACAGATATTGAACTCCCCCTGGGAAATGAACCATTTGGGGATGGGGCCTTTTGGAAGTCACCCTTGGAATCGGTGGCTGAATTAAAGATTCTTTGGGTTGCTGAAATTCAGAAATTCCCTGAACATCCTTTTGGTTTCTATTAACTCGTTGCCAGCATCTTTTGTTCATTTATTTTTTTAATGGTACTGGTTAAGCACTTATGATGTGCCAGACTTGGTACTAAATGCTAGAGTCGCTGCCAATTGGTCAGGTTGGACACAGTCCCTGTCCCGCGAGGGGTTCACGGTCTATTTTATAGATGAGGGAACTGGGCCTCATCCCAGTGAGTCTCTTACCCAGTGTCACGCAACAGATGAGTGGCGGAGCCGGGATTGGAACCCGGGTCCTCTGACTTCCAGGCCCTTACTCTGTCCACTACGCATCACTGCTTCTCATCATCTCTTGGGAATGAACGCACAGCCCCTTGTCAGAACCGGAGCTCCACTGACTACCAACAATCCCGGGCCTCGTGTGATTCTCACGTTAAATAGTGAGAGCAGTAGGTACTTATTGAGCGCGGTTTGCAGAGCGCTGACCTAAGAGCTTGGGACAGTACAATACAAGAGAATTAGCAGATGAGTTTCCTGCCCATAACAATCTGTTGATGATGATGATGACGGTGTTTAAGCGCTTACTGTGTGCCAGGCACTGTGCTAAGTGCTGGGGTGGGTACAAGCAAATCAAGTTGGACGTGGCCCCTTTCCCATATGGGGCTCACAGTCTCAATCCCCATTTTCCAGATGAGGGAACTGAGGCACAGAGCAGCGACGTAACTTGCCCAGGGTCACACAGCAGACAAGCGGCAGAGCGGAGATTAGAACCCAAGACCTTGTGACTCGCAAGCCCGTGCCCTAACCATTACCTCATGCCGCTGTTGATCCTCTGTAGACTGTAAGGCCCTGGTGGGCAGGGATCACGTCTACCAACTCTGGTGTATTCTCCTTTCCCGAGTTGTCGGTCCAGTGCACTATACACAGTGAGTGCTCAATCAATAACACTGATTGATAGACTGATACAATGCTTCCCCAGGGTAAGGACTGTATCAATCAATTATATCGGATTCTGCCGAGCGCCCAGTACTGTGCCCGGCACGGAGTCAGTGCTCAGTAAATATGACTCCGGTTGAGTGACTATGTCTTTCTTTTGTTTTATGATATTTGTTAAATGGTTACGATGAGAAGCAATGTAGCCCAGTGGATAGAGCACAGGCCTGGGAGTCAGAAGGCCCTGGGTTCTAATCCCGGCTCCACCGCTTGTCTGATGCGTGATCTTAGGCAAGTCACTTTACTTCTCTGTGTTCATTTACCTCATCCGTAAAATGGGGATTAAGACTGTGAGTCCCACGGGGGACGTGGACTGTGTCCCATCTGATGAGCTTGTATCTACCCCTGTGCTTAGTACACGTAGTAAGTGCTCATCAAATGTCATACAAAGAACCCCGTGTCAAGCACTGTTCTGAGGGCTGGGGTAAATAGAGATAATAATAATGTTGGTATTTGTTAAGCGCTTACTATGTGCAGAACAGTGTTCCAAGCGCTGGGGGAGAGACAGGGTCATCAGGTCGTCCCACGTGAGGCGCACAGTTAATCCCCATTTTACCGATGGGGTAACAGAGGCACAGAGAAGTGAAGCGACTTGCCCACAGTCACCCAGCTGACAAGTGGCAGAGCCGGGAGTCCAACTCATGACCTCTGACTCCGAAGTCCAGGCTCTTTCCACCGAGCCACGCTGCTTCCCATAAATATTCTAATAAATAGGGATTTATTAGGTTGGACCCAGTCGCTCTCCCACAAGGGGCTAACGGTCTAAGTAGGAGGGAGTCGGGTCTAATCCTTATTTTACAGTTGAGAAAACTGAAGCACAGAGAATTTGTGAGCTGCCCAAGGTCACACAGCAAGCAGTTGATAGAGCCAGGATTAAAATCCAGGTCCTCTGACTCCCTGGCCCGGGCTCTTTCCACTCGAGCCCACAGCTTCTCTATCAAACTCTATTGCTCAGCCTCCGAATTCAAGTCTGTCAGTCTTCAATAACCCAAGTAAACTCCCATAGGATGTCTTGGGAAAGTTCCCTTTAACGCCCCTGGTTTACTTAAAGGTTCTGAGCATGGCCTAGTTGAAAGAAGATAGGCCTGGGAATCTGAGGACCTGGGTTCTAACCCCCGTTTTGCCAGTTGCTTGCTTTGTGACCTTGGGCAAGTCACTTTACTTCTCTGTGCCTCAGTTACCTCATCTGTAAAATAGGGATTAAGACTGTGAGTCCCACGTGGGGCAGGGACTCTGTCCAACCTGATTAGCTTGCATGTACCCCAGTACAGTGCCTGGCACGCAGTAGGCACTTAACAAATAGCATTTGGAAAAAAAAGGGGGTTTAGGCCCCTTAAGCCCTTACATCCAAAAGGAAGGGAATTCATCGGGGAGTGGACATAGAGGCTTCATCTCTCCAGCCACAGATACCTTCAGTCAATGACTTGTATTTATTGAGAGCTTACTACGTGCAGAGAACTGTACTACATGCTTGGGAGAGTAAAATACAACAGACCCATTCCCCGCCCAGAAGATTCGTTTTCAGACTCTTTTGCCCTCCCACCCCCAACCTAAAATTATTATTTGAGTACCTGTCTCCCCCGCTAGATTGTAAGCTCCTTGAGGACTAACTCTCTGATACTCTCCCAGCGCTTAGTACAGTGCTCGGCACCAAGCACTCAATAAATAACTACCGTTGGATCGACCGATCCAAAGGTTTTAACACTGATGCTGCAGTCCTTCAATTCTCGACTTTGCCCGGATCCCAGAAGCACCATTTTGAAACAGGTGAACAAGACTTGCTTTGGGTTTTTATAATCGAGGCAGAGAGGTAAATAAAATAAAATCTGGTTCTTGATTAACAACATCCCGTCAGCTGCCTGGGAGTAGAAGTCATTCAAGATTTTGCAGCTAGGATACAGTTATTTCTACTAGCAACATAATACGGTACCCAGCAATCGATTGCTGAGGTTCCTTACAGGGCTAACTCTGATCTCTATGCTAAAGAGTGAGGTGTTCCCTTGAAATGCTAGTAGCTCCACCGATTAATGTTGTGTGTTCTGCCATTCACTTAGGCTACAAGCTCTCTGAGAGAGAGAAAGCATGTGAATGTTTTCACTAAGCATAAAAAGGGAAGCTTATTTTGAACAGGGAATGTGTCTATATGTACATTGCTCTGCACCCAGTAAACGCTCGGTAAATGCCGTTGAATGAATGAATTCGATAGCTAAGGCAGAGGATAATTTTAGAGCATGGCTCGTATTTGTAGAAATACGATACTTGATTATTGCCACAGCTTCATAAAGCCTGGTAGTAATCTGAGGGTTAATAGCAATGACTATTCTTAATCCGTGCTTTGGGCTAATTCTTTGCCATTAATCTTACGGAAGAGCCTTATAGCTATCCATTCAAGATGGTCCAGTGTGAAAATCTGAAGACTTTACGGACTCTATTGATCAACCTGTGTTTTCAGCTCTTCTTAATGCTGCAAATTCTTTTCTTCTGAGATAAATCTTGCCCTGATCAGTCCATGTTGCCAGATTACTTTATACCAGGTGGAAGATATCATTTTTTCGATGGGAGAGGGAAAAAGGTAAACTTCTTCAAATTAAATACATATTTTTGTTACCTCAGAATTCAAAGCCAGTTCTCGAATCCACATCTCTCTGCAAAAGCGAAATGCAGTCTTCAAATATAATGTATTCCCTATTATTCATCTGGGAAGACTCAGCTATTTCAATGTAACCCAATATGCCTCTGGCACTAGGCTTCCCTGGTCTGTCAGGAATAGATGATGTCTTCGAAATTCCTTCCGGCTGTGGGTTCCGAGTTGGCTCTGAACATTGCCTTTGTCATTCGGTGGCCTATAGTTCTTGAAGTATCAATTACGCCCAGAAGCTATTACGTTCACCGAGGTTCTATTTTCAGACCTGGGTGGACTGACGGAGATTAATATTAGCGCTAGTTGGGGATCGCTTATCCCTTTCGTGACATTTCTTCAGGAAAGATTGCTTTCAAAGCACTTCCACCGGCCCTTTTTCAGGGGATAGAGGCAGGCGGTGGATCGTGTATCATTTGTATGGTGATGAAAGGAAATCTGCTACTTCTGTTGCACTGCACTCTCTCTAGTGCTCAGTCCAGTGCTCTACACACAGTAAGCACTCAGTAAGTACAATCGGTTGATTGTTTCGTTGGTGGAGCTGCTCCTGGCTGCATTCACTATGGCCTGTCGCTTTACCTCGGGCGAGAGTCCAGCCCACAGTCACAGCTGCATTGATTCAGAGCCTCTGCAATACCGGCAGCAGCAGCAGTTAGGGAACTCCTACTTTGCGTAAAACACTGTGCTCAGTGAGTCACTTAATTCAGGGTACTTACAGAACACTTATTTTGTGCAAAGTCCTGTACTGAGCACTTGGGAAAGAACAATACGGTCGGTAGACGCGATCCTTGTACTGGCCGCCTGCTGTGTGCAGAGCACCGTACTGAGCAGCTAATGTGTTTGTCCGTTAACCATATTTACTGAGCGCACACGGTGTGCAGGGCACTGTACTGAGTGCTTCAGAGAGTACAACAATAAACAGACTCATTCCCTGCCCGCAGTGAGCTTACAGTAAAGAGCTGGGGGCGAGACAGACAGTAATATAAATAAACTACAGATATGTACATAAGTGCTTTGGGTGTGGGAGGGGGATGAATTAAGAGACCAAGTCACGGTGATGCAGGAGGAAAGGGGGGCTTAGGCAAGGCCTCTTGGAGGGGATGTGCCTTCGGTAAGGCTTAGAAATGGGGGAGAGTAAATGTCTGTTGGATATAAGAAGGGCTACGGCATTCCAGGCATTCCATGAGTGAGAGGTCTGTGGCAGGATAGAGGAGATGGAGCTACAGTGAGAAGGTTGTCATTAGAGGAGTGAAGTGTGCAGGCTAGGTAGAGTAGTGAGGTGAGGTAGGAGGGGGCAAGGTGATTGAGTGCTTTAAAGCCAATAGTGAGGGGTTTCTGTTTGATGCCGAGGTGGGCGGGGAACCACCGGAGATGCTGAATGCCGTGTTCACAACACTGTGCTGGGTGCTCACTGTTTGCAGACCGCTGGGCAGGCTGCCTACTCTCTGCACAGCACTCTACTGGACACCAGTTGGGTGTAAAGCACTCTCTTAGGTGCTCCAGATCATAAAATAATAGAAGGTGTGGTTCCTGCCCTTAATCAGTACATCAGTAGTATTTTTTGAGTACTTACTGTGCGCAGAGCACTGTACTAAGTGCTTGGGAGACTACAGTATTAACAGTACGGCAGACACATCCCCTGCCCACAGCGATCTGACAGTTGAGAGTAGAAGATATGATTCTTGCCCTCAGTCAGTGGTATTTATTGAGCACTTACTATGTGCAGAGTCCTGAACTAAGCACTTGGGAGAGGACAATACAACTGAATTAGAATTAGTTCCCGGCCCGTAACGAGCTAAAAGTAACAGAGTTGGTAGACATGTCCAAGGAGGTTACATTCCACGGGGGCAGATGGGCAGAGAATGGGGATGAAAGGAAAAATCAGATGAAGTTCCAAGTGTAGTTGATGGGCTGAGGTGATGGACCAAGGTGAGGACTCGTCAGCAAATGTTCCACGGAGAAGGTGTCCCTCATGGGAAGGATTTTTGTTGGGTGGATTCGAGAGAGGAAAGGATTCTGTGTCCTTTGGAATTCCCATTCCTTCGCATCCTCAGAGACCAGGATGGTTTCGAGTCTGCTAAGGTGTCCGGTCAGCAGAAAGTCTCCTAAAATAAAAAAATGGGATCGTCTCCTGCCTCGTGCACGGCCCTGAGAAGAGCCGAAGGGTTTTAGCCACGGTGATTATTTCCCCAAATCTAGGCCCTTGAGTGGCCTTGTATCCTCCAGTTCCAGGAGTCTCAAGGGAGAGAGACTCATTGCTGCTGGCCTACTTTGAGAACATTCAGACTATTTGGTAAAGCCTCAATCTTGCCTCCACAGTTCGCTCCTTGGGGTCCCAGGGAGGAAGCGGGAGCCGAGTTTCCCTCAAGGCATGGAGATGTATTGGTGACAGCTGAGTGTCAGCTGGAGAACTCCTTCCCTCCTCTGCTCCATGACGGGGAGGCGGCGGGGATTGGGAAGGGTACCTGAGGCCTCAAGGCCCCGTGGGAACCGTAGATCTGGGCAGGTTGTTGAGCATGTGCATAGGAAGGCTACGCTAAGTCACGGGCCTAAGCCCGAGGCCCTGCCATAGACCAATGGGATCTGGGAATTGTTGTGTGGAGCAGCGTTCTAGCACCCCACGCAAACTCCCTTAAATCTAGGGACTACCATGTTCCAGTGGGATTTGCCCGTGGCTTCTCCCCTCCCAGCCTGTAATCTCTGAGGTCTTGTCCCCTTCATGTCAGAATTGGAAGAGCAAAATCATGTGCCTGAGGTCAGTGAGTTATGGTGGACTTCACTGAGGAGCAAAGAGACTTGGAGATGCAAACCCAGTGCCCGTTTCTCTTGCTACTACTTCTCCCCTAACACCGGGCCCGAGAAAAGGTCCACAGCAGACATTTTTCCCAAGCGGGGGTACGAGACGCTGTTGAATAGCTAATCATTGGGTAAGGGAATTGCCCTCTTCTCAGTAACTCCAGGGTACACATGAGGCCTATGGTTAGCCAGGCTGGCGAAAATCATATTATTACAGTGGGGCATTCATAATAATAATAATGTCGGTATTTGTTAAGCGCTTACTATGTGCAGAGCACCGTTCTAAGCGCTGGGGTAGACACCGGGGAATCAGGTTGTCCCACGTGGGGCTCACAGTCTTCATCCCCATTTTACAGATGAGGTAACTGAGGCACAGAGAAGTTAAGTGACTCGCCCAAAGTCCCACAGCTGCCAAGTGGCAGAGCGGGGATTGGAACCCATGACCTCTGACTCCAAAGCCCGGGCTCTTCCCGCTGAGCCACGCTGCTTCTCATAAGGCACCTTTAAAATAATATGATCTTTGCCAGCTTGTTAACGCAAAGGCCTTGTATCATTTTTATGGGTTACTTTGCCAGTGGTTAGTTGTGTTTTCTTAACATGATTTTATTCATTTTTAATGGCATTTATCAAGCGCTTACTATGTACCAGCCACTGTACTAAGCTCTGGAGTAGGTACAAGCTAATCAGGTGGGACACGGTCTGTGTCCCACTTCGGGCTCACAGTCTTAATCCCCGTTTTAGAGATGAGGTAACCGCAGTACCAAGACGTTAAGTTACTTGCCCAAGGTCACACAGCAGGCAAGTGGCAGAGCTGTTTTAGAACCCAGGACCTCCTGACTCCCAGGCCAGCGCTCTATCTACTAGGCCATGCTGCTTCTCTTACTTATTTGAAAGGTTCAAAAAAGGCTGGGTGACTTAACGAGGGTGAATTACATAACCCTTTGTAAGATAAAGAGTGGAGTTTGGTTTTATCGTGATTTATTTACAAAAGCTTCTCCAGTGCCAAATCCGGTGGCTTTTGAATCACTGGAAATTAGCAAGCCCTTTTTTAGTCTGAGATGCTAGGGTTTGACTGTTCAGCTTTGATCCTGAACTCTGAAAGTAAACCATACTGTGGCGTTTTCTTGCTTCCAGACGTATTATCCAGCTTGACTCTTCGTGGCAGTCCGGTGGATAAGCTGACACTTTGGCTTCCCCTGCATCTGCTTCGGTTTTCTTTCAATCTGCTCAATCAGTGGTATTAGCACTTAGTGTGCGCAGAGCACTGTACTAAGCACCTGGGAGAGTACAGAGACGCGGCATAGCTCAGTGGAAAGAGCCCGGGCTTGGGAGTCAGAGGTCATGGGTTCGAATCCCTGCTCTGCCACTTGGCAGCTGTGTGACTGTGGGCAAGTCACTTAACCTCTCTGTGCCTCGGTCACCTCATCCGTAAAATGGGGATTAAGACTGTGAGCCTCCTGTGGGACCAACCGATTCCCCTGTATCTACCCCAGCGCTTAGAACAGTGCTCTGCACATAGGAAGCGCTTAACAAATACCAACATTATTATTATTATTATTACAGTACAACAGAGTTGGTAGACATCAATCAGTGGCACTTATTGAGCACTTACTGTGTGCAGAGCACTGTACTAAGTGCTTGGGAGAGTACGTTATAACAGAACTAGCAGACAGGTTCCCTGCCTAAAACAAGCTTACAGTCTAGAATGGGAGAAAGGCATTGATAAAAAATAAATAAATTATGGAGATGTACATAAGCGCTGTGCAGAGGAGAGTGGGGTGAATACCAAGTGCCCAAAGAGCACAGAACCAAGTGCGTGGATGACACAGGAGGGAGAGGGAATCGAGGAAAAGAGGAATTAATCAGAGAATAATTCTGGGAGGAGATATGACCTTGATAAGGCTTTGAAGGTGGGAAGAGTGGTGATCTGACTTATATGGAGGGGGAGGGAGTTCCAGGCTAGGGGGAGGACAGGGAAAGCGGTCAGCGACGTGAGAGATGAGATCAGGGCTGAGAGAGAAATCTGGCACTTCATTCATTCATTCAATAGTATTTATTGAGCGCTTACTATGTGCGGAGCACTGTACTAAGCGCTCGGAATGGACGAATCGGCAACAGATAGAGTCGGTCCCTGCCCTCTGACGGGCTTACGGTCTAATCGGGGGAGACGGACAGACGAGAACGATAGCAATAAATAGAGTCAAGGGGAAGAACATCTCCTAAAAACAATGGCAAATAAATAGAATCAGGATGATGTACATCTCATTAAACAAAATAAATAGGGTGATGAAGATATATACAGTTGACACTTGAATAAAGGGTGCGGAGTGAGGCAAAATCTATAGGGAGATGTAGCAGGCTGCCCAGGGGATCCATCCAAGCAGAGTCAATCGGTGATATTTATTGAGCACTTGGGGCACTGAGTGCTCTAAGCACTGCACTAAGCACTCACTGCACTACGTTCTGGGCCGAGCACGGTACTGTTGGTGACATGAACCCTGACCTCAAGGAGCTTTCAGCAGTCTAGTTCACAATCTAAACCCCAGCTGAGATTGTTTTAATGAGATGTTCTTCCCCTCCATTCTATTTATTACCATTGTTCTAGTCTGTCCGTCTCCCCCCATTAGACCTTGAGCCCGTCAGAGGGCAGGGACTGTCTCTATCTGTTACCGATTTGTACCTTCCAAGCGCTTAGTACAGTGCTCTGCACATAGTAAGCGCTCAATAAGAATGAAAATACAGCCCACTGTTGGTATTCTGTGAACTGCATCTTCCCTTCTTCCCCGTCCCAGCCACTTCCCTGCCTGGTGTGGGACTCCACACCAGACTGGGCTGGTATTGTTCTGTTGCTCAGAAGCAGTGTGGCTTAGTGGAAAGAGCCCGGGCTTGCGAGTCAGAGGACATGGGTTCTAATCCCGGCTCCGCCACTTGTCTGCTGTGTGGCCTAGGGCAAGGCACTTAACTTCTCTGGGCCTCAGTTACCTCATCTAGAAAATGGGGATTAAGACCGTGAGCCCCATGTGGGTCAATCTGATTACCTCAGTGCTCAGAACAGTGCTTGTGCTTAACTAATGCCATAATTATTATTATTACACTGCTCTGCACACAGTAAGTGCTCAATAAATACGACTGACTGCTCAGGAGAGCAGCAATCAGTGGTATTTATGGAGTGCTAACTGTGTGCAGAGCACTGTACTATGCGCTTGGGAGAGAATAATATAACAGAGGGGGTAGAAATGTTCCCAGCCCTTGATGAGCTTATTGTTAAAGGGAATAACAGGGTAGCATTTGGGATGAAGAGGAAAGGAAAGATTTTAGTGATGTCATGAAGGTCGAAGAGACAACAGGGTAGCGGGGAAGTCTCCTTCAAGCGAGTACAACTTCAGCCCACAGGATGCTGATGAGAGATTGAGGTTCGGGGGGCCAACAGGTTCCCAGAGGTACCCGTTTGGTCTGAACACTCGGGCCCCCCTTCCAAGGGGACCAGACTCCAACGTGGTCCTGGCGTCAGTCTCTTTCCTGAGAATATTTTCAACATCAGGGAGACCCTGGAGATACCTCCGAGATCTCTCTGGAGGTGCCAGGCATCAGTGAAGCAGCATGGCCTAGTGGACAGAGCATGTGCCTGGAAGTTGGAAGGACCTGGGTTCTCCTCCTGGCTCTGCCATTCGTCTGCTGTGTGACCCTGTGCAAGTCACTTCACTTCCCCTCTGTAAAATGGGGATTCATTACCTGTTCTCCCTTCTACTTACAACGTGAACCCCAGGTGGGACCTGATGATCTCGTTTCTACCCCAGTGCTTAGTATACCGCCTGGCACATAGTAAGTGCTCAACAACATTATTATTATTATTTATTATTAATAAAAGATAGGTCGAGGGACACCAGATGCCAATCTGTTTGCTTGGCTCACTGATGGCAGTCCTAGGAGGTGTGCTGGCACACAATATCCAACACCCAGTTTTTCCTTAAATCCTCAAGTTTTTTCTGCTGCTACAGTTGCTCTTTTCTGTCATTTTTTCCGGTTCCCTGGTTTCTGTGCCATGCTGTCAGATGATCCTCATTTCAGGGCTGTGTCCGTATTCAAGATCAAAAGTTGCCCCGCCGAAATCGTCAAACTGTGCAGCCCCTAATATTATAATCATTATTACTGCTGCATCTGTTAAGGTCTTACTTGCTTACTATGTGTCAGTCACAGTTCTGAGCACTGGGGTAGCTATAGTTAATAAGGTTGGGCACAGTTCCTGTCCCCTATGGGGCTCAGGGTCTTAATAGGAGGGGAAACAGGTATTTAATTCCCATTTTACAGTTGAGGAAACTAAGGCACAGAGAAGTGAAGTACTTGCCCAAGGTCACACAGCGGACAGCTGGCAGAGCCAGGATTAGAACCCAGGTCCTCTAACTCCCAGCCCCTTGCTCTTTCTCTTGCTGCTTCTCCCGTGTCCATTGGAATAAAGCACTTTAAAATGATGAGCCCCTAGTAGAAGCCCCTCTTTGGAGACCTTTATTTGGCTTCAACTAGTTGATGAATGGTACTCTGCCAAGCACTTTGTACAGTGCTCTGCACATAGACTGTGAGCCTGTTGTTGGGTAGGGATTGTCTCCGTCTGCTGCCGAATTGTACTTTGCAAGCGCTTAGTACAGTGTTCTGCGCTCAGTAAGCGCTCAATAAATACCACTGAATGAATGCATGTTTCGGTGCTCGATGAATACCATGGATGATGATGTTAGAGGAAGGGATGAAGTTTTTCTAGAGTTAATGTTTCGTGTTTCTGTCTGATTATGCATCTTGTTTTCACAGTTTGATCTTGTGTGCTTCAATTCCTGGATGCTAGACTTAACACAGGCCATCTTGAATCTGGGGTTTCTGGTCGGAGCTTTTACTCTCGGCTACGCAGCAGATAGGTAAGTGGGCAGAAGAGCTAATTTTAAGCTCACTAACAAAAACCTTCAATTAAAACATAAAAAAAGGAATGAATTGAAAGAGATGAAGTGATTTCACTTGAGGTTAGAGAAGAATGCCTCAGTTTCTCAAGTGTGAACTGGAAAGTCAATATGTATTCTCCTCCCTACTTAGATTGTGAACCCCATGTGGGATAGGGACTGTGTCCTAACTAATTCTTCTGTACCTACTACAGTGTTGAACACATAGTAAGCACTTAAGAGAGACCTTAATTTAGTAATCATGGCTCATTTCGACCTTTAAGGAGGGATCCTCAACTTACTTCTCTCCAAAATAAGACTTCTCATTTCTTCAAGCACACATCATTATTATTTATTATTGGTTATGGAATTTGCTAAGCCCTTACTGTGTGCCAGGCTAAGCGCTGGGGTAGGTACAAGCTAATCAGGTTGGACACAGCCCATGTCCCACCTGGGACTCACAGTCTTAATCCCCATTTTACTGATGAGGTAACTGAGTCCCAGAGAAGTGAAGGGACTTGCCCAAAGTCACACAGCAAACAAGTGGCGGAGCTGGCATTAGAACCCAGGTCCTTCTGACTTCCAGGCCTATGCTCTATCTGCTAGGCCACACTGCTTTTTTCACTAGTGAGTCTGAGGCTCTTCGCCTTTAGGGTTTGTAAACCAAATCGCTTGTCTTCACTAGGCTAACCGATCCGGGTTCTCTTGAGACCGGACAACTGCTCAGAGCAATGTTCCTCCCCAAATCTCCAGGGCTTTGTGCCTAAGCACAAATTCCATGAAAAGCTTTGAATGGTCAGAAGTCAAGCTATGTAAACCAGTGAACTGAAAAAAGTAGGTGGAAAGCAACTTGGTTGGCTATATAATCATCGTACTGGAAAAAAATCAATCTTTCCCTCAATCAGTGGTATTTATTGAATGCTTAGTATGAGCAGAGCACTGGTCTAAGCGCTTGGGAGAGAGTACAATACAAGAGAATTAGCAAGGCACTCCAGGCTGCCATTCTTTTTTATGGAATTTGAATCCACATTCAAGTTAAATAGACTTAAATGTCAGTTTGTTTCAGTGTACATTATAATCAACTCTTTTCTCCCGTATTGCCTGTTCGGGGCAGTAATAACTAAATCTTGAAGTACCAGGAGACAGGTTATTTCACCGAGGCAGATTTTGCTCTTTTGTGATTTATTTCAAATTTCCTAACATAGCTCTTATAGTAATAATAGTAATAATTGTGATCTTTGTTAAGGACTTACTATTTGCCCAGCACGGTTCTAAATGCTGGGGGAGATAGAGGATAATCAGGTATTTATAGGAATTGTAATGATAATCGAAGTATTTAAGTGTACTAAACCCTGGGGTAAATACAAGATAAGCAGGTCCCACTTGAGGCTCACAGTCCAAGTAAGAGGGGGAACAGCTCTTGTATCGCTATTTTGTAGATGAGGAAACTGAGCAGAGTGAAATTAAATGACTTAACCAAGGTCGCAGCAACAGGTAAGTGGCAGGGCCGGGATTGGTTCCTCTGACTCCCAGATTCATGGGCTTTCCACTAGGCCATGCTGTTTCGGTTCACACAGGGACTGTCTGTATCATATAATTTCAATTCATGCTAATTGTCAGCCATTATTCCCTTTAACGCTAATTGCATCTGGCATCTCACAGAGGCCTAAAAAAAGTCCTTTTGAAAGAATGCTCTAGTATCACCCGCTCCTTTGCTTCGAGCAAACGATTAGGGGTAGGAGAAGGTCTCGAGAGGAAGGGGGAAAAGAAAAGAAAGAGTGTGAAACAAGAAAATGGCTCCTTGCCTCAACTGGCAGCTTCTCAATTCCCTTATCCTTCTGCCGTCTGTCTGTTCTGCCAAAGACCAGATAGACTGCCAACAGCAATCAGTTACTCTGCCAAAGCGGATCAGCTGAGCAGCAAGAGGGTTTGAGCCATTCAAACCCGGGAGGAAAAGAACAATCCCATTAACCTGAGCTGACACTGACATTATAAACAATGAGCCCTGAAGGCCCCACCCTTACGGACTCATCTGTGACTCTCGCTAAGCGACAATTTTGTTGGACCCCCATGCTCTTTAGGAAATGGGTCCATCACACATCTTGTCCCGATGGGCCTGGTTCTGACCGGTGCTGTGGAAGGAGGTGGAGAGGTCTACATGCCGTTCTTCCCAAACGTTCACATAACCTCAAAATATATCCCGGCCATCTTCCTGGAACGACTTAGCAACACTGCCGCCCAGCCCGGCAGCTGATATTTAGTCACACGGGGAAAACTGCCAAGTAGCCAGTGACAGTGATAAGAAAGGAAGTCCATTTGCAAAGTCCATTTACCATACAGAGCAGTGAGTCAAAAGTGTAGCTAATTAGCTTTGGCTTAATCCTTCCATCAGCCTAATAACTTGCAACGGGACATTTTACTTTTACTTCTCGGTGTAAGTAGCTTTCAATTAGCCTGATGTTCTTTGCTTAGGGAATTAAAACCGAGGACCATAAAACAATTGGCTTAAACAGTCTTAACTTTCAGCCTACAGCTAAGAAGCGGAATAATCAGTAATAGTATTTATTCTGTGCCTCTTGTGTGCAAAGCACTGTACTGAGAGCTGGGAAGAGTACATGGATGAGAATTAGACACAGTTCCCCAAACACACCAGGGTTTTACAGGGAGCCGATTGGCGACTGACACCTGAGGAAAGGTGAAAAGAAAAAAAGCAGAGAAACAACATGAAAAGAGAACAACAGGAAAAAAATATGCTAAAAGCCTCAGAACAGGCTGGCTTAGGGAGCACCTCACCACACTCAGACAGGCAGGGCTACCATTTGTTCTCAGCTGTTTCACCGGAGAGGAGAGGGTGAGAAATACAGGCTCCCTCTTGTCTTCCGTTTGGTCCCTCTGTGCTCGCTGGAAATAGTTTAAGAACGTTTAAGGGACTTAAACCAGCCCCTGTAAAGGAAAGCAAACTGCTTTAAGCACTCACAGCCCTGAAATTGTATTTTAGAAATCTATGAAAACTGTGTAAGGTAAGTAAAAGGTAATTTACAAAAATGCTAGTGGTTTTTGAGAAAAATGAGTTGGAGCTTAAAGGAATATGACTTCAGATTTTTTTAAAAAAAAGAGTATTGCATCATCCCTAAAGCCTATTCTGTTGGGACTTGTTTGCTATAAAATCAGAGGCAGTATGGCCTGGTGGAAAGAGCACCGGCCTGGGAGTCCGAGGACCTGGGTTCTAAAGGCGGCTCTGCCATTTACTTGATGGGTGACCTTAGGCAAGTCACTTAATTGGGCCTCAGTTGCCTCATCTGGACAATGGGCATTAAGCCTGTGAGGCCTCTGTGGGACGGGGACTGTGTTCAAGCTGATTATCTTGTACTTGCCCCAGGGCTTAGTACAGTACCTGGGGCATAGTAAGTGCTCAACAGATACCATTGAAAGTATCAGTTCCAGTGTGTTTATCTGTTATGGCAACTCATTTCGTATTTCCAGAAGGATTTATTTTTGTAAGTTTATGTCTATTTTAGGAAACTGTCATGCTATCTTTTATGAATATTCCCCTATTCCACAGAACATTTTGAAGTGATCTTTCTTTCTCTCTGTAAAGGTATGGCAGAACAATCATTTATCTAATATCCTGCTTTGGTGTAGGAGTAAGTGGTTTGGTTGTGGCATTTGCACCAAACTTTCCCGTGTTTGTGGTCTTCCGCTTCGTACAAGGCGTATTCGGAAAGGGAACATGGATGACAAGCTATGTGATTGGTAAGAAATGCAATTTTCTACTCTTCCACGTGTGGATGGAGGGGGCGGGGGCGTTGGCAAGGAAACCCCTGACGGGACGGAAAGTCCTTCCCGGTCAAACAGGTTAAGAGTTCCTCGGAATTTGCGGTATCTTTTCGGCGAGATCCACCATCTAAAATGTAGCGTGCGCTTTGCGTTTCTCTGTCTTCCTACTACATAGCAGGACGTAAGGCTAGAGTGGCTGAAAGTAATCGCTTTTCATAAGAGCCAAATGCATGTCTCGACAAAGAGTTTTTCATTACTTGGGGTTTTACTGGACAGAAAATCAAACTCATATATAGGTTGTTCCTATAGCAGGGAAATCATATGGCAATTTGAAAAAAAAAAACCCCAAAAAACCACGTGGAAAGGCTGCAGCCGCGTAGCCGATTTGCCTGTTCCTTTAATATGGCCTCGGGGATATTGGGCTCATTTCAATCCAGCGAAAGAAGAGAAGTTGGCATTTTTTCAAGGAATTAAGCTGTCTAGCCAAACCTAAGTTGGGCTCAAGGGGGGCATGGTAGTTATCCGGGGCGCCTCGTTTAGTCATTCGGTGATATTTATTGAGAAATGACTGTGTGCCGAGCCCTGCTCGGAGCCTTTGGGAGAGTACGATATAACAGAGTCGGTAGGCTCATTCCCCGCCCACAGTGAAGCAGGTTGCTTTCCAGCGCTTAGTACAGTGCTTCGCACACAGTAAGCGTGTAAATATTATTATTATTTGGGTGTCTCTCCTGATTGGCCAGGGCAGCGGCATAACCTACTGAATTGGAATATTCTAATCTTGCCTTCCGCCCTCGGGATCCCTCACACCTCATCACCTTCCAGGCAGTAGTCTCCCAGGGAATAATGGCACAGGGATGGAGCCAGAGAAAGCAGGAAATGGCCTCCTTTGATCCGGATTTCCTGCCGGAATTGGGGTGCCCCGGGGCAGCTTGAGTAAGATGAAGCTTCTGCTGGGTGATCCTTGGGGGAAGAGCTGTGTCGAGTCAAGCCGGGCAACCCAAGGGGGAGTTAGGAGCTAAGCAACAATATTAATGGGACTTGTTAAGCGCTTACCGTGTGCCAAGCAGTGTTCTAAGCGCTGGCGTTAGATACAAGCTAATCACGTTGGACACGGTCCCTGTCCCACATGGCTCACATTCTAATCCGATGAGGTAACTAAGGCACAGAATGTTAAGTGACTTGCCGAGGTCACACGGCAGACGTCAGACCGAGTCGGAATTAGAACCCAGGTCCTTCTCACTCCCAGGCCCCCGGTCTATCCACTAAGCCTCACTGCTCCTCAAGTTGACCACGGAGCTAATCATGGGTGAAAACAGAGGTTTCTGTGGAAAGGTTTACTGGAGAAGAAAGCCAGTACCTTGCAGGCGGGATCACAGTGTGTTTTTCTTATTAAGTTGGCAAATATAAGCCCTATGGATTGGCCTCTGGAATTAGAATGTTGAACGTTGCAGTTGTTGGCAAATTAAACAATGCGGTTGCTAAGACTAAAGGCTTATGGGTCAAATGGGGTTAGGATGCCCGACTTCAGTCCCAACTGGTAAAGTTTGCCCATGTTTGGGATGGTCAGAAACCTGCATGCTATGCTGCTACTCAGCTCCAGAAGTATGAAATAGAAAACAGGGTATCATTCATTTTGGCTCAACTTGAAATCTTTCAGCTTGCTATTTTAGAGCGGGCTCAGATGAGTCTAGAAAAAAATTGATGAGAACTTCTCTTTCAAATAGGTTACGGGCCCTCTTCACTAACTGCTCAGTCACTTGGTCACAATGAAGGGTGATGCAAAAAAAATTGGGAGACAGTGGGCGGGGAAAAAGAGAATCACTGCCTCAGGGTCTTAATGGCAGCTGGAGAGAGCGGGATGGTATTTGCAGGGGGTACCAGGAATGAAGGGAATTTCCCCGCTTCCTCCGCAAATCTTGGCCTAATGGAAAAAGCACAGGCCTGGGAGTTAGAAGGACCTGGGTTCTAATCCCAGTTTTGTCACTTGTCTGCTGTGTGACCTTGGTCAAGACTCTTCACGTCTCTGTACCCCAGCTCGTCTGTGAAATGGAGAATAAGGTTGTGAGCCCCATGTGGGACAGGAGCCATGTCCCTCCTGATTAGCTTAGATCTACCCTGGTGCTTAGTACAGTGCTTGGCACAGGGTAAGTGCTTATTAAATACAACAATAATAATAATAATAATTGTGGTATTTGTTGAGCCTTATGTGCCAGGCACTGTACTAAGCGCAGAGGTTGGATACAAGCAAATCAGAGTGGGGATTAGACTCCCAGGCCTTTGCTCTCCTGGCTCAGCCACTTGTCTGCTGGGTGACCTTGAGCAAGTCACTTTACTTCTCTGTGCCTCAGTAACCTCATCTGTAAAATGGGGATTGAGACTGTGAGCCCCAAATGGGACAGGGGCTGTGTCCCACCCGATTTGCTTGTATCCACCCCAGTGCTTAGTACAGTGTCTGGCACAGATTAAGCGTTTAACAAATACCATTATTGTTATTACTATTATCATTAGAGGAAAGAGCACAGACTTGAGAGTCACAGGACACAGGTTCTAATCCCGGCTCCTCCGCTTGTCTGCTGTGTAACCTTGGGCAAGTCACTTAACTTCTCTGGGCCTCAGCGACCTCATCTGTTAAACGGTGATTAAGACCGTGAGCCCCACGTGGGACAACTTGATTACCTTGTGTCTCTCCCAAAGCTTAGAAGAGCGCTTGTCACATAGTAAGTGCTTAACAAATACCGTAATTATTAGTATTATTATTACGCCAAAACCTTGATCAAAACCTCCAGAGACACTTCCCACCTAAGCTGACCTTTCACCTCTTCTCTTCCTTCCACCATCTGGTTAAGTGGGGAAGGCCTACATGTGTTAATCATGGAAATTGCCCTGATCCCCAGGCTCCCACCCAGCTTGCGTCAGATTACGTCATACGATTGGCACATATTCCCATCGAATCAGAAGTGGAGGCTAACGTTAGAGGGTCGTAAATGAACCCCTTCAACTGGTCAGAGGGAGAAAAGATAGGAGGTCCGGGCAGGCCTTTAATCCAATCAGACGACACCTTCCGCAATTCGCACCTCGGGCCAAAGCAACACTGAGCCTGAGGCATTTAGACCCCGGGCATCCACCTGATCCTGCAAGTGGAAATGCCCCCGGGGCACGAGCCAGAGTGTGAGTGATGGGAAATAGCAGGTGGGAGCCTGCTGGATCCCCAGGGAAGATGGTGTTGTCTCAAAGCTGAATGCCACGGGAGCCGAAATAGCGTATGGAGTAGTATTTGTCTGTTAAGCATTTACTATGTGCAGAGCACTGTTCTAAGCGCTGGGGTAGATACAGGGTAATCAGGTGGTCCCACATGAGGCTCACAGTCTTCACCCCCATTTTGCAGATGAGTTCACTGAGGCCCAGAGAAGTGAAGTGACTTGCCCACAGTCACACAGCTGCCAAGTGGCAGATCGGGGATTCGAACCCATGCCCTCTGACTCCCAAGCCCGGGCTCTTTCCACTGAGCCACGCTGCTTCTCTAGTAGTAGGTGTGGACGTTCAAAGATCGTGCTTGTAAAATCACGGTTTCTAAGGCAAAGCTATAGGGTGATTCAAATCTCCTTTTTATATGCATAATTGGCGAAACTTCAAGGCAGTCATATTTATAATAATACAATAACGGTATTTGTTAAGTGCTTACTGTGTGCCAAGCACGATTCTAAGCACTGGGCTAGATAGAAGGTAATCGGGTTGTCCCACGTGGGCTCACAGACTTCATCCCCATTTTACAAGTGAGGTAACTGAGGCACAGAGAAGTGAATAATAATGTTGGTATTTGTTAAGCGCTTACTATGTGCCGAGCACTGTTCTAAGCGCTGGGGTAGACACAGGGGAATCAGGTTGTCCCACGTGGGGCTCACAGTCTTAATCCCCATTTTACAGATTCAGGTTGTCCCACGTGGGGCTCACAGTCTTAATCCCCATTTTACAGATGGGGTAACTGAGGCACAGAGAAGTGAAGTGACTTGCCCGCAGTCACACAGCTGACAAGTGGCAGAGCTGGGATTCGAACTCAGGATCTCTGACTCCAAAGCCCGGGCTCTTTCCACTGAGCCACGCTGCTTCGCTAGTAGATGAGTAGAGAGGGTGGAGTTGAGAGCGGTAACCTGATCATCAATAGTGGGAAGAGAGGATAGGGAGGCAAGGTGGGGAGAGATGCTTTTGGAGAGATGGATGGGATCAAGAGAGCGGAGGTCTCTGTGAGGGAGTAATACAGATTTGCAGGGAGAGTGTGAGAGAGGAGGCAGGTGAGAAGGTTATGGTCCAAGAGAGGGATTTCAGAGTTGGTGAGGGAGGAGATAGTGCAGCGGTAGGAGATGACGAGATCGAGGGTGTGCCCGACTTGGTGAGTGGGCGAGGTGTGGTGGAGAAGGAGGTTGGCAGAGTCGAGGAGCAATAGCAGGCAGGCAGCAGAGGAGTCACCGGGTACATCCATGTGGGTGTTGAAGTCTCTGACGATCAGAGTGGGCAGAGAGAAGGAGAGAAGGAAGGTGAGAAAGGGGTCAAGGTGGTTGAAGAAGTTGGATGTGGGACCAGGAGGGCGGTAGATGATGGCTACAAGAATCTGGAGGGGGTGGTAGAGGCAAATGATATGGGCTTCAAAGGAGGGGAAGGAGAGGGAGGGGGGAGGAGGGATAGTGTGGAAGTGGCATCGGGGTGAGAGAAGGAAGCCGATGCCTCCTCCATTTCCGGTGAGTCTGGGGAAGTGGGAGGAGAAGCCTCCGCTGCAGAGAGCAGCAGAAGAGACCGTGTCTTCCGGAGTGAGCCAGGTCTCCATAAGGGCGAGGAGGAGGAGAGAGCGGGAAAGGAAAAGGTCAAGGATGAAAGGTAGTTTACCTGTAATGGAGCAGGGATTCTAAAGGCCACACTTGACAGTAGCTGTGGGTGCAGGGGAGTGAAGCGACTTACCCAAGGTCACACAGCAGACCAGTGGCCAAGCCAGGATTAGAACCCTCTGACTCCCAAGCCCGTGCTCTTTCCACTAAGCCAAGCTTGGGAGACGACAATAGAACAGACACGTTCCCTGTCCGCAGCGAGCTTACAGTCTAAAGGGAGGCAAAAGAAATACAAATTCCTTTTAGGATGGAAAAATTGGGGGTGAGAAAGTAGGTCTTCGAAAATAGGTATTTCCCAGTTCATATGGGCAGTAATTCTTCAAGATGATATCGTGGAATGGGGATGAAGATGAATGGGGACTTTTCGTTGTAGTTACACTTAAAGTGACCGGAGGAACTATTAGTTACACATTTTGTTTATCTTGATTTATTAAAACTTCATAACTTTGCTGCATTCACTATGATTTTATGAGCCAGGGAATAACAATCAGAAATTGGATAGGGTTGTAAATTAACGATAATAATAATGACTGTCGTATCCGTTTAGAAGATGACTTTGTTCTTTGCAATGTGCTAAACACTGGGATGGATGCCTGAACACCATATGATTATGATTATGACATTTGCTTACTATGCACCAAGCACTGTTCTAAGCGCTCGGTTGGTTACAAGGCAGTTGGGTTGAACACGGACCCTGTCCCCAGTGGGGCTTGCAGTTGTAATCCTCATTTTACAGTTGAGGTAACTGAGGCAGAGAGAAGTGACTTGACTTTCCCGAGGTCACACGGCAGAGACGTAACGGAGCAAGGATTAGAAAACCTGTTTGGTGACCTTGGGCGAGTCACTTCAATGCTCTGTTCCTCAT
Organism: Ornithorhynchus anatinus; assembly: GCF_004115215.2. Lineage (NCBI taxonomy): Eukaryota > Metazoa > Chordata > Mammalia > Monotremata > Ornithorhynchidae > Ornithorhynchus > Ornithorhynchus anatinus. The sequence continues at coordinate 64,175,433 of NC_041729.1, read as the reverse complement.
CTGTACTAGAGGGATAAAACCCCTGCCTTCCCTGTTTCTCAGACCGTCAACTCCAAGTAAGCCAATGATAGCCTGAACTCATTATCATTTATCTGATCCAGTTATGTGCCCCAATGCTTGGCACAAAAGTTAATGCTTAATAAAGACCCCGATAATAATAAAAAAAGGGTATTATTGTTGTTGAAAATTGGGAAATCAGGACACATCTACTGACTGTGTGATTCCCTTTCCTCTTGACGACCGTGAAAGTGGGGGCCAGGGAAGAGGGGAGGAGTACAAGATGACAGTATTCCTGGTCAGCCATTTTACACTCCCAAAAGGCCATGGGCCTAAACAGAGTATTCCCTAAATGCGTCGTCCTGGACTCGGAAGGGCAAAAATGTGAATTGAGAGAAGGCGGCCTGTGGTCCGAATCAAGTGGACAGCCCAGTTTATTGGGATACTTGACTATTTTTCTAAAATTATCCAGGAGAGTCTACAAATATAAAAGACTGTCCTGGCTAAACCCGGATGCTTTATGGTCAACCTAAGACAATATGATAATAATACTTTCGCACCGGGGAAGTAAATGTGGAACCCTGTTGGAAAAGCAGCGTACCCTAGTGGATATAACCCGGGCCGGGGAGTCAGAAGGACCTGGGTTCTAGTCCCATGTGTCCCCTGTGTGACTTTGGGTGAGTCGCTTAACTTCTCTGTGCCTCAGTTACCTCACCTGTAAAATGGGGATTTAGATTGTGAACCTCCTGGGAGGCAGGGGCTGTGTCTAACCTAATTATCTTCTAAACACCTCAGCACCTGGTACATAGTAAACGCTTCACAGATACCACTGAAGAGTTACTGAAGCTTACAAGGTAAAGTTCAAAACATGTAGAACATTGAGTCTCTTGCCTTTCCTTTACTTCTTTTCCCGTTGTTCTCTTTCAGTGATGGAAATCGTTGGCTCCAAACAGAGGAGGATTGTGGGAATCGTGATTCAGATGTTCTTCACCCTTGGGATTATAATTCTTCCTGGGATTGCTTACCTGATTCCCAAGTGGCAAGGAATCCAGCTGGCCATCACCCTGCCCAACTTTCTCTTCCTCCTGTATTACTGGTAATACGATCATGCTCGCTTTGGTATTTACTGACTGGGTTTAACAGTACGGCGTTCTCGGAGTCCGAGGAGTTTTTTCTGAATTCTTCAAGACCCTGTTTGCTTTGGAACCTTGGGCACCAGCGGGGAATATTTCGGTTGGTCAGTCCCGACGGGCAGTTTTTTCTCTAGTCATTTTAGCCTCACTGCTGTGGCCCGGGATGAGGTTTTCTGAACATTTCTAGCAGCAGAAAAAGATAACTCCTCTTAAAACAGCCATCTGAGTAATGGCCCTCAAGAACTCTGGCTTCTGAGCCTTTTCGTTCCCTCTTAGCTACCTTCTGCCTACATCACGTCAACTGGTCCTAAAAAATGGGGACAGAATCCAAGTCAGAGTGGGCCAGAAAATTTAAAAGCCACCTGACTCGCCTGTCTGTGCGGATGTCCATCTCTGGTTGCCTCCACAAGCTAAAATCAAAAAGGTTGCGCTCTTACTGTGTGCAAAGCACTGTACTAAGCACTTGGGAGACCCGTTGGTAGATCCGTTCCCTGCCCACAATGAGTTTACAGTCTAGAGGACTGAAACTCTTCTTCCCTGCTTACTCTAGACACATGTGAGTCGATTAGTACAGTGCGAAGCGCTCAGTACAGTGAGCTGTACGTAGTCAGCACCCAATAAGTTGAATGAAAATGAATGAATTGAATGAAATGGAATTAAATTTCAATGATTGAATGGAAACAAGGGATGGAGGCTCCCCTTGGAATAGAGAGGCAAGCTCAAGAGAAGACTAATAATGTTGGTATTTGTTAAGCGCTCACTATGTGCCGAGCACTGCTCTAAGCGCTGGGGGAGATACAGGGTAATCAGGTCGTCCCACGTGAGGCTCACGGTTAATCCCCATTTTACAGATGAGGGAACCGAGGCACAGAGAAGTGAAGTGACTTGCCCACAGTCACACGGCTGACAGGTGGCAGAGCCGGGAGTCGAACCCATGACCTCTGACTCGGAAGCCCGGGCTCTTTCCGCTGAGCCGCGCTTGCACGCACCCAGTTGAGAGGTTGGGAAGAAGCCGTCAAGGCTGGGAAGAAATTGTCACTGAACTGCATCCAAGCTTTGGTAATATGGCAGGCATGGCTCATTCCTCTAGACCGTAGCTCATTACAGGCAGGGAATGTCTGCCTATTCTGTCGTGTTGTATTCTCCCAAGCGCTTAGTACAGTGCTCTGCACCTGGTAAGCACCCAATCAATACCACCGATTGATTGACCGAGGTCTTTGTTTTCCTACTGCTCTGGATCCCATTCCAGGGGTGGGAATGCAGGGCTTGGGCTTCAGAGTTCACCACCCTGAGGTAGAGAACAATTGTCGTCCTCCTCCCGTTCTGTCATTGTGGCCTGCTCTGGTTTTTTGTTCTTTGGGGTTTTTTTTTTGTGTGATACTCAAGTGTTTACTATGTGCTAAGCTCTGTACTAAGCACTGATACAAGCTCATCGGGTTGGACGCGGTCCATGTCCGACCCAGGGTTCGCGGTCTTAAAATTCCCATTTTACAGATGAGGCAAATGAGGTCCAGACAGCAGGCAAGTGGTAGGGCAGGGATTAGAACCCAGGTACCTCCGACTCCCAAGCCCGGGCTCTTTCCACTGAGCCACGCTGACTTCTCATAATGACATCATTCATTCCGTAGAATTTACCGAGCGCTCACTATGTGCAGAGCACTGTACTAAGCGCTTGGAATGGACAAATCGGTAACGGAGAGAGACAGTCCCTGCCCTTTGACGGGCTTACAGTCTAATCTACATCACACAGAAGCCTGCCCAAGCCCCCCAATCTAGAACAGTGTTCTCCTCCCAGGTCCCTGGCGGCGCAGATTCCATTTCCACGTTCAGATGGTGTCCAGGTGCTTTCACATTTTCAACCGCAGCTGCCCACAGAGCCCTGAGCCTCACATCCTTCCAGGGCCTGTGGAAATGGAACCCTCCCCGTCAGACTACCGCGGTCCCTGAACTGGAGAACGCTATGGGCCCGTCTTCGGCTCACAGAATGGGCTGCTGGGGGGAGGCGAGAGGTCCCCCCCCTTGGTCCCACCTCAGCGTCAGAACCAGGGGATCGCAGGCCCCTTTCCTCAGGTCAGAAAATGGAGCCCCGAACTCCCCGAGAGGCCCCTCACCTCATGTGGCCAGTGAGGTGGGGAGGAAGTCGAGAGGCATGGGGAGGAAGTCGAGAGGCATGGGGAGGCAGCACAGCCTAGTGGAAAGTCAACCGGTCCATCCTATTTATTGAGTGCCTACCGCGTGCAGAGCACTGCACTAAGCCCGTGGGAGAGTACAACATCATAAGAGGCCCGGGGGTCGGACGACCTGGGTTCCACTCCCGGCTCTGGCGCTTGCCCGTTGTGTCACCTCGGGCCAGTCACTTCATTTCTCTTCACTTCTCGGGGGAAGCGGCGTGGCTCAGTGGGACGAGCCCGGGCTTGGGAGCCGGAGGTCATGGGTTCGAATCCCGGCTCTGCCGCTTGTCAGCTGGGTGACTGTGGGCGAGTCACTTCACTTCCCTGGGCCTCGGTTCCCTCATCTGGAAAATGGGGATTCACTGTGAGCCTCACGTGGGACGACCTGATGACCCTGTATCTCCCCCAGCGCTTAGAACAGTGCTCTGCACATAGTAGGCGCTTAACAAATACCGACATTATTGTTATTATTGTTCTCTTCGCCTCAGTTTCCTCAGCTCTCAAGTGGGGATTCGATATCTGATCTCTGTTCTACTGAGACCGTGAGCCCTGTGTAGGACAGGGACTTGTGTCCAAACTATGTAACTTCTATCTACCCCAGCTCTTGACACATAGTAAGCCCTTCAACAAATGCCATCGTTATTATTGATAACATACGATAGTGTATTTGCTACAATATGTTATATGGTAATATATCACACAATACGTATTATAGGAGAATATATAATATTATTAAGTGAATAATAATAATTCCCAGCATAACCGACTTCCTCTGTGCAAAGTCACAGCAATCCGACTGGCCTCCTGAGGAACAGAACGTCGCTTTTCACCGGGTTTCGAGACCGGCGAACCCTTCACCGTGTGGAAGTGATCTTGGCTCCACACCGTCATCCAGTCCCGTTGACAGGGCCTGCTGACGCGATCTGCCCTGAGGCTGCCACAGAGCGTCACTCGGCAGACTCCGTTGACCTCTGTCTTCCTTTGAGTTGCTCTCACAGCCGGCAAAGGGTTTCGGTTTTCTGCCCATCGCGGGGAGAAGAATGCACAGCAGGAGCCTGCGGCGCTCACCACCGACCCATCCACTCCCCTCTTGGACAGACCCCCGAAATCCTCAACTTCAGCTCAACCCTTTATCAGTCAACCAGTTCTTTTGATTGGGCACTCACGGTGTGCAGGCCGTTGTAGTCGGAGCAGGGGAGAGTAAAGTATGACAGAGTTGCTAGACGCGATTCCCGTCCACAACGAAGCTTTCAGTCTAGAGGGGGAGACGGACGTTAAAATACGTAACGGATGTGGAGTATGTAAAGGCCGTGGGGCCGAGGGGTAAATGAAGGGTGCCAATCCAGATGCGAGGGCGAGAGGGAGAGGGAGTCGAGGAAATGAGGACTTAGTCGGGGAAGGCCTCTTGGGCAGAGTTGTGGTCAGTCACATATATGAAGGGGGAGGTCAGAGCGTGAGATAGATGAGATCGAGGAATGGCGAATCATTTGCAGTGGAGGAGCCAGTTGTGTGGGCTGATATGGTTATTGAACACCCACTGCGTGCAGAGCATTGGAATAATAATAATAATAATTCTGGTATTTGTTAAGCACTTAATGTGTGTGTTAGACACCAGGATGGATAAGACCAACCAGTTTGGACACAGTCCATGTCCCCTATCGGGCTCACGGTCATAATCCCCATTTTATAGTTGAGGTCACGCAGACACAGAGACTGTAAAGTGACTTGCCTAAGTGGCCGACAGGCGGCTGAGTCGGGATTAGAACCCACGTCCTTCTGACTCCCGGGCCCTTCCCCTATCCACTGGGCCTCGCTGCCGTACTGAGAACTTGGGAAGATGTAATACAGTACAGTTTGTGGACATGAATCCTCAGTAATAACTGTGGTATTGGTTAAGCGCTTACTCTGTGACAGGCACTGTTCTAAGAGCTGGGGTAGATACAAGTTAATCAGATTGGACCCAGCCCCCGTCCCACATGGGGCTCATTGTCTTCATCCCCATTTTACAGGTGAGGTAACTGAGGCACCGAGAGGTGAAGTGACCTGCCCAATGTCACACGGCAGACAGGTGGCGGAGGGGGGGTTAGAACCCAGGTCCTGTGAGTCCCAGGCCCACGGTCTTTCCGCTAAGCTCTGCTGCTTCTCAAGGCTGCTCCTTTTGGACAGGGTGATTCCCGAGTCTCCCAGATGGCTGATTACCCGGAAGAAAGGAGAAGAGGCATTGAAAATCCTGCGGGACATTGCAAAATACAATGGGAGGTATCTGTCGCCATCCTACACTGAGGTAAGTTGGTTTTCTCAAATTCAGGACATTCAGCGGTCACCAAGTTTTTTCAACTCAGCTGCACTGTGGCGGTCTAACACCACCAACACTGTATTTTTAAGATGGTATTTTTAGAAAGCGACATGGTTGAATCGTCTGACTCCAATACTTTGGGCTTTTGGCTGACTAGAAATAGGAAAGGGTCTGGCAAGTTGTGGCAGCTGTCAACCGGTGGTAGCAATTCCACGTTTTAAAAGCATTTTGCCAGTTAATTTGAGCAACTCCAATTTACCACAGAGAAATGTTCCAGTATTTCATCACGTTTCCTTGTTGGAGGTACCGTAGGGTCCATTGAATAATAATAATAATGTTGGTATTTGTTAAGCGCTTACTGTGTGCCGAGCACTATCGAACTCTGGGTTGACCCAGAGCTTTGAAGAGGTTGTGTCTTTTTGCTTTGGCATTGGAAAAAATTCCTCTAAAGTGTATTGAAGGGAACTCATAAAATAAAGCAAAAGGCCGGCTGATGCTTGTTCGGATAGTTGCATTCAGTAAGTTTCTCTCAGAGGTGTTTGTGTTCAGTCAGTCAGTGGCATCTACTGAGTCCTTACTGTGTGCAGAGCACTGTGCTGAGCACTTGGAGGAATACAATGCAGTGCGAGTTGGTAGACACGTTCCCCGCCCATGAGGAGCTTAGAATCTAGAGGGGGCAGTCAGACAGTCACATGAATAAATAATAATAATAATAATGTTGGTATTTGTTAAGCGCATACTCTGTGCAGAGCACTGTTCTAAGCGCTGGGGCAGACACAGGGGAATCAGGTTGTCCCACGTGGGGCTCACAGTCTTCATCCCCATTTTACAGATGAGGGAACTGAGGCGCAGAGAAGGTAAGTGACTTGCCGCCCACACACAGCTGACAAGTGGCAGAGCTGGGATTCGAACTCCCGACCCCTGACTCCAAAGCCCGTGCTCTTTCCACTGAGCCACGCTGCTTCTAAATGAATAGATAGATGAATTAGGGGATAAGTGCTCTGGGGCCGAGCGTGGGGTGAATATCGAGTGGCTAAGGGTTTCCGAACCAACTCCTTGAATCAGTTCCTCTGGAGTTCCGCTGATCACAGTGGACACAGTCCACGTCCCACGTGGAGCTCCACGTCATAATGCCCATTTTACAGATGAGGGAACTGGGGCACAGAGAAGTGAAGGAAGTTGCCCGAGGTCACACAGCAGACCCGTGGCAGAGCTGGGATTAGAACCCAGGTCCTCTGACTCCCAAGCCTCTTTCCACTAGGCCATGCTGCTTCTCCTGTTCTTCAGGATGTGAATGGAAAGAGGAGGAGTAACGTGTGGATGAGAGGTTATCTTAAGGGTGTGACAAACACTGTGATGAAAGACTGTGAGCCTCCATCACTCTGTATCTAAATTGGGGTAGGGAGGGATGGCGTTGCAACCAAGGGCCCTAATTGGTTTGTTGATGGCTCAAGTACCAACTGGGTGGGACTGGGAAAAGGGCAAGCCCTTCCCAAATTGCCCCTCTTCCACTAGCTTCCATCCCTCTTTTTCTGACCACTTCTCTCCCCTCCCACTCGGCCACAGAAAGCCACGATCCTGTGGCAAGGAAACCTCCCTTTCCCTCCCATTCGAACGTATTTATTGAGCGCTTGCTTTGTGCAAAGCACTGTACTAAGTGCTTGGGAGAGTACAACAGTAAACAGACACGTTCCCTGCCCACAGTGATCTTACGGGCTAGGGGCGGGAGACGGACATTAATATAAATGAATTAATTGCAGATACCCTCCCTTCTCTTCCCTCCAGCCTCAAGGCAAGCCCCGCCCGCTCCTCCTTTCCCTTCTCCTTATACTTTCCTCTATGCAGCAAAGCCCATCCTCTCCCTTTTTGTTGCCCTTCCACCTCCCCAAAAAGACGGAAGCCCCATATCCTTTGCTTTACCCAAGCCTCGCCCCGCAATCACCTTCCCTGCCGTCGTGGACATCTCAGATGAGTAGAGGAGTCTCCCACCCTGCGGCTTCTAGGGTTTTTCCGTGCTAGAACCCGATCACCTTGACCCCTTCCTACCTTATGTCACTGCTCTCCCGCTACAGTCCAGCCTGCACACTTTGCTCCTCTAATACTAACCTTCTTACTGTCCCTCACTCTTACATATCTCACCTCCAACCTCTTGCTCACGTCCTGCCTCTGGCCTGGAACTATTGGAATTGGCACAGTACTAGGCATTTGGGAGAGTATAAACACCAGAATTAGCAGACACGTTCCCTGCCCGTAACAAGTTTACGGTCTAGAGCGGGAGACAGCCGTTAATATGAGTAAGTAGGGAATTGATGATATTTAGAGATGTGTACAAAAGTGGGCCGAATAAAGGGAACAAATCCAAGTGCAAGCATGGACGCAGAAGGGAGAGGGTCTTAATACACAGTCAGCAAACAAGCTTCTCCTTCTGCAGCCTCCAGCCAAGACTCATTGTAAATCCTCATTTATTTAATGTTGTGGCGTTATGCTTTGAACTGCGTAGATATTCATTATAGTATGTAGTCGAAGAAGAAATTTCATCTTTTCTAGAGGTTCTGCAGTGGATCCTAATTTATAATATGCAAATCCATGTGAAAATGTATCCCATGATAAAATGATTCGTGATAGAACCTCACAGGGACATGATTCCAGTGAATCCTGAGTTACTGGGGAGCTGTGGATTTTTTTTTTTGTAACTTATAATTAAACTATTTGTTTCTCATATTGATTCCTGTGCTTACAAATATTCCGTTATTATTGAATACTTTAGAGAAGCAGCATGGTCCAAGGGAAAGAGCACAGCCCTGGGAGTCAGGAGGCCTGGATTCTAATCCCGCCTCTCTCACTTACCTGCTGTATGGCCTGGGACAAGTCTATTCACTTCTCTGTCCCTCAGTTTCCTGAGCTATTCTCCCTCCAACTTAGACCATGAACCCCATGTGGTAAAGTGACTGTGTCTGACCTAATTATCTTGTATCTATCCCACATACTAAGCACTTAAATACCACAGTTATTATCACTGATCCCTGACACAGTAACATTTATCAGAAAATGAGTATTAATAATTGGTTAAGAGACGGTCTTAATTTGCACTCAGTAGACCCCCATCAGAGTAAGGATATTTCTTGAAAAATCTAGTACAAGGATGGTGATTTTATAATTTATAATTTTTTTTTTTTTACCCCTCCTGTACTTTTAAAACATGCCCAGAAACATGACCCATGCTAACTCACATCTGCAACCATTTAACCTTTGTTAAGATCTAGTCTGCACTTTGAATCCCTTTCTGGAACCATTGGAATATATGCACTTTTGCTGCTCCAGACCACAAAGCCCAGGAGAGTTTGGTCTGGGGAAGGAGGGCTATTAGCTAGGGCTTAAAGCTCTATGACATCAAATTTTTTGTGTGTGTGTGTTTTAACTTCTCAAAGCTCCTGGCGAGAATCGTATCTTTTACTTCTGCTATGTTTTCCCAAAAACCTAATTCAAGATTTTGCACACTGGGGCCAGTCGATCAGCGTCATCGATGATATTAATGACAGTTATCGCTCGTGAATGTACGCTCATTAAAAAAGGGATCCATTATGGCGTGACAAAATCCGAACAACCGTAGCATCTTAGCTCATCGATGGCATTCACTGAGTGCTTATCATGTGCAGAGCACTGTATTAAGCACCTGGGAAAGTGTAATGCAATAGTTGGTTGACACAGTCCTTGCCCACAAGGAGCTTACAGTCTAGGGGGAGACATATGAAAATATATTATGGATAGGAGAAATATCCAGCAGAGAAGACGGTGGATGAGGAGATGAGGGTTTAGTCAGGGAAGGCCTCTTGGTTTCGGAGTTGGTGATCGTCTGTTGGATAAGAAGGGGGAGGGAGTTCCAGGCCCGAGGGAGGATGTGGGCAAGTAATCAACCACGGGATAGATGAAATAGTGCAGTAAAATCGCTCTAGGAGCAAATTTTAAGGTGGCCCTTTCGAGGGAAGATTTTGGGAAGCAGTATGGCCTAGTAGCAAGAGCCTGGACCTGGGAATCAGAAGACCTCGATTCGAATACCGGCTCTGCCACTTGTCTGCCGTGTGGCCGTGGGCAAGTCACTTAATTTCTCGGTACTTCAGGTTCCTCATCTGTAAAATGGGGCTTCGATACCTCTTCTCCCTCCTACTTAAATTGTAAGCTCGAGGAGGGACAAGGACTGTGTCCGACCTGATTATTGTCTCTGCACCCTCCGCTTAATACAGTGCTTGGCACAGAGTGAGGACTTACAAGTACCATTGCATTGTTTTTTGTTCTTGCCATCTGTTCATCCACGAGACACATGCTGCCTTATGCTTCAAGCCCTGTAAGATTTCAATGGGTCTTGTGTGGAATGAGTCCTTTTCTCCCAGATAACATTTACTCCCTTAGGTATTTCTTAGAAGTAGGCCCACTGTCAAATATGTTCTCTTTATCATTACCCCTTCTTTTCTTTTGTTTTTTTTTTATGGTACTGCTAAATGCTTACAGTGTGCCGGGCACTGTACTTGACACTGGGTAGATATGATATAATCAGATTGGACACTGTCCCTGTCCCCCAGAGAGGGTCACCATCCGAGTTGAAACCCTTCATCATTATTTTACTAGACTCTAAGCTCATCGTGAACAAGGAATGCATCTAACAAATCTGTTGTATTCTCCCTAGTGCTTAGTACAGTGCTCTGCACACATAAATACCACGGATTGATTTTACTGGACTCTGAAAATCACTCTCTAAGGACTAGTGTTTTTCCAATTGCAAATTCAAGAATTAGGCTTTGTTGTGCATTCATTCACTTGGGCAGTCTTCCTCTAACACAGAGAGCTCACTGGACTGAATGAATGCAAGTGGAAAATGTTGATTTCTGTTTTCTTGGAAAAACTAAAACCATGCCTGGATGAGGTTCCTACGCTGACCATTGGCATTGTGGCCTCATTGTACTCTTTCAAGCACTTAGTACACCGTTTGGCACACAGTAAGCACTCAATAAATACGGTTGAATGAAAGGAAGACCCCTGGAAACTCATTTCCCCCTGGTCTGTCAGCCTACAGGAATTCGATTCCAATTTAGAATGCAAGCTTCTGCCCTGCTTCTCCCCTCCCACTCTTTTCCCGTTCCAATTTATCACTCCCGGGCCCTCACCTGTGATTAAATTATAAGTCTGACCTATAGGGAAGAGGTTTCTAACGATGCCCCCACTTCGGTCTCTTTTTTTATACTCTTCACTTTTGTCCATCCTTTTCTCTAGGTTTGCTGTCCTTGTCGAGGATTGTCAGGTGTTCCCCCAAACACTAAATTGAAAACCTATACAAATGCTAAGTTTTTAGAATCAAAATCCTGGTGGTCAAACCTTTTTCTCTCTCTGATAGACCCAGTCAAAATGTCCATTTGAAAAATCAAAGGATAAGATGTAAGGAAATTCAGTTTATTTAATTTTTGTCCCCCTTGTAGACCATAATCTCCCTTGGAATCGAGTTTATCAACTCTCTTATATTGTACTTTTCAAAGCACTTAATATGGCGATCCGCACACGTTAAGCACTCAATAAATACCATTGATTGAATTAATCCAGAATATGAATAAAGGTAGCCCATTTAGTTCATTGGTTTGGTCAAGACAGGTGTAAGCGTAAGTCTAAAAATGTAGAACAGAGTACAGGGAAACGATGTTTTAATGACATAGGTGGGACTGATGAAATGAGTGTATTTATTGAGAGCTTACTATGTGCAAAGCACTGTACTAAGCGTTTGGAAGAGTATAATACAGCAGAATTAGCAGGCATGTTCCCTGCTCATAACAAGCTTACAGTCTGGAGGGGAGAGACAGACGTTAATAAGAATTAGTAGGGAATTGATAATATTTAAAGATATGTACATAAGTGCTGTGGCGTTGGGGGTTGGGCGATTATCAAACGTAACCAAGTACACGCACTGAACTTTGGGGTCATATCCTCTAAGGGGAATCAATCTAGACGGACATTGCCACAGTATTTGTTTCTCTCAATTTTCCATTCATTCATAACCAATGTCAGTCACTCATATTTATTGAGAACTTATTGCATGCGGAGCACCGTTCTAAGCGTTTGGGAGAATACATTATGACAGTAAAACCGACACATTCCCTGCCCACAGTGAGCTTACGGTCTAGATGGGGAGACAGACATTGACAGACATTAATATAAATAAAAAAAATTAGAGATAAGTACAGAGATGATCCCCCAAACACAAATCCATCGTTCCCTTTGACTGTGCCCCCAAGATGTGAGAAGCCAGCTAAGTGAAGTTTCTGTTGGGTGGGGTTCAGCTGCCGTGCTCATATTTTGGCTTCTGCATTTGTCAGAACTTTTCCCTCTTCTGTCTTGCTTTTTTCCATTACAAAGGATTGCAGCTGGCCATCGGCGATCACGCCAGAGTTGCCGGAGGGACTGCTAATATTTTTCTGGATCTAACTCCAGCTCCTCCAGGTCTCTAGCCACCCAAAAACTGAGAGGGAAATCATTTTTCAATACATCTGCGTCACTTGGAAGAGTCGGTCAGTAAATCAAAGGCCGGCTGGATACGTCCTCTGATTGAGGCTGCAAGTTTGCTTGCCGGAAAGGATTTGGTCCTTTTATTGCCTGAACCAGAAATTGTTGCACAGATTAGTTCCAGCTTGTTCGCTGCACTCCTCTGGTAGAGAAAATGTATTTGTCATTTTATGGGAGTTAGTCTTTGGTTAGCACTTACTTGTCATCAGTGAAGCTTGGCTTTATTTTGAACCTTTGTGACGGAGGCCAAGTCTATAAGAGCCAGTGAATTTGAGAACCAAGCGCGGAGGCCCAAATGATACTTCAACCTCAGTTATCATCATCGTCGTCAGTGGTATTTATTGAGCACTTACTGTGTGCAAAGCACTCTACTCTTCTAATGTGGCATTTGTTAAGCGTTTGCTATGGGTCGAGCATTGTTCAGATCTCTGGGGCAGATACGGATTAATCAGTTCAGACACAGTCCCTGTCCCACATGGGGCTAACTTTCCTCTTGCAGCCAGTGACACTGCCATCCTCCCTGTCCCAGAAGTCCAAAGCCTTGGCGTCATACTTGGCTCCTTCTCTTCTTCAATTTTCTCATTCCATCTCCTGCCAGATCCCGTCTGTTCTTCTCCACAACATCCCTTCCTCGCCACCCAAACAGCAGCCACTCCAGTACAAATTCGCACCATATCGCGGCTAGGCTGTGGGAGCAGCCTCCTGACCGGTCTCCCTGCCTCCAGCCTCTCCCCCTGCAATCTTTGCTTCCCTCTACTGCCAATAACATCTTCCTGAGTCTCTGCTCAGCACACGTCTCTCAGTACCTCGATATCTCCCCCTGCCACCTGAACCTCCTTGAGTCAGGCAAAAACTTCTCACAGTTGGCTTCGGGTTTTCCCTCAGGTCACCCACCTTTCATATCTTGTCCATCTTCACCAGCCGCTCCTCAACTGGCTCTCTTCGGTCCTCTCAAACCTACCTTCTCGCTGTACCTAACTCTTCCATTCTCTCAGCCGTTCCCCTCGTTTGGAGCTATCCCCTCCTCACGAAATCCGACAGACCGCAGCCATATTCAGTTCCTTCCTGAAAGATCACCTTTATTTTTTTTTCCTTTCATGGTATTTGTTAAGTATGTACTATGTGCCAGGCAGTGTGCTGAGCGCTAATCAGGTTGGACACAGTCCATGTCCTTCACGGGTCTCATAGTCTCACTCCCCATTCTACAGATGAGGTAACCGAGGCAGAGAGAAGTTAAGTGACTGGCCTAAAGTCACATAGCTGACAAGTGTTGGAGCTGGGATAAAAATCCAGGTCCTCTGACTCCCAGTCCCATGGTTTATGCACTAGGTCATGACCTCCTCCATCATGACTTCCAATCAATTAATTGACTGAGCGATGGTATTTATTGAGAACTTCCTCTCTGCAGGGCACTGTACTAAGCACCTGGAAGAGTATAATAAAATGGTGTTGGTAGACCATTCCCTGCTGACAGAGTTTACCCCAGTCATTTCCTTCCTTCCTTCATCCATTCAGTCGTATTTATTGAGCACTTACTGTGTGCGGTGCACTGTACTAAGCACTTGAAAAGTACAGTTCAGCAACAAAGAGAGACAATCCCAGCCCACAGTGGGTTCGCAGACTAGAAGAGGGGAGTCGGACAAGCAAATAGGCATAAATAGCATCAGTATAAATAAATAGAATTATAGATATATACATATACACATCACAACAAGTAAGCAGGCAGTAAATAGAAGTCCTGGCACTCATTCATTCATTCAATAGTTTTTATTGAGCGCTTACTGTGTGCAGAGCACTGTACTAAGCTCTTGGAATGGGCAAATCGGTAACGGAGACAGTCCCCGCCCTTTGACGGGCTTACAGTCTAATCGGGGGAGACAGACAGACAAGAACAATAGCAATAAATAGGCTCTCACTCTAAGTCATATAAACCCATCAGCCATCTCTAGCCCTTATGTACTTACGTATCCCATCCCTGTCACTTTGTACATATGCTTAATTGTGCATTTGCTTATGTATTTATTTTGAATACTCTGTAAATATTTTGAAGTCTACCTTCCCTATTAGAGTGTAAGTTTCCTGAGGGTAGAGAATGTGTCACTTCCCAAATGCTTAATGTAAAATGAAGATTAAGATTGAGCTCCATGTGAGTCAGGGATTGTGTATGACCTGATTAATTTTTATCCACCCCAAGGCTTAGAACAATGCTTGGCACATAGTAAGCGCTTAACAAATACCATTACTGTCATTATCATTATTATTATCTGTAAAATGAGTAGTAAGACGGCGTGACCCTTGTGGGACAGGGACCGTGTCGAACCTCATTTGCTCGTATCCACCCAGGCGCTAAGCACAGTGCTTAGTACTTAGAGCCCCTCTCGGCGTCATACCTGGAGAGTTTCCATTACTCTACCAGTCTCGGCTACAGGAGGAAGAGTCGAGCAGTAGCTTGGGTAGTTGCCAGCCAGTGGAAGGCAATCTGCTGTAAGTCAAAAGCCCCTCTTTGCTGGGCAGCAGTGGCATGGGAGAGAATTGAGTTTAGTCAAGCTTACCGCGCAGAAGGAGGCAATGGTAAACCACTTCCATATTTTTACCAAGAAAACTCTATGGATATACTACCGGAATGGTTGCAGTTGGAGAGTGAGGCGTTCTGGGAGAGAAGCGTCCACGGTGTCGCTGTGGGTCGGAAATGACGGCATAAGTCAAGACGTGCACCCAGTGGATGCTCATAACTACTCCTAATAATAGCACTGGCGTTGAGTACTGCCTATTGCTTCTAAGTCAGCTTCTCCTTTCCAGATAACAGTCACGGATGAGGAGGTTAGCAATCCCTCCTTTCTTGACCTGGTGAGGACTCCACAAATGAGGAAGTGCACGCTGATTCTGATGTTTGCTTGGTGAGTCCCAACCGTGCTGAATCTAGCAAGAACTCGGGCTCCGCGGTGACTTTCTGCTTCACCCCAGCCGCTGGCAGCCTCCGCTGATTTCTCGTTTCACCCTGGCCGCCGCCGGCCTCCTCTGACTTCCTTTTTCATCCCGGCCACCCCGGTGGCCTCTGATGACTTCCGTTTCACCCTGGCCGCCGGCGCCCATGTGCTGTTTGACCCCGGTCGCCAGGGCCTTCGCTGACTTTGTGTTTCACCCCGGTGGGCGACGGCCTCCAGTGACTTTCTGTTTCACCCTGGCTTCTAATTCTAACCTGTTGTTTCATCCCAGCCATTCCCAGCCTCAACTGACTTCCTGTTTCACCCCGGCCACCGGCGGCTTCCACTGATTTTGTATTTCGTCCTGGCTGCCGGCAGCGTCCGCTGATTTCCCCTTTCACCTTGATGTTTCAGGTTCACGAGTGCCGTGGTGTATCAGGGGCTGGTCATGCGCCTGGGAATCATAGGAGGAAACCTCTACCTGGACTTTTTCATCTCGGGAGTTGTGGAACTGCCAGCAGCGTTCCTGATTTTGTTAACAATTGAGCGATTTGGCCGGCGCCTTCCCTTCGCTCTGAGCAATTTGGTAGCGGGAGTCACTTGCCTTGTTACTGTATTCTTGCCAGAAGGTAATTATTTTCAGATTCCGCCGACTCGTTCCAAAGCGTTCACAACTTAGAGAACCCAGACCTCCTGTGTTGAGCACCACTGTCCGAGAATCGGGGTCTCAGTAGTCAAGGGTAATGGAAGCTAGCCCTTCTCAAGGTCACATCTGGAGAGTTTCCAATACTCTACCGGTATCGGCAGCGGGAGGGGGAGAGTCAAGCAGAGGCATTCCCATTCTCAGCTTGGGCAGTGGCAAATGAGCGAAAGGCAGTCTGCTACAGATCAAAATTCCCCTGTGCTGGGCGGCAGCGGCCTGGGAGAGAGTCGAGGGCGGAGCCTCAGGCTCACTGTGCAGAAGGTGGCAATGGAAAACGACTTTGTATTTACCAAGAAAACTCTATAGATGCACTACCAGAACGATTGCTGATGGAAGCGGGGCGTTTTGGGAGAGATGAGTCCATGAAGTAATTATGGATTGGAGTTGACAGCATAAGACAAGATGGTAGCTAATGGTTTTGGCCCTCACCGGGCGATAATAATAATACATATTGAGTACTTACTAGCCAAGCATTGGGGTAGATAGAAGATAGCCAGAACCATTCCTTGTCTCACGTGAGGCTCACATTCTAAGAGGGAGAGCAGCTATTTAATCCCCATTTTCTTAACGAGGGAAAGGAGCTGGCAGTGAGATAGATGAAATAAGGGTACAGCGAGTAAGCTGGCACCAGAGGAGCAAAATGTGCAGGCTGGGAAATAGTAGGAGTTCAGTGAGGTGAAGTAGGAGGGGGCAAGCCGATCGAGTGCTTTAAAGCCGATGCTGAAGAGTTTGGTGGACGGACAACCAGTGGGGGTTCTTGTGGAGTGGGGAAACATAGACTGATGGTTTTTCCAGAAGAATGATCTATGTAGCCCGGTGAAGGATGGACTGGACTGGGGAGAGAGAGAAGGCAGGGAGGTCAGCGAGGAAGTAGTTGCAATAATCAAAGCAACACAGGATAAGTGCCTTGATGAGCATGGTAGCGGTTTGGATGGAGAGGAAAGGGTGGATTTTGATAATGTTGCGAAGGTAAAAATGACAGGATTTGTTGACAGATTGAATACGTGGTTTGGATGAGAGAGATGAGTCAAGGACAACATCGAGTTTATGGCTTGTGTGATAGGGAGGATAGTGTTATTGTCTACGGCGATGAGAAGGCGGGGGAGGGCAGTGTTTCTGGTGGGAAGATAAAGGAGTTCAGTTTTGGACATGTCAAGTTCCTGACCTGCCTTCCCTTCACGCTTGTCGCAGGCCACTGAGACCCCTCAGAGACCATCCCCATTGAAGGCCTGCCTCACTCCGTGCTGAGGCCAGCGTACAGTCCTTACATCCACCGACACCCAGAACGTTTCTTGCACGGGCCCGGGTTGGGGCAGGGATTCTTACCTCTCCGAATCTCCCACGGGAAGCAAGGGGGTCGTCCATCCCCCCACGACTCCTGCCTTGGCTGACCACTGTCCTGCCGTAGTGAGGAGGAGGCTGTGGGACGGGAGTTACCTCTGAGACGGAGGGAGGGAGGGCAGAGGGGACAGATTTACTCTGTCTGTGTTGCCGTAGGAATCGTGGCTCTTGGCCTTTCCAGCCCCTTCTGTAATTAATCCACCAGTTGTCTCCTAATTCCCGAGACCAACAATCTCAACTGCGACAAGGAAGATCGGCATGCCTCTCAGAGTATTTGCAAGAGGGCAGGGCAGAGACAGGGGAATTAGTAGCAGTGGTGCTGGAAGTAGTAGTAGCGATAGTAATAATAAAAATAATTTTGGTGTTTGTAAGCGCTTACCATATGCCATGCACTCTACGCAGCGCTCCGGTGGATGAAAGCAAGTGGGGTTGAACGCAGTGCCTGTCCCACATGGGACTCACAGTCTTAATTCCCATTTTACAGCTGAGGTACCTGAGGCCCAGAGAAGTGAAGTGACTTGCCCAAGGTCACACAGCTGACAAGTGGCAGAACGGGGATTAGAACCCATGACCTTCTGACTCCCAGGCCCATGCTCTATCCACCACCCCATGCTGCCTCTCTAAGCCGAACACTATTTTGTGCTCTCCCAAGCGCTTAGTACAGGGCTTTGCACACAGTAAGCACCCAATAAATATGATTCAGTGAATGAATGAAGCCTGGGAAAGAACACACAGTTAGGAGTTAGACCCAGTCACTAACTTAGTCTCTAGCCTCCAAAGGGCTCAGTGTCTCAAAGTACAAGGGAGAAGGGAAAGGGCGACGTAAGGGAAATATAAAACGTGAAGAACGCAAAATCAACAATTTCAAAGTAAAAGAGAGAAGGGATTGGGCGACATGAGGAAGCTAGAAAACACTAAGGGCACAAAATCAACCTAAAAGATGAGGACAGAGATAAATACCCAAATAATAATGTTGGTATTTGTTAAGCGCTTACTATGTGCAGAGCACTGTTCTAAGCGCTGGGGTAGATACAGGGTAATCAGGTTGTCCCACGTGAGGCTCACAGTTAACCCCCGTTTTACAGATGAGGTAACTGAGGCCCAGAGAAGTTAAGTGACTTGCCCACAGTCACACAGCTGACTAGAAAAGCCTTAGAGGGTTTTGTGTCTAGAAGAGCAGCGTCAGGTTTCTGTCAGTTCAGAGTCCAACGGTTCCAGCCCGAGTCACAGCCGTGGCCAGTTCAGAGTCCACTCCAACCCCTGCTACCATGGCAAAAGTTGGGGTGGAACCTCTGCTGGCTAAAGGAGGACAGCCTGCTCTCTACGTTACCCAGGAGATTGTATTTGATACTTGATATTTAATAGGAAAGCAGCGTGGTCTAGTGGATAGAGCATGGCCCTGGGGAGTCAGAGAGACCTGGGTCCTAATCCCGGCTCCGCCACTTGGCTGTGTGACTTTGGACAAGTCGCTTCTCTGGGCCTCAGTTACCTCATCTGTCAAATGGTAATTAAGACTGCGAGTCCCAAGTGGTTCATGGAATGTGACTAACTTGATTGGCTTGTATCTACTCCAGGGCTTAGTACAATGCCTGGGACATAGTACATGCTTAACAAATACCACAGTTATTATTATTATACTTCTCTTGGAAAGGTTCCTTATATTCCAGCGTGCCATTTGGCACCTGGAAGAACACATCCCCATTCTGATTCTGAACTGCAGGACGGGAGGAGAAGGGAGCCGAGGGGGTGAGATTCAGGCCTGAATTTAGCTGAAGTGAATGCTTCCCCAGAGCCAAGGATTATATATATTCTGTTTTCAGAGTCGCTGGGTTGTTTTGGCTGGGAGGTGGGGTTTTTAACCCTTCCCAGTAGCTATTTCTACGCTGACCCTACTTGAGTTACTGAAAATTGTTCCTAGCAGAAACCCCGATACACAGTGGGTGAGTCTTTATTCATTCATTCATTCAATATTATTCATTGAGCGCTTACTATGTGCAGAGCACTGTACTAAGCGCTTGGAATGTACAAATGGGTAACAGATAGAGACAGTCCCTGCCCTTTGACGGGCTTACTGTCTAATCGGGGGAGACGGACAGACAAGAACAATAGCAATAAATAGAATCAAGAGGATGAACGTCTCATTAAAACAATAGCAAATAAATAGAATCAAGGCGATGTACATCTCAGTAACAGAATAAATAGGGTAATGAAGATATATATAGTTGAGCAGACGAGTATAGTGCTGAGGGGATGGGAAGGGAGAGGGGGAGGAGCAGAGGGAAGGGGGGAAAAAAAGGGTAGAATGGATACTGTTTATGTGTCTGAAGGGTCTGTGTAATTGTTCTAATTGTCAAGTGGCGTGGCAGGGGAAGTTAGGATAGAGTGAGGACTACGGGAAAGGGGAGGAGCCTTAATAGTAGCAGAAATAATAGGATGTATTAAGCACTTACTGGATGGAGAGCCCTGTACTAAGTGCTGGGAAAGAATGCATTCAATTTTCATTCGTATTTACTGAGCGCTTACTGTGTGCAAAGCACTGTACTAAGTGCCTGGGAGAGCACAATATAACAATATACGTGGCTTGGATTTAGACCCAATCCCTGACCTTCACGGGGCTCACAATCCATGTATAAAGCAGGGGAGAGAGAATTGAAGACCAATACGTGAAGAGGGATGAAACAACAAAAATATCTAAGACAAGAAATAATACACACCATCAGTCAATGATATTTAGTGTTTACTGTGTGCAGACCACTGTACTGAGTGCTCAGGAAAGTACAACAGAATAGGTAAACAAGCACCAAGCCCACCAGGAGCTTGCAGTCTACGCAGGGAGAGAGGTATTCAACTAAATTACAGATCTGGGAAAGTTTAGAGCGTAAGGATATGGCTGTAAGCTCATTATGGGCGGGGGACGTGTCGGCCAATTCTGTTACAATTTGATCTCCCAAGCGCCTAGTCAAACGCTCTGCACATAGTAATTGCTCAATAAACATGATTGATATGAACATAAGTGCCGTGGGTCTGGGGTGAATATCAAAGACTTAAGGGAAATAATAATAATGATAATGATGGCATTTGTGTCTACCACAGCGCTTAGAACAGTGCTCTGCACATAGTAAGCGCTTAACAAATACCAACATTACTATAAACCAAGCACTGTACTACATGATGGGGGAGTTAGAAGATAATCAGGACCCACGTGGGGCTCACAGTCTAAAGAGGAGGGAGAATGGGCATTGAATCCCCATTTTGCAGATGAGGGAACAGAGGCGCAGAGAAGTCAAGTGTCTTGCCCAAAGTCACACAGCAGGTTAGTGACAGAGCGGAATTCGAATCCAGGTCTTCAGGCACCCAGGCCTGCCCTCTTCCCATTTGGCTACATTGCTCGTGGACGGTAAAGCCACAAAGAAAATCAAAACAAAAACCAGTAGCGTCTTGTGGCCGGAAGGGCAGAGGTTTGGGTTCCACGTGGCTCAGATCCAACAGCCCCAACCGCAGCTGCAGTGACCACCATGGTTCCCAATATGCTTCACACAGCCTCCGCTCCCAACCCTCCCCTCTGCGGCAGTGCAAGGCGGGACAGGATATTAGCTAGAAGCGAACATCGTGTTGAAAAGGACAACCCGCCTCGTTCTGGGGAGTTTAAAATTCTTGTATTCTATTTTACCGAATCCTAATATGTGATTTTGAAGCCTCTGGGTCCTTGCGATCAGGAATCCTCTCGATAATCCTCCCAGACAATTCCTAGCCATGCTTTAAAGGGCAAAGATTCAGCCGTGAGGCAGGATAGACATTAGAAGGAAATGCATAACAGAGGGCCTTGTTGTTAGTTGTCAGGTCTTCCAGCTTCAGAGATACTTCATCTGAAGTCGCTGGGATTGCTGAATTAACATGAGAAAAGACTTTTCTTTCTCAGTCAAGGCTGACTTAGTCCCTGCCAGTAGGATGTGACAGTGCCGAGAATGCTAAATAGCCTTACGGAAGCAGCGGCTCAAAACTCTACCTCCTAGGGAAGCAGTTTAGCGGACTGTCTCCTTCACACAACCCCTTTTTCCTCGGTGCGAAAAGTAAAATTGTGCCTTCTGGGGGAATTCAGCCATTTTCTTGACTGTGGAGATATCCCTCACAGAGACCCCCTGCCTCATGGTTTCCGCCCCTTATCGCAGGCTATCCTGCCCCATTTGGACTACTGCCTAATCTCCCTTCCCGGTACGAAGATCTATGCCCTCCACCCGGTCCTCTCCGCCTCCCCCAACCCCCTGGCCCTCCTGTCCCTTCCTCGAACTCGTGTCACCATCCTGCAGCCCCGGATCATCTCCGCAGTCCGCTTTCCCTGCTGCTGTGCTCGTGCCACCGAACACTGCTGACGGAAATCCTCATCCATCTCAAACTCATAATAATAACAGTGGTATCTGTTAAGTGTATCATCCCCGTCCCCAGTCTCTCCCCACTCCAGTCCCTACTTGATTCTCCTGCCCAGATCGCTTCCTTGGAGCCTCCAGTGGTTATCCGTTCCTCTCTGCATCTAGCAAAGCTCCTGACCATCGGCTTTAAGGCATTCAGTCAGCTCTCTCCCCACTCCCTCTCCTCACTTTCCTCCCTCTCCACCCCAGCACGCACCTCCTGTGCCTCATTCTCATCTCTTTCCCCGTCAGCCTACTTGCTCACCTTCCTTATCCCGGCCTGGAATTCCTTCTCCCGTCACATCCAGCAGACCACGGCTCTCTTCATCTTCCAGATCCTTCTAAAGTCAGATCTCTTCCAGGAAGACTTCCCGGATTAATGCCGCACCCATCAGTCAATCAGTGGTATTTATTGAGCACTCACTGTGTGCAGAACAACGTACTTGGGAGAGTACAGTATAACAGAGTTCATTCGGTCGTATTTATTGAGCACTTACCGTGTTGCAGAACACTGTACTGAGCGTTTGGGAGAGTATAATATAACAGTAAATAGTTACCTTCCCTGCCCACAAAGAGATTACATCTTCATATCCTATTTTCCCATCTGCCATTTCAATATTGCACTTGGCTATTCCCACCCACTATCATTGCATTTATGTACGGATCTTTTGCACTCTGTTGTTTCCTCCTATTGGTAATTAATTTTAGTGTCGATCTCCCCCTAGCTTGTTAGTTCCCTGAGGAATAGGAGTCATGACTAGTAACTCCAACTGTACTCTCCCAAGCGTTCAGTACAGTGCCATGTACAGAGGTAGTGCTCGATAAACACTATAGGTTGAAATAACAATTGGCAACCTGGGAAATAATGAACGAGTCAAAGTGAAGAGGGGGTGAGGGACGTTGGTTCAATCAGTGAACTTATCTAGGATTTCCTTGTGAGGGTGAACATTTCACCCGACATAATTTCTGAATACAGAATAGGAGTTACTTGTAGGTAAGCCATTTTACGTCCTGGACTCCTTTCCTCAAGGACCGTACGGTCTAATGGGGGAAAGTCTCGTCTTACGCTGTGGAGTAATCTCCGAACCATAGCGACGCCATGGACGCATCTCTCCCAGAACCCCCCCCCACCCCCCCCACCTCCATCTGCAGTCGTTCTGGTAGTATATCCGTAGAGTTTTCTTGATAAAAATAAGGAAGTGGTTTACCGTTGCCTCCTTCTGTGCAGTAAACTGGCATCTCCTCCCTCGACTCTCTCCCTTGCTGCTGCTGCCCGGCACAGGTGAGTTCCAGTGCCTGCCACATTAGTAAGCACTTAAATACCGTGATTATTATTTTGACTGGTAGCGGATTGCCTTCCAATCTGCCCAAGCTAGGAATGGAGTGGGTGTGCCTCTGCTTGACGCTCTTCCCCATAGAGGAGACTGGTTGAGAACTGGGAAATCCCCAGGTGTGACAATGAGCAGGGAAATAGGAAAATAGACCCAGAAAAATGAGTTACAAAGGTACCAGCAGTAATTGCTGTCCACTTTACTACCTGACTGCCAAGATGTGTGGTCCAGGAGGGAAGCCGTCCTGCCCCCCATGCCATCCAGATTTCCACCAGCCCCTGCTTCAGGCTTGGAAGGTGTCCTGCATCCCATGCAATCAAAACTTCCCTTCAACCCCTGTTTTATCCCAGGAAGGGTGACGACTTCCCTTCAGCCCCTGTTTTATCCCAGGAAGGGTGAAGCAGCACGAGTCGCCCTTGCACTTGGATTTGCACCCTTTGCTCGTCCCGCCAGACTGCAAGCTTGTTGTGGGCAGAGAATGTGTCTGTTAAATTATTCTATTGCACTCTCCCAAGCGCTTAATACAGTGCTCTGCCCACAGTAAGTGCTCAATAAGTTCTATAGATTGACCAACTGACCCCTCCTACAGCCCACAGCACTAATTTGATTCATTTTAATGCCCGTCTCCCCCTCTGGACTGCAATCCCGGCTCTGCCCCTTGTCAGTTGTGTGACTGTGGGCAAGTCACTTCACTTCTCTGGGCCTCAGTTACCTCATCTGTGAAATGGGGATGAAGACTGTGAGCCCCACGTGGGACAACCCGATTCCCCTGTGTCTACCCCAGCGCTTAGAACAGTGCTCTGCACACAGTAAGCGCTTAACAAATACCAACATTATTAACTCACTGTGGGCAGGGAACATGTCTATCAAGTCTGTTATATTGTACTCTCCCAAGTGCTTAGTACAGTGCTCTGTTCTCAACCTTTAGAATCCTGGGAAGTTGCAGTTGCTAGATGATAAGATCCTTAAGGGCGGGGATCATTCTTCCTAGCTCTGTTGTACTCTCCCATGTGCTCAGGGCAGTGCTCGGGATAGACGGATTGCAGGCTCCAAAACCCCCCCGGACTTCACTGTGTCTTCCCCGGGCACAACCCTCTGCCGTGGCCCTAGCTGTGGCTGGAGCTGTGGATCATTCATTTTCAATCATATTTACGGAGCGCTTACTGTTCGCAGAGCAATAATAATGTTGGTATTTGTTAAGCGCTTACTATGTGCAGAGCACTGTTCTAAGTGCTGGGGTAGACACAAGGGAATCAGGTTGTCCCACGTGGGGCTCACAGTCTTAATCCCCATTTTACAGAGGAGGTAACTGAGGCACAGAGAAGTGAAGTGACTTGCCCACAGTCACACAGCTGACAAGTGGTAGATCTGGGATTCGAACCCATGACCTCTGACTCCAAAGCCCGTGCTCTTTCCACTGAGCCATGTGTTAAGCGCTTGGAAATTACAATTCGGCAATAGATAGAAACAATCCCTACCCAGCAATGGGCTCCAAGTCTAGAAGAGTCCCGAGTCTCAAGAAACCTGAAACTCTGCTTCACAGTCTGTGGAGAAGCAGTGTGACTTAGTGGATAGAGCACAGGCCTGGCAGTCAGGAAGTAATGGGTTCTAATCCCCGATCCGCTGTGTGATCTTGGGCAAATCACTTCACTTCTCTAGGCCTCAGTTACCTCGTCTGTAAAATGGGGATTAAGAGTGTGAGCCCCAAGTGAGACAGGAACTGTGTCCAACCTGACTACTTTGTATCTACCCTAGGACTTACGAAGCGCTTGCTATGTATCAAGCACTGTTCCAAGTACCATAATAATTCTTATTATTATTCTCTAGTCACAGCACTCTGTCACTCTTATTGTATTTATCATTTTCTTTGTCTTTTATGTGGTTTGGGGTTTCCTTTACTGTTTCATCTTCGCTTATGGGTGGGAGTATTCCCTCTTATTCTTAGATTATTCTTATTGTTTGATCCTCCTTGGTGGCAGGGGCCATGTTTAATTCTCACCAATGTGTCTTTCTCCCAGGGCTAAGTAGAGCGTTTTGCACGTAGTAGGTGCTAAATAGTGAGAGCAGGAGGAGGAACAAGACTATAGTGGGTACAGGCAAGACTGTGGAAAGATGAGCTAGATGAAGGGGGGTGTGTGTGTGTGTGTGTATTCCCCTTTGCATGAAAACCTACATGTATCACGTAAAGAAATAATCTCATGGAAGTAAGCAGTTTTTTCACTTTTAAAGGAATGTTCATTACACGTGTCCTATCCTCGGGACTTAAATTCTGCGTCACTACAAATCAAGTCACCACTCTCCATTGTATACTTAGGGTGTTTATTAAGCGCTTACTCTGTGTGTTGAGCCTACTAAGGTTGATATAAGGTAATCAGGTAAAACACAGTCTCTGTCCTAAACGGGGTTCTCAGTCGTCCCTGATGTCTTTCTGGATAAAAAGTGAAATGTAAAATATTCTCAATCCCTTAGCGCAAACGATACATTCAACTGGCTCCCCTTGGAAGTCCATTTTTTTTTCTCTTTGTATAAAGAGCATTAGAGCCAAGAGCTCATGCCTGGATAATGAAATCATTTGCACTCTAGCAGTCAGTCTCCTCGATCCCGACCGAGCTTGTGCAATCTGAACGTGATTTTAAGAAGCTTGGCAACACTGTTCGCTGTCGTTAGCCCGCACCTGGCGTAACACCACCTGCTGCCCCGAGGCGAGGCCTCAGATGGTTTCATCGCCCCCTCTCACTGGGCTTGGTGGAAAAGGAGAGGAACCAATAACACACAATGTTTACCAGTCCGTCCGTGCCAGAGCAGATGGCAGACGAGAAACGTCATTTGGTTCTAGTGTTACTTGCCTTCTGAGGTAACCGCTAATGGGAGAGGTACAGGTGTAGTTCTTGGAAAACAGAGAGGGCACCGGGCAAGCACACTGCACGTTTTCAATTGCGAGCGCCAAGCGTCGCCGGCTGGAAACCCTTAAAAGCGTTGTCCGGGGTTTTCTGAGTCTTCCGTCGTTCGGCTGCAACAGTTCTGTTTAGTGGTTTTTGATATTTTCTTCATTCCCTGACAATAAGCCAGCGCCACCCAGAAGCCCGTGAACTATTTGACACCGCTAGGTGACCACATGGTGCGCCGCGCGTGAACGAGAAGCTGAGAAATTCAGAGGCAATTAAGCTTCCTTGGAAGCCATTCATATTTATGCCCATGGCTGTTGCTGACAGACACCGAAAGCGGGCAGCACTCTACAGCTGACAGAGGTTTATCCAGTGGGACTCTGAAACCACATCAATTGGCTTTGGTTTTCTGAATCTTTGAGGGTGGGAAAGTCAGTCGGCTCTTGTACTGGCACAACCCTTTTAATCATTCTTTGCCCCCCGCCCCCGGAAAACCCCTACAATAATAATGATCTTGGCGTTTGTTCATCAATGCATCCTGTTTATCAAGTGCTTACTGTGTGCAGAGCACTGTTCTAAGCACATGGGAGGTTACAGTTAACAGAGTTAAGAGCAATAATTGTGATATTTAAGTGCTTATTGTGTGCTTGCTTACTTACCAACACTATAATGAATTATTATTACTTTGTGATTAACTTGTACCTACCTCAGTGCTTAGAAGAGTGCTTGGCACATAGTAAGTGCTTAACAAGTGCCAACATTATTATTATTATGTGCCAGGCACTATATTAAGCGCTGCAGTGGTTACAAGCAAATTGTGTTGGACAGAGTCCCTATCCCATATGGGGCTCACGATCTTAATGCCCATTCACGGATGAGATAACTGAGGCACAGAGAAGCGAAGTGACTTGCCCAAGGTCACACAGCTGACAAATGGCAGAGACAAGATCGAAACCCAGGTGACTCCCAGGCCCGTTCTCTATCCACTAGGCCATGCTGCTTTGGTAGACGTTTCCCCCGCCCACAACAAGCTTACAGTCAAGTAGTTTACAGTCCAGAGGGAAGTGCTTACTATGTGCTAGGCATTGTACTAAACACTGGTGTAGGTCAGGCCAGATTCAGTCCCTGTTCCACATGGGGGTCACAATAGAAGGGAGAGCAGGTATCGAATCCCATTTTGCGGATCAGGGAACTGAAGCACAGAGCAGTTAAGTGACTTTCCCAAGGTCACGCAGCAGGTAAGTGGTGTTGCCAGGATTAGGACCCAGGTCCTCTGACTCCCCGGCCTGTACTATTTCCACTGGGCCGTACTGCTTCGAAGTGCTTAGGAGGTGGAGAAGTGCCGAATTGGCAAGAGAGGGATCTAAAATGGGGAGATGAGCCATTACTTGGGGAAGCCTTCCCGGAAGAGATGTTTTTTCAGAAGGGTCTTGAAGACGGGGAGAGCTGAGATCAGTCGGATAGGAAGCGGGAGGGAGTTACAGGCAGTGGAGCGAGAGAGAGGAGAATGACGTACAGTAGTAAGGTGACTTCCTATTTTATTCATGCTCCTGTTCTGCATGTGAAAATACTTGTTTTTTATGGTATTTGTTAAGCGCTTACTATGTGCCAGGCACCAAACTCAGTGCTGGGATAGAGAATATACCACCAAGAAGTTAGAAACTGAAAGCTGTCCCTGATCTCAAGGATTAAATTCCAGCTTTACCACTTGTCTGCCACTTTCCCAGGCTCTTGTGGGGAAGATGAACAGAAACAACTAGAGAACTAGTTGTTTCTAGAGAAACTGGAGAAATAGCATGGCCCAGAGAGAAGCAGTTTTGACCAGTGGAAAGAACACGGATCTGGGAATCAGAGGACATGGATTCTAATCCTGGCTCCGACATTTGCCTGTTGTATGACCTTGGGCAAGTCACCTAACTTCACTGTGCCTCACTTACCTCTTTTGCAGGATGAGGACTCAATCCCTGTTCTCCTTCCAATTTAGACTATGATCCCCAAGTGACACCTATCTTGTTTCTACTCCAGAACTTGGCACATAAGAAGCTCTCAACAAATAGCATTATTATTATTAACCCGTCCTATTTGTTGAACACGTACTCTGTGCGGAACACTGTACTAAGCACTTGGGGCAGTATGATACAAAAGAGCTGGTAGACACAATCTCTGCCCACAGTCAACTCACGCTAAAAATCAACCTCAAAGTTGTATATGGGAGCAGTATCTTGATGCATCTGCCCCTTCTCCCCCCTGCCCTCCCCCATCCCAACAACTTAGCCTTTTTGGCTTCTGCTTTCTGTGTTGTACTGTCGGCTCTTGGGTACCCATCCCACCCGTGGACCCTTAGGCAATGCTCTGGGATATCTTCTCTGTTTGGGATTTCCATCAATATAATCTGTTGGATTTCTCCCACACTTCCCTCTTTTCTAGGGACGCCATGGCTGAGAACCTCAGTAGCCACTCTAGGAAGGCTGGGAATCACCATGGCTTTCGAAATCGTGTATTTGGTGAACTCCGAATTGTATCCTACTACACTGAGGTAACGCTGATTGAATTCTTGTGGTTTTTTTCCCCACGCCCTAGATGTCTTGTAGATCCAACTGAAATCCTGTATTTATCCCAGGGGTATGTCACTCTGCCAGATTTCATACCGGTGATCTCAAGACCCAAGGCTTTTGGACGCAAGCCCCTATTGTGGCTTATTCCACAATAATAAGTCTCTTAGTAAATGGCAAAAATGTAATTCTTCCTGGAAAAACTGGGTGCATAAATACACAGTGAGGGACTTCACACAGGGCAAATTAAGAATCTCTGGGATCTGGCTCTCTGTATTCATTCATTCATTCATTCATTCATTCAGTTGTCTTTATTGAGCGCTTACTGTGTGCAAAGCCCCGTACTAAGCTCTTGAGAGAATACAATATAAAGATAAACGGACACATTAGCGAAGCAGCGTGGCCTAATGGATGAAACACGGGCCTGGGAGTCAGAAGGTCATGAGTACTATTCCCGGCTCAACCACCTGTGTGGCCTTGGGCAAATCACTTTACTTCTCGGTGCCTCTGTTCCCTCACCTGTAAAATGGAGATTGAGACTTTGAGCCCCATGTGGGACAAGGACTGAGTGCAACCTGAGTTGCCTGTATCAACTGCAGAGCTTAATACAGTGCCTGGCACATAGTAGCCACTTAATACCATAATTATTATTCCTGCCCACAACGAGCTCACGGTTTTAGAGGGGGAAGCATACATTGCTATAAATAAATAAGAAAATAAATAGATAAGTAAATAAATTACAGATATATAGAGATATATAGGTATGTGCCGTGGGGATGGGAGGGAGGATGAATGGAGGAGCAAGGAAGAGAGGTGCAGAAGGGTGTGGGAGAAGGGAAGAGGAGAGCTTAGTCTGGGAGCTTTGTATAATCTTCATTGTGATCTCTGGACTGGAAGCTTGTAATAGGCTGGGGATATATCTGCTAATTCTGTCCTGTCGTATGTTCCCAAGTGCTTAATATGGTGCTCTGCACTCGATAAATATCACTGATTGATTAATTCATCCAGTATCAGTGATATCCCCTCTGCCTGAACTTCCGCTCATTTCAGGGGCTTGATCTAAGCAGTACATTGGGCTTTAGTGTTCAGCAGCTCCTTGGAGGACAGTGACAGGAATCAAGTGGGAAAAATCAATCGATCAGACAATGGTATTTATTCAGCATTTACCGCATGCAGGCTTTTGGGAGAGTATATTATAGCAGAGTTGGTGCCTTTCATCTCCAGGGAAGGGCAACCACTCTTCTGACCAAACTACCTGACAGAGACTTTGAAGATTAACCAAGGATCCCTTTTCTGAAGAGTTGGTTGGATTTTCATAGGAATTTCCCCCGGTTTTCCTAACTAATCTCTGAAGTGCACCCTCACCTAAAATGAAGTGAACTTTTCTATTGATGTGCCAGTTCAGATCTTGTTCCCTGTACATATAATTTAGTCAATCAGTTTATCAATGGTGTTTGAGTGCTTATGAATGCAGGGTGTTAGGGAGAGTTTTTTCTTTGTTTTTTAACGGTATTTCTTAAGCGCTTACTTTGGGCTAGTCACTCTTCTAAGCGCTAGGGCAGACGCAAGCTAATCAGGTTGGATAAGTCCTGTCCCACATGGGGCTCACAGTCCTAATCCCCATTTTACAGATGAGGGAACCGAGGCACAGAGAAGTGAAGTGACTTGCCCAGGGTCACACAGCAGACAAGTGGGGGAGCCGAGATGAGGGCCCAGGTCCTTCTGACTCCCGGGCCCGTGCTCTGTCCATTAGGGCATGCTGCTGAGTGGTAAACACAGTCCCTGACCTCAGGAAATTCACAATCAAGGGGTTTAGTGAGCCGAACTCTTCCTGCAAATATTGCCAGCTCATTGTCTAGCTACTCTTCCTCATTTTCCACTCCCTTCTGCATCGCCCCGATGTTCATTCATTCATTCATTCAGTCGTATTTATTGAGCGCTTACTATGTGCAGAGCACTGTACTAAGCGCTTGGAATGTACAATTCAGCAACAGGTAGAGACAATCCCTGCCCAACAACGAACTCACAGTCTAAGCGGGGGAGACAGACAACAAAACAAAACTGGTCTGGTGTCAATATCATCAAGATAAATAGAATCATGGATATATATACACATCATTAACAAAATAAATAGAGTAATATATACAAATATGCACAAGTGCTGTGGGGAGGGGAAGGGGGACGAGCAGAGAGGGGGAGTAGGGGGAATGGGGAGGGGAAGAAGGGCAGAGGGAAAGGGAGGGCTCAGTCTGGGAAGGCCTCCTGGAGGAGGTGAGCTGCCCATAAGGTTTTGAAGAGGGGAAGAGAGTTAGTTTGGCGGATGTGAGGAGGGAGGGCGTTCCGGGCCAGAGGTAGGACGTGGGTCAGAGGCTGATGGCGGGACAGGCGCGAACGAGGGACCGGGAGGAGTTGAGCGGCAGAGAAGCGGAGTGTACGGGGTGGGCAGTAGGAAGAGAGAAGGGAGGCGAGGTAGGAGGGGGCAAGGTGATGGAGAGCTCTGAAGTCAAGAGTGAGGAGTTAGGCAACCACTGGAGGCTTTTGAGAAGGGGAGTGACATGCCCAGAGCGTTTCTGTAGAAAGATAATCCGGGCAGCGGAATGAAGAATAGACTGGAGCGGGGAGAGACAGGAGGATGGGAGATCAGAGAAGAGGCTGACGCAATAATCCGGTTGGAATGTTAGGGAGAGCTTGTACCAGCAAGGTAGCAGTTTGATTGGAGAGGAAAGGGAGGATCTTGGCGATATTGTGAAAGTGAGACCGGCAGGCGTTGGTGACGGATTGGATGTGTAGGGTGAATGAGAGAGCAGAGTCAAGGATGACACCGAGCTTGCGGGCCTGTGAGACAGAAAGGATGGTAGTGCCGTCCACAGTGACAGGGAAGTCAGGGAGAGGACGGGGTTTGGGAGGGAAGATAAGGAGCTCCATCTTAGACATGTTAAGTTTTAGGTGGCGGGCAGACATCCGGGTGGAGGCGTCCTGAAGGCAGGAGGAGATACGAGCCTGGAGGGAGGGGGAGAGAACAGGGGAGATGTAGATTTGGGTGTAATCGTTACCTTTGCTCTTCCTTCGCCTCCCAGCCCCACAGTACTGATGTATGCATCTGTAATTTTAATAATAATGTTGGTATTTGTTAAGCGCTTACTATGTGCCGAGCACTGTTCTAAGAGCTGGGGTAGACACAGGGGAATCAGGTTGTCCCACTTGGGGCTCACAGTCTTAATCCCCATTTTACAGATGAGGTCACTGAGACACCGAGAAGTTAAGTGACTTGCCCAAAGTCACACAGCTAAGTGGCCGAGCAGGGATTCGAACCCATGACCTCTGACTCCAAAGCCCGTGCTCTTTCCACTGAGCCACGCTGCTTCTCTACAATATCGCCAAGATCCGCCCTTTCCTCTCCACCCAAACGGCTACCTTACTGTTACGGGCTCTCGTTATATCCCCGCTAGACTACTGTGTCAGCCTTCTCTCTGACCTCCCTTCCTCCTCTCTCGCCCCGCTCCGGTCTATTCTTCACTCCGCTGCCCGGCTCATCTTCCTGCAGAAACGATCTGGGCATGTCACTCCCCTTCTTAAACAACTCCAGTGGTTGCCTATCGACCTCCGCTCCAAACAAAAACTCCTCACTCTAGGCTTCGAGGCTCTCCGTCACCTTGCCCCTTCCTACCTGTCCTCCCTTCTCTCTTTCCACCGCCCACCCCGCACGCTCCGCTCCTCCGCCGCCCACCTCCTCACCGTCCCTCGGTCTCGCCTATCCCGCCGTCGACCCCCGGGTCACGTCCTCCCGCGGTCCCGGAACGCCCTCCCTCCTCACCTCCGCCAAACTGATTCTCTTTCCCTCTTCAAAACCCTACTTAAAACTCACCTCCTCCAAGAGGCCTTCCCAGACTGAGCTCCTCTTCTCCCTCTACTCCCTCTGCCATCCCCCCTTTATCTCTCCGCAGCTAAACCCTCATTTTCCCCTTTTCCCTCTGCTCTTCCACCTCTCCCTTCCCATCCCCACAGCACTGTACTCGTCCGCTCGACTGTATATATTTTCGTTACCCTATTTATTTTGTTAATGAATTGTACATCGCCTTGATTCTATTTAGTTGCCATTGTTTTTACGAGATGTTCTTCCCTTCGACTCTGTTTATTGCCATTGTTCTCGTCTGTCCGTCTCCCCCGATTAAACCGTAAGCCCGTCAAACGGCAGGGACTGTCTTTATCTGTTGCCGACTTGTTCATCCCAAGCGCTTAGTACAGTGCTCTGCACATAGTAAGCGCTCAATAAATACTATTGAATGAGTGAATGAATGAATAATTTTATTTGTATTGATGTCTGTCTCCCACACTCTAGACTGTGAGCTTATTGTGGGCAGGAAATATCACTTTTTATTGTTGGATTGTACTTTCCTTAGCGCTTTGTACAGTGCTCTGCACACAGTAAGCTCTTAATAAACGTGACTGACTGAATGAATGAAAGTACTCTAGAGGATAAGGAGAAGACCTTCAAGGTGGAGACTGCTCTTGGTATCCTCTGAGGATGTCCAAGGGAGAATTGAGCTGTTACTTTGAAGTCATCCTAATGTTGCACTTTTTTTGCCTTCCCGGAAAAAAGTCCCTTCATAATTGGTTGAGAAATATTTCTAAAAAGACTATTTCCAATGGACGATGAATGGAATTTCGTAAAGGAGTGAGAGGAGCAGGTGCTTCTGCTCAATCAGGTTGAAAAATATTCTTTCTTTCTTTCTTTTTTCCTTTCTCTGTCTCTTTCTCTCTCTCTGTCTCTCTCTTTCTGTCTGTCTCTCCCTCCCTCTCTCATGCTTATTATGCACAAGGCACTGCACTAAGCCCTGGGCTAGGCACAAGCTAATCAGAGGAGACACAGTCATGTCCCACAAAGGGCTCACAGATTTTATTCTCATTTTTCAGATGATATAACTGAGGCACAAGAAGTTAAGCGACTTGCCCAAGGTCACACAGCAGACAAATGGCGGAGCCAGGATTAGAACCAGGTCCTTCTGACTCCCACTAGGCCTCACTTCTGCTTTTTCTTGCCCCAACCCCACCCTTCTTCAGGGAATAGTGACACATGACCACATGCAGAGTCACTCTACAGCTCTACGCAGAGGGGGCATGGGAAAAAGAGTGTTTCCTCTCCGATTTTCATAGTGAGAGATGGGAGAGGGAAGGACATATGAAATCTGGCATTCATCGGAAGATTTCTCGAATTACTACTGCTAGGTCTGTTCGTGGTAGTTTCTTTGACTTTGCCAAATTCTTGTCCCTTAGATTAAACTGGTTCTTTTTGTTTTTCAGAAACTTTGGGGTTTCGCTGTGTTCAGGGTTGTGTGATTTTGGGGGTATCATAGCCCCGTTTCTGCTTTTCCGGTTAGCAGCCATCTGGCTAGAGCTACCTCTAATCATCTTTGGTAAGAAATCATTTGAAGTGTGACTCACGTTCCCGGTCTTTATCTTGTGCGTTAATCGAAGTAAATACTGATGAAAAGCTTTGCTGTCACCGTTGGAGCGGTTGATTTCATCTCGTGTTTCCCAATGTTTTGTTTTTGAGAGGCTTCGCTGGAAAATGATGTAATTTGGTTCGGTGAGTGTTAAGTCCCAGAATGCCTTAGGTTCCAACTAAAATATTATTTTAGGAAGTTGAAGCTACCAAAAGCACGTAGACGGGGATAATGTCGTTGGTGCCTTCTTCCCCAAGCCTGCTTCAGAGTTCAGTGGGGGACCGTGTTTTCAGCATATTGGCCCAATTTGCAGGTACAATTTCACGTTTTTTAGCCTCAAATTTTGCCCCTCGGATCTGTTACCCCCCTTGGAAGCTTTAGAGCAGTTGCTCAGAGATCCTGCAGGCTGGCACTTCGATCCTGGGCCAACACGGAGTTCCCAGGACTCCCGGCAGGATCCTTCCATCAGTCCATCTCCTGAGACTGGTAGACATAAGCAGCCTTGCGGCCGACGATCCCAGGCTAAACAAACACCACACAGTCAATTAATTAATTGTGTATTTTTTAAACTGCTGGCATAAATATAGAATGATGAAATTCTAGACCCCAAGCCTGGTGTGGGCAGGGGTTGTCTCTCTCCATTGCTGAATTGTACTTGCCAAACACTTAGAACAGAACTCCGAACACAGTAAGCACTCGATAAATACAACTGAATAAATGAATGAATGCATGAATCAAATCAGAAACGGTCCCTGTATCCCGTGGACCTCATAATCTAAGGGGAAGGGAGAAGTAGTAGTATTTATTAAGAGTAGTACTTAAGTGCTTATGATGTGCAGAGCACTCTTCTAAGCACTCAGTGCAGTGCTCTGCACATCTTTAAGCGCTAAGTAAACCCAGCTGATCATTAAAGCCCCTTCAGTTTAGCATTAGATCGTGACCAGTGTATTTGTCAAAGATCATCCATGCCATTTACTGAATAAGACCGGTGGCATTATGAAAATTAGATATTTACATTTGCACCTTTTAAAAACATCGAATTCAAAGTTATTACATTTTTGTATACCTTTATATTTCTATTTGATTAGGTAATTATATTTGTTTTTCATAGCTTTTCAAAATATATTTTTGTTATTTGGGTCCCTCTGGGAGATTCTGGGAACACAATGCCCTTTAAAATTTTTGTGTGGAGAACAGTACTTATTTTAGTCAAACCTTTAATAACAACGATCATAATTATGACATTCATTCAGTGCTTTCTATGTATTAAGGGCTGGCGTAAATGCAAGGTTAATAACTGTGGTATTGGTTAAGCGCTTATTATATACTAAACCTAAGGCTCCTGACCCACATGGAGGTCACTATCACAGCCCCATTTCGTAGATGAGGAAACTGAGGCCCAGAAAGGGTATAACTTCCCCAAAGTCATAGAGCACGCCAGGGGCAGAGACAGAGGATGAGATGTAACCAGAAATTGCTCAGGTTCTGACTGTGAGCTCACTGTAGACAGGGAACCTGTCTCCCCAACTCTGTCATATTGGACTCTCCCCAAGCACATAGTTCAGTGCTCTGCACACAGTAAGCACCCAATAAATACCATGGATAAACTGATTGATTGCCAGTGACGATAGCAGCTACCCCTTTGCCTGTAGCATTCAGGGGGATCGGTTGCTGGCATCTCATTTCCACTGCCTTAAAACTGTTTGGACCATTTGCATCTGCATTTTTGCTTTGGCAAGTCAAAGCAAGTCATTTTTGCTTTGGCTAGTGGATAAAACACAGACCTGGGATTAGAACCCAAGTCCTCTGATCCCACCTCTGTCAGCGCCTGCTGTATGACTTTGGGCTGGTCACTTAACTTATCTGTGCCTCATTTTCCTCAACTACAAAATGCAGATGAAATGACCATTCTCCCTCCTACTTGAACTGTGAGCCCCATATGGAACAGGGACCGTGTCTGGCCTGATGAACTTTTTTTTTTCAAGGCACTCATTAAGTGCTAAGCACTAAACTGAATGCTGGAGTAGATCTAAGCTAATGGGGATGGGCACGTTTCGTGTCCCGTGTGGGGCTCACTGTTTTTATCCCCATTTAAGGGATGAGGTAACTGAGGCACAGAGCGGTGAAGTGACTTGCCCAAGGTCACACAGAGGAGAAGTGCTGGTGCTGAGATTAGAACCCAGGCCCTCTTAATCCCACGTCCATGTTTTTACCCTTAGGCTACTCTGCTTTTGAATATATCTGACCCATAGTAAGTGCTTACTTAATAAATACATTTTAAAAGAAAAAACATTTTGGGAAGATTTTCATCAAGTGAAAACCAGTTGCTTCTCAGTTTGCACAATGTTTTAATATGTTTCCGCTGCTCCCCAGGGATTCTTGCATTGCTATGTGGAGTCCTGGTTATGCTTTTACCGGAAACAAAGGGAATTGCTCTACCGGAGACCGTCGAAGACGTAGAAAAGCTTGCCAGGTACCGTACCGTCACAGTTCACCCCGACCTTCTCATCTTCTTGTATGTTAAACCTTCTTGGAATCCTGGAAATCACCCTCCCTCTTAATGTGCTTTCCGCATCAAGATGGTATTCATAAAGATCAGACTTCAGACAGTTTTGGACTTTATTTTAAGGAGAAACAGACACAGATCAGGGAACAGACTTGCATGGCCATTTGCTCGTAGCTGCCAGCTTTTCAATTTGAGAGTTGGAAGTAAAAGGGGATAAGGGGGGCAAAGCAAACCAATCAAGCCGGGGAATGCTGGGCTGGCTTCAGATTGCTAGCGGGTCAGAGCTGCCCAGATGGGGATAGGGGAGCGTCTTTTCAGCCCCACTTGGAAATGATTAGCTCTTTCTCAGCCTCCCACTTGGAAGCTCCCGGATCTTGTCGGAGTCATAGCGGGAACAAGTCTGGGAGCCCAGCCTGGGAGTGGTGGAGTCGGGGGGGGGGGGGGGGCGGGTGTGGGGGCATCGGGCCCGTGATCCTTTAAGTGCTGTCACCCGTGCGTTTGTTTTCATGATGATGCTATTCTTCATTCTCTGAGCATTACATCCTTAAAAAGATCCAGCTGAAAATTGGGCCTTTCCATCACAAAAAATACCATATAAGAACTCCTTAGCCTGGCCCTATGGAAGGAACACGGCCTGGGAATCAGAGGACCTGGGTTCTAATCCCCGCTCTGCCAATTGCTTAGTGTGTGACCTTGGGCAAGTCAGTTACCTTCTCTGTGCTTCAGCTTACCCAGCTGCAAAATGGGGAGGATCGAACATCTGTTTTCCCTCCTACTTAAAACGTTGTGAGCCCCATGCGGGACTGGCAGTGTGTCTGATCTAATTAACTTGTACTTACCCCAGCACTTAAAACAGTGTTTGACCCATAGTAAAGTGCTCAACAAATACCAGGAAAAGAATGTCAAGCTAGATACACCTGGAGGGAAATTTCATGAGCCAAGAAGTCAGTCTTATGGCGAATAACAATGTCGCTTAGTGCTACACAGGTTCTGTCATTCTCTCTCCATGGAATTGACTTTAACAGTAATAGTAATAATAGAAGAAATGTGGGATCTTTCAGAGGTTTACTATGTGCCAAGCCCTGCTCTAACTGCTGGGGTATGATCTGGACAATTATGGCATTCATCAAGTGCTTACTACCTACTAAGGGCTGGAATAAATACAAAGGATAATAATTATGGTATTTGTGAAGCGCTTACTATAGGCCAAGCATAAGGCTCCTGTCCTGTGGGACTGTCCCACATGGGCTTACTTACTAAGGAGGAGAGCGGACAGACATTTAATCCCCATCTGACAGATGAAGAAACTGAGGCACAGAGATGTGTAGCAACTGCCCCTAGGTTACACAGCAGACAAGTAGCAGAGTCAGAATTAGAACCCAGATCCTCTGAATCCCAGGCCTGCGCTCTAACCACTAATCCTTCTCCAATCCCAGAAAGGAGCTTCCTGTTCCCAACAGTGGGAAAACCCGCCCAGGCAAGTCACCCTCAGGGCTCTGAGGGACGGACTGGCTCCAGCTCAAACGGTAGTGTCGCCGAGACTGAATGTTTCGGACCCAGCCTCCGGCCCAAGAGTCCTTACTGTCAGTTGTAAAATCGTCCCCGTACTCAGCCATGGGACTTTTCACGGCATTTTCTCCTTTTTTCTTATTACTCCAAGTCCCTTCCAATGTGGCAAGAAAAATCAGAGTCAAGTTACGAGCTCCCACGATTGATCCAGCGCCAAAGACCAAGGGAAGATGGTTGCCGGTGAAGTCACCTCAGCCGGCCTCCTCGGGACCTGCTTTCCATCCCGTTCGACTCGGAAACCTGAAAGGCGACACTTATGGAGACACGGCCCCCCTGCCACCTCAAGCGGTTCCAAGTATTCTTAGACATTCAAAATATCCCATGTGTTTGGGAACGGAGATATATAATAGGAGGAAACCACCGCGAGCAAAGGATTTAGGGAAAAGCCACTCCCCCCAACAGCTCCATCTGAGCCGACGAATGCTTTCTGGGATTTGGACAGTCAACTCAGTCTTGGTTTTTTTGATTTGGTCGAATTTCGGAAACCCTTCCTAGCGGAAGACTGCCGTGATGATTTGGGTGGGAAGGGAAGAAATGGATTGTCTTGGAAGTGAAAGGAATTAGCGGGAAAATTAGGAGAGGAGCAGATGCTGAGATGGTGAAAAGCCACTCGACTTCCTAAACCTCCCAGCTCCGCACCTCTCGAATATCCCCCAAGGGGCTATTTTTTGGGAATCCTGAACACAAAGACTGTAAGCTCGCTGTGGGAAGGGAACGTGTCTACGGTCTCTAAAATATTAATAATAATAATAGTACTTGTTAAACACTTACTGTGTTTCAAGCACTGTTCTAAGCCCTGGGGTAGATACAAGGTAAAGAGATGGTCCCACGTGGAGCTCGCGGTCTTAATCCCCATTTTACAGGTGAGGTTACTGATGCATAGAGAAGTTTAAGTGATTTGCCAGGAGTCAAGCGCAGAGCTGGGATTAGAACCCGCGTCCTCTGACTCCCAAGCCCGTGCTCTTGCCACTAAGCCATGCTGCTTCTTTCAAGCACTTAGTACAGTGCTCTGCACACAGTAATAATTCAGACAATGCTATTGCTTGGTTGACTGTTGAAAAAGAAGATACATTTGAAGAAAAGCAGAGAGTACAGTACCGAACTTTTATCTTCTCTCTTCATCTTTAGCTCATGAGGGATTAAAATACTGTTCAGTACTTATTCATTCCCTAAGCCTTCTCTCCACTGCCCCCACCTGTATCCAAGATTCCTCTGAGCGATGAGGGTTGTATCTGGAAATGGAAGTATGTTTATTAATAATAATAGTTGTGGTATTTGTTAAACTCTTACTAAGCCCCAAGCACTGTGCTGAACACCGAGGTAGATAAAATCCAGTCAGAGCCAACAAAATCTCTGTCCCGTATGGGGGTCACAGTCTAAGATGAGGAAACGGAGACACGGACACGCCGAGTGACCTGCCTGAGGTCACACAGCAGGCAAGAAACGGAGTTGGGTTTAGGACCCAGGTTTCTGCTAGTGGCAAGAGCCCAGGACCGGGTGTCAGCAGACCTGGGTTCTAATCCCACCTCTTTGACTTGCCCGCCGTGTGACCGTGGGCAAGTCGCTTAAGTTGTCTGTACCTCATTTTCCTCATCCGTAAAATGGAGATTGTTCTCCCTCTCCCTTAGATTGTGAGCCTCGTGGGGGAACGAGACTGTGTCCGATTTAGTTGTATTGCATTTGCCAGTGCTTAGCACAATGCCTGTCGCATAATAAGCACTTGACAGAACTGACGTTGTTATTATTGTTATCGTTTCTTTCGAATCCCAGTCCTGTAGGCCTTGTTTCTTCTCTCTGTTCGCAGGGCAGAATGAGTTCTTGGCAAATCACCTAAGCCAGATTCGTTTTGAGAAAACCCAGAGACCCTGCTTTGTTTTTTTCTTTTTAGAGCTTCCTCTGCCTCACAAACAAGGCCTGGGGGAGAGGGTAGCCTGCAATGGTTTAGTATTGGTGACTTCTGAACGGCTTCCTGGCCTTTAAGAGTGATTGTAATTTTTCTCAAGTGTTTACTATGTGCCAAACACTGAGGTAGGTACAAGATAATCAGATCAGATCCCAGTTCCTCAGACGGGGCTCACGGTCTAAATGGGAGGGAGAACAGGTGTTCCACCCCCATTTTACAGATGAGGAAACTGAGGCCCAGAAAGGTGAAGTGACTCGTCTAAGCAGGCAAGTGGCAGAGCCAGGCCCGTGTTCTCTCCACCGAGCCAAACTGCTTCTCTACGAGGTTGGAAGGAAGTTGGGCAGATCTTTGGGGCTGTGGAATGTTGACGAATTCAGGCCTTCGATTCCTAGCTAAGGTAGGAAACTGCTGATGAATCGTGTCAGATTCAGAGATCCGCGTTTGTGTTTAGGTTGTTAACTCAAGAAGTGCCTTTGACATCCCTTCTGAGCCAAACCTCCTTTGAGCCTGGGGTGTTTTGCTGGGTTGCTGGATCGAGTGTCTTTCGCCAAGCTTCCTGATGGGTTCTCAGGTGGAGTTTTTCCCTGGGCTCTCTAGACTCCAGTGGCTGCACCAAAAACACACACTGGGTTCAAACAGACGCCTGACAACATGATAGGCTTGTGTCAGGTGACACTGCCCTGCCTGTGATGTCAATGGAAAATGAAGGTACTGTAACCCCCACCTACCTTTGAAAGTGTCCTTACTGGGAAAGTAGCTGTGTGTTTTTGTAACTTTTAAAGTACGAGCATTGGGCACATGTCGGACTTTCTTGGCATTCTGCTTTTTAATTCACTTTAAAAAAAAAATAGCCTTAGGTGTATTTCTAGATGAAATGTATGCTATTCAGTATTCAAAAAATGATATATATTTTTACGAGGATAGGGGAAAGGGAGAGGAGGCGGTGAAAGGAAAACTTGCCAGCAGAGAAAATATTTTTAGGTATATTTTTTATGAGCAGCATTTTCTAAGGGCTACAGCTTTTTCATTCTGAAACTACTCTGATTTGGACACGAAGTTTTCACGAGAGCAACCGTGATTTTAAGACAATGTGTTGATGGACTTTAATCCTGTCAGCGCCGATCGTTCAAAGACAGTGCCATGCTGGGGTGGGGTCCCTCTAGGTCAGAGGGCCTCTGCCTTTTTACTATGATTCTTTGCCACCCTGCCTCTCATACCAACACCTCTGTATTTTTGAGAAAGTATTTTAGTTCCAGTAACAATAAAAGTGAAACATTTGCAAAATCAAATTAGTCATTCTTTCATTTGATTCAGTATTTCTTCTCTCTCTCTCTCTCTCTCTCACACACATACACACACACACACACACTGTGAAAGTGGAAGGAGAATGTGTAAACTGCTATGATTAATGTTGTCGGCTAAATAACAATCTTCAGTGATTTTTAAATTATTATTATTATTGTTGTTATGACATTTTTAAGCTCTTTCTACGTGCCAGGCACTGCACTAAGCTCTGGGGTGGCTACAAACCAGTGGGGTTGGACCCAGTCCTTGTCCCGTGTGAGACCAACAGTCTGTACCCCCATTTTACAGATGAAGTAACTGAGGCATAGAGAAGTCAAGTGACGTGCCCAACGTCACGCTGAAGGCACTCGGAGGAGCTGGGTTCTAATCCCTAATCTAATCTAATCACTACATCATACTGCTTCTTTTACCTTTTACAAATTACATGAGATGCCATGCGTGGGGTAAACAAGAACACACAAAATGCAGGTTTTACCTTTTCCCCCTTCTGTCTTGCTTTTTGGATACCATTTTCCTTTCCTGTAGACTGTAAGCTCTTTGTAGGCAGGGATCAACATAATAATGGTTTTTGTTAAGCGCTTACTATGCGCAAAACACTGTTCTATCATCATCATCTTCAGTGGTGTTTATTGAGCATTAACTACGGGCTTGGGAGGGTTCAAAACAACGGAGTTGGTAGACACATTTCCTGCCCACAATGAGCTTACAGTCTAGATGGAAAGACAGGCATTAATATGAATAAATCATTTAGAATATATAATTTATTATGAGCAGGGAACATGTCTGTGTCCAACCTGATTTGCTTGTATCCACCCCAGCTCTTAGTGCAGTACTAAACAAAAACTACGATTATTATTGTTACCTGCTAATTCTATT
The DNA here is from genome assembly GCF_004115215.2 of Ornithorhynchus anatinus. NCBI lineage: Eukaryota > Metazoa > Chordata > Mammalia > Monotremata > Ornithorhynchidae > Ornithorhynchus > Ornithorhynchus anatinus. Next base: position 64,133,548 of record NC_041729.1, on the reverse strand, counting down.
GTACTCTCTCAAATGCTGAGTACGTAGCCCTCAATAAACACAACTGATTGATTGAGGTACATAAACGTTGTGGAGGTGAGGGCGGGGCGTAAATCTAGCGTCCGATGGGATCACGTCTACCAAATCGATTGTTTTGTATTATCCCAAGCACTTAATATAGTGCTCTGCGCACAGTAAGTGCCCCGTAAATACCAGTGATGGATGGATTGATTCCTAATATCCACAACCCTTCTTGGTTCTTTTCCAGCTGAGGTCCCGTTCCTGCTGTCGATCCGTCAGTCCACTCCTGGTCGTGGCTCTTCACGGGGAAGTGTCAAGGTAATTGCTGTGACCTTCTAAATATTTCAAGGATGTCATTCAGTTGTATCTGTCGGGGAGTTGCTGTGTGTAGAGCACTGTACTAAGCATTTGGGAAAAGCTGTTATATTTTACTTTCCCAAGCCAGGAATGGTAGGGGGGAGATAACTGGAGGGAGCTGTGGGGTGGAGGGAAGTATTTACTAGGGTAGGGGAGGCATGAGCAGTGAGCTTACAGCATCTGAGACTTACAACAGAGAAGCAGCGTGGCTCAGTGGAAAGGACACGGGCTTTGGAGTCCCAGGTCACGGGTTCGAATCCCGGCTCGGCCACTTGTCAGCTGTGTGACTTTGGGCAAGTCACTTCGCTTCTCGGTGCCTCATTTACCTCATCTGTAAAATGGGGATTAAGACTTTGAGCCCCACGTGGGACAACCTGATTCCCCTGTGTCTACCCCGGCGCTTAGAACGGTGCTCGGCCCATAGTAAGCGCTTAACAAATACCAACATTATTATTATTATTATCTACTCTGGAGGTGTAGAGCTGGGAACGTGCAGAGTACATGTCTACCAACTCTGTTGTATTATGTTGTGTTGTATGGAGCAGCGTAGGGTAGTGGATAGAGCCCAGGCCTGGGAGTCAGAGGATCTGGGTTCTAATTCTGGCTCTGCCACTTGTCTGCTGTGTGACTTTGGGCAAATCACTTCACTTCTCTGGACCTCAGTTACCCCATCTGTGAAATGGCGATTGAGACAGTGAGGCCTGTCCGGGGCAGAGATTGGGTCCAACGTGATTAGCTTGTATCCACACCACTGCTTGGCACATAATAAGCACTTAACGAATACCACAATATTATTATTATTAATTATGATTGTACCCTCTAAACTGCTTAGTACGGCTAGCCCATTGTGGGCAGGGATTGTCTCTCTTTATTGCTGAATTGTACTTTCCAAGTGCTTAGTACAGTGCTCTGCACACAGTAAGCGCTCAGTAAATAGGATTGAATGAATAGTTAAGTGCTCAGTAAGTACCACTGAAGATGATGGTGTTTGAAAGCAGTGGGGAGGAAGTAGATCAATTCTGTGGCCTAAAATATCTGGATAAGCGGCACATCCTAGTGGAAAGAGCGTGGGCCTAGGAGTCAGAGGACCTGGGTTCTAATTTCAGCTCTGCCACGTGACTGCTGGGTGACCTTGGGCAAGTGACTTAACTTCTCTGTGCCTCAGTTACCCCATCTGAGAAATGAGGATTAAATACTACTCCCTCTTAAACTGGGAGCTGCCTCATTTGGGACAGGGATAGTGTCCAACCTGATCAACTTGTCTCTACCCCAGGGCTTAGAAGAGGGCTTGGCACCTAGTAAGTGCTTAACAGGTACCATTAATTATTAATCCAGGCCAGAGTGTATTTTCAGGGCACAGTTGCCCAGGTTTTGTGTATGTAAATTCAGGCAGTCGGTAAAGTTTTGTTTTACATCTTCTTTGTCTGATCACCCCACTTCCTACATCCCATTCTGTTGCTAAGCTAAAGGGAAATGACAATAATATTAAGACTCGTAACTGTGCTGATTTTTTAAGCACTTACTTTGAGCCTGGCACTGTACCGGGGTGATGACAAGTAAATCGGGTCGGACACATTCCCTGTCCCACGTGGGTCTCGCAGACTCGATCCCCATTTTACAGATGAGGTAACTGAGACACGAAGACGTGAAGAGACTTGTCCAAGGTCCCACAGCAGACAAGGGGTGGAGCCAGGATTCGAACCCAAGTCCTCTCATTCTGAGGGTTGCGTTCTACCCTCTGGGCCTCGCCGTCCTGACCGTCCGTAGGCCACTGAATTAAGGGCTCGGGAGAGTACAATACGATCTGATTAACTTGTCTTGACCCAAGTGCTGAAAGCAGTGTGGGGTGGACAGTAGGCAGTTAACGAATACCACAGTTATTAACAGGCACGATCCCTACCCTGAAGCGGCTTACTCACCTGCTTAAGATTTAAAAACCCAATAAATTTTCCTAAAAAAATCCCAGCCTCTGGGCCTCTCTCCCGGTATTCGCGCCCGTCTTTGGTGGGACGACGTTTCGCTGTCCTCAACCCGTTGTCAGGATCGTATATTCCCCACCCACCCCCCCCCCATGGTTGTCTGATGAAAATCAGCTGGACCAACTTGCTTCTGACCCTAGTCAATTGTATTTATTGAGGGCTTACTGTGTGCAAAGCGCTGTACTAAGCACTTGGGCGAGTGCCATATAACAGGCACATTCCAAGCGGCGTGGCTCAGTGGAAAGAGGCCGGCTTCGGAGTCAGAGGTCATGGGTTCGACTCCCGGCTCTGCCACTTGGCAGCCGTGTGACTGTGGGCGAGTCACTTCACTTCTCTGGGCCTCGTTTACCTCATCAGGAAAATGGGGATTAACTGTGAGCCTCACGTGGGACCACCTGATGACCCCGTATCTCCCCCAGCGCTTAGAACAGTGCTCTGCACGTAGTAAGCGCTTAACAAATACCAACGTTATTATTATTCCCTGCCCACAGTGAGCTCTCAGTCTACGAAAGCCCTCATGGCCTAGTGGAAAGAGACCAGGCCCGGGAGACAGAAGACCTGAGTTCTGATCCCGCTCTTCCCACTTAAACTGCCGTGTGACCCTAAACAAGTGAATAACTTGTCTGGGCCTCAGTTCCCTCATTTGCACAATGGGGATTCAATCGCTGTTCTCCCTCCTATTTCGAGAGTGAGCCCCATGTGGAATCTGATTATCTACCCCTGCCCTGAGTACAGTGCTTGACCCTTAGCAAGCGCTTAACGAATACCACCGTTTTAAGAATGCAGGCTCTCTGCTTGTTCCACTGTTTCAGTCTCAAGTTCCTTGGGCTTCCCAATTGCTTCTTAGAACGATACCTCTTCAAGTAGATATTTTCAGATACTTACCGACCCCCGTTCATTATTATTACGGTACTTCTTAAGTGCTTACTAGCAGTCAAGGAGTTGGGGAGAGGCAGGTTAATCAAGTTGGACACAGTCTCTGTCCTGAATGGGACACACACTCAATGGGAGGGAGGAAAGGAATTAAAAACCCATTTAACAGATGAGGTAACTGAGGGACTGGGCGGGGAATGTATCTACCAACGCTGTTATATTGTACTCTCCCACGTGCTTGGTACGGTGCTCAGTGCACAGTAAGCTCTCAATAGATACAATTGATTAACTGATTGACCTTCTCAACGTTGCAGATCAGGCAACCGTCAGAGCCAGGATTAGAAGGGAGGTCCTCTGACTCCCTGGCCCGTACCTTAGGCCGTAACGCTCCCTGTGCATCATATATGTACCGTAAACTTTTCTGACAAAAGAAGAAGATATCAGCCTTTAAGGATTGTTTTTTATTCTCGAATTATGCGTTACGGATGATTTGGGTCATGTGGAAGTAAAGAACATTCATTTTCGACAAATCAAAATCCAGCAGTAAATACAACAGAGCCACAGTTGCACAACCAAATGGACCCCATTGCCTTCCTCCCTTGGATCATCTGAGGTATAGTCGCTGGAAGCTGCTGATAACGTCCCGCATCTTTGCTTGATCACCACAAATTACGTCAGCGCGCACTAGATTGTCATCCTGTGTGCTCGTAGGTAGAACCAATCCGTTGTGCTTCCTCCCTCTCTGTCTCTCTCTCTCTCTCTGCCATCCGATCAATTCGATTTCATTGTGTTTTGAATCCACGAGAGATACGAGGCTACACGAACGTAAACCCCGGGTCTGTTGGGCAGGGCGCACCCGATGCCCCAGGAGGTGACTCCTTGTATGATGTATCTGTCTTTGTCGAAGCAAACCAGCGGCCCTCCACTATCACCCTGTCCAAGGGAAAACAACATTCGGAAGTTGAGTCAGTCGATCGTGTTGATTGAGCACTTACCGCTAAGAGCTTGGGAGAGAACAACGGTGTAACAGATACCTTCCCTGCCCACCACGAGCATAGAGGAGGAGACGGACATTAATAGAACTAAATATACAGATATGTACTCAAGTTTTGGGGGGCTGGAAGGGGAGGTGAATACAGGGAGCAAGCCAGAGTGACACAAAAGTGGGAGTGGGAGAAGAGGAAAGGAGGGCTTAGACAGGGAGCAAGTGAACCTTCACTAAGGCTTCGAAGGACGGGAGAAGATGGTCTGAGGGAGGGCCTTCTAGGCCAGAGGCAGGATGTGGGCGAGAGGCCGGTGATGAGATAGATGAATTCAAGGTCCGGTGAGAGGGTTAGCGTTAGAGGAGTGAAAGAGTGCAGGCCGGGTTGCAGTAGGAGAGTAGCGAGGTGAGGTAGGAGGGAGTAAGGTGATTGACTGCTTTAAAGCCCTTGGTGAGGAGTTTCCGTTGGTCGTGGGGCAGGATGGGCAACGACCAGAGGTTCTCGAGGAGAGGGGAAACGTGGCCTTAACATTTTCGTAGAAACGTGATCCAGGCAGCAGAGCCAAGTATGGACTGCAGCGGGGAAGGACAGGAGACGGGGAGGTCGGCGAGAGGGATGACACGCGGAATTAAAGAAGTGACTGGGTTCACGTGGTAATGACTTCAGAAGCCGGTATCGCTGTTAAATGGTATTCGTTAAGCGCATACTATGTGCCAGGCACTGTACTGAGGGCTGGAATAGTTACAACCTAATCCGGTCGGACACAGTCCGTGACCCACGTGGGGGCTCACGGTCTTAATCCCCATTTTATTCATTCAGTAGTATTTACTGAGCGCTTACTATGTGCAGAGCACTGGACTAAGCGCTTGGAATGAACAAGTCGGCAACAGATACGGTCCCTGCCGTTTGACGGGCTTACAGAGGTAACTGAGGCACAGAGAACTGAAGTGAGTTGTCCAAGGTCACACAGCAGACGAGTGTTAATGTACACGGAGAAGCAGCGTGGCTCAGTGGAAAGGCTTCGGAGTCAGAGGTCATGGGTTCGACTCCCGGCTCTGCCCCTCGGCAGCCGTGTGACTGTGGGCGAGTCACTTCACTTCTCTGTGCCTCAGTTCCCTCGTCTGTAAAATGGAGATTAACTGTGCGCCTCACGTGGGACAACCTGATGACCCTGTATCCACCCCGGCGCTTAGAACAGTGCACAGAGTAAGCGCTTAACAAATACCAAGATTATTACAGGGGAAAACCCCTTGGCTTCAAACCGACCTCTTATTGTATTGCTATTGGGTGAAGTCACCAAATCTGTAGGCTTTCACATCCTCACTTGAGGTTTCTGAAATGAATTACCTTCCCACTCTAAAGGGTGGCCAAAGCACACGATCGCATGGAAAAATCCATCGTGCTGCTTCCGTGCATCAGTTTCATACCAAGTGTCGCCCTTCCGCAGTATCCTCTCTCTTCCCGTTGCGGCACCGGCACAGTGACATATCAGAGAATCAGTGTGTCTTAGTGGAAAGAGCCCCAGGCCTGGGAATCAGAGGACCTGGATTCTAATCCAGGCTCACCCATGTGCCTGTTGTGTGACCTTGGGCAAGTCACTTAACTTCTCTGTGCATCATTTACCTCTTCTGTAAAATAGAGATTCAATACCCGTTCTCCCTTCTACTTGTGCCCTGTGTGGGACGGGGACTGTGCCTGACCTGATCATCCTGTATCTTCCCCAGTGCTTAGAACAGTGCTTGACACATAGTAAGGGATTTGGTTCGACCTGATGAGTTTGTATTTACCCCAGTGCTTAGAACACATAGCATTTAACAAACATTTATCGTTATTAGTAGTAGTAGTATATTATTATTATTATGTTGGTATTTGTTAAGCGCTGACTGTGTGCAGAGCACTGTTCTAAGCGCTGGGGCAGATACAGGGTAATCCGGCTGTCCTACGTGAGGCTCACAGTCTTCATCCCCATTTTACAGATGAGGCAACTGAGGCACAGAGAAGTTAAGTGACTTGCCCACAGTATATCTGTTTATTTCGGCTCTTCCATGCCTCGCGTCGGGAATATAGGCCGTGCTGGCAGATGGAATAAAAACTCATTTGATGTTCAGAATAACTGCAGTTTAAATCCCATTTTGATTCAAGGGGGAAAAAATCCTCAACCCTTTCCAATCGTGCCTCAGAAGAGGCTGTGTTTCTTTGTCCTCAGCTGAAGCATATTCTTTGACGTTCGTGGCAGTGTGACTTAAGACCCCAGAATTTACAGCCTTTTATGCTAATGAAGTCATCTCTCTGGCTTGAAAATGGTTTTGGAAAAGGAGTCAGGCCGTTTTTTTCTTTCACTCTCTCTTCTCTCCTCACCTTAGTGTCTGGTGCTCGCCGAAGTTCAGACTTGCAGCTAGAGGAGACAACTTGGCAACTTGGGGATATAGATATCCCGGTCAGTCCATCTAGGGTTATGCGTGGCTCGTGGACTTTTCCACACAGCCTGAGATGCACAGTCATCCACCATTTCACTCTTTCGGTTCCCTTGGACAACTTTTCTGAAATTGGGGCCCCCTTTCTTCCCACCTCCTCAAACAACTTTCCCAGCGATTAGCTTATTTTGAGCGCTTAATACAGCGCTCTGCATACATTAAGCACTTGCTAAATATGACTGATTCCTCAGGTGCCTCTGAAGAGTCTTACTGCTTAGGTAATGTCTACCAACTCTGTTATATTGTACTCTCTCAAGTGCTTAGAACAGTGCTCTGAGCAAAATAAGTGCTTGGTAAATACAATTGGTTGACTGATTTATCCTCACGGAGGATTTTGAAGACTCTTGACGCCTAAGGGATGTATCTACCCACTCTTTTATATTGCACTCTCCCAAGACCTTAGAACAGTGCTCTTCACACAGTAAGCGTGCAGTGGATTGAGCGAAGGGGAGACGTCTTTTCTCATGCACCAGCTTGGACACATTTCCATTTCAGTGTGATAACAACTGTTCTTCCTTTGAAACATCTGTTCTGAACTCCAAATTCTCAAATGGGGACAAAGAAGAAGGACTGAGCCAGAGTTACTACGTCAAGTTGGGACCAGCTTTTTTGAACAAGACTCAATCCACTTGGACTTTTCTGTAGAACTCTGAATACGCTTTCTCATCTCAGGCACCTTCACTTGCAATTCTTAATTTTGGCGTTTGTTAAGCGCTTTACTATGTGTCAAGCACTGTTCTGAGCACTGGGGTGAATACCAACTCATCAGGTCGAACCAAATCCCTGCCCCATTTGGACTTCATTGTCTAAATAAGAGGAATAAAGTCATCCTCATCATCAACATCAATGGCATTTATTGAGCACTTAGCATGTGCAGAGTACTGTACTAAGCACCCAAGGAAGTACAGGGCCACAGAGATGACAAGAGAATATGTATTTAGTCCACGTTTTACAGATGAGGAAACTGAGGCTCAGGGAAATGAAGTGATTCTCTCGTGGTCAGGCAACAGGTAAGCGACAGAGCTGGGATTAGGACCCAGGTCCTCTGACTCCCAGACCTGTAATCTTTCCACTAGGCCTCACTGTTTCTCTTAAGCC